>NC_064859.1:81592611-81927611 GCF_024139225.1 Suncus etruscus
ATTTTTCTGAATGTGATTCCTCAAAGTTTAAGGAAAGTTTTAGATACATACTGATTTCAAGTCACAGACATTATCTTTTGGATAGATTTGGATTGATTACAATAGAGATCATCTAGGCTGGATAGTACCGCAGGTAAGATATTTGTCTTGTTCAACCTAGGTCCGTCTATCATCTATCTATCTATCTATCTATCTATCTATCTATCTATCTATCTATCTATCTATCTATCTATCTATCTATCTATCTATCTATCTATCATGTATCTATCCATCCATCTTCTATCTTCTATTCATCTATTATCTATATATCAATTATCTACTTATTTATCTATATCTTGAAATAAAACTTTTCATGGTGCAAATAAGGACAACTTAAAACTTAACACAGTGAAGACAGAGATGTAAAATATATGAAAATGCGTGGTGTGATAAATAAAAGTAGAAGCTTTTAAAGATAAAAATTTTCCCAAGTTAATAAGGACATTCACTTTAAAACACTTCCTGCCTAGTAAATTGTTGTTATACTTACCTAAAATCAACAATTTCCAAGGGTATTTTTATGGAGACATTTAAAGAGAGTATTTTCAGAACCTCTATCTCCTCTATCTTAAGATTTTTCCAGATTACATAAGAGTAATCACAACAATTGCCAAAGTAGTAAAAGTGTAGTCCCAAAAAATAGATATTTGAAAGCAAAATTTTCCTCTTTTATTTTTTATTAAGATGCCATGATTTACAAATTTATTCATAGTTGAGCTTAAGATGTACCATGTTCCAGTATCAATCCCACTATCCATGTCAAGTTCCCTCTGCCACTGTCCTTAGGTCCCCTCCCACCTTCCCACTCACAAAGCCTGTGTCTTTGACAGGCATATTTTATTTTTTTTATTTTATTTTTGTTTTTGTTTTTGGGCCACACCCGTTTGACGCTCAGGGGTTACTCCTGGCTATGTGCTCAGAAATTGCCCCTGGCTTGGGGGGACCATATGGGACACCGGGGGATCGAACCGCGGTCCATCCTACGTTAGCGCTTGCAAGGCAGACACCTTACCTCTAGCGCCACCTTCCCGGCCCCAGACAGACATATTTTAAAATTTGGTTGTTGTGGTTTAGATTTCATGATGTCAGTGTTATTGACTCTAATGTTTGGGTATACACACACACACACACACACACACACACACACACACACACACACACATATATATATAATTCCTATATACCACTGACATACACAAGACCCTTGACCCCTGGACCCTATACTTCCCATCTTCTTTCTTCCTTTCTTTCTTTCTTCCTTTCTTTCTTTCTTTCTTCCTTCCTTCCTTCCTTCCTTCCTTCCTTCCTTCCTTCCTTCCTTCCTTCCTTCCTTCCTTCCTTCCTTTCTTTCTTTCTTCTTTCTTTCTGTCTTTCTTTCTTCCGTCCCTCCTTCCTTCCTTCCTTCCCTCCTTCCCTCCCTCCTTCCTTCCTTCCTTCCTTCCTTCCTTCCTTCCTTCCTTCTTTCTTTCTTTCTTTCTTTCTTTCTTTCTGCCTTGATTCCTTTCTTTGGAGTTTTTTTTTTAATATAAAATCTTTACTTAAATACCATGATTACAAGCATGATTGTAGTTGGTTTCAGTCATAAACAGAACAACCCCTTCAATTGATCGAACACTCAAGACCTATCTTCCTTTACTGAGAATATCTTGTGAATATTCTCAGTGATAAATGGGGAGATGAATATTACAAGTAGAGAACAGAATTTTGGTGTTGGAAAGATTAATGCACTTAATAAATATAAATAGTATAATTAAAGTAATTCATATTGTTTAGTATTTAATTAGTTATTTAATTTGTGATTCCTAAATATACTGTATATAGGACACTTAAACAGATAATTTCTATAATGTTACTCACTGATAAATATAGGCATAAAATCAGGTATAAATAGGATTGCAAATATAAATATTTTCTGAGTTTTGTGAATGGGAACAGATGAAATCTCCATCCCTTACCTTCCAAACTACCATAAAATTTCTGGCTGATAAAAATTAGTCAATTCCTCATTAACTCTTTCTCTTATCAATAATACTTTAGTTGCCAATTATTTCTACTGTACCTATAATCTACTTTACATTTATTCTCCATGTCTTTGACTCCCAATGCTTATTTAATTAAAGCCATGCACATTAATTCTCATCTTTTGTTCCATTTTCTTTCTCTCTTCTTTCATCTTTTGATTATTTATCATGTGTGTGTCAGCTAACAACACATTTCTCATTTATATTCATTTCCCTTTGAGTTACAATTAGTTCTGATTATTATGCCTTTGTCTTTGTCACTCTGAAAGGCCTCTCTTGGAAATTTTTTTTTTTTGGTTTTTGTTGTTTTTGGGCCACACCCATTTGACGCTCAGGGGTTACTCCTGGCTATGTGCTCAGAAATCGCCCCTGGCTTGGGGGGACCATATGGGATGCCGGGGGATCGAACCGCGATCCTTCCTTGGCTAGCGCTTGCAAGGCAGGCACCTTACCTCCAGCGCCACCTACCCAGCCCCCTCTCTTGGAAAATTTGACCAGTGAAAAATTAGTAATAAGCAGTCAAACAAGTAAAAAGATAGAGGGATTAAAAGTAATACTTTGGATGTTTCAATTTTCAATAGTTCAAAATATGACTTTAGATCTTGAGTTGTCTAAGATTTGTTTTTCTAAGGAGTAGGGTACTTGCTGATTTTTCTAAAACCATAAAATGTCAATTGCATTCAAAAGATGAAAATCTAGAACATTTTATTTAGGTTTCTCGGTGTCCTTGGAAAAATAGTCTAATGTATTTCTCAGTATCAAGCATGTCTCTGTTTATTTGACATCTTTATCTAATAAAGGACTTTTGATAAAATAATAAAAATATAGCTGGTATCAGAAGAGTATGAAGTACTTAGTAATGTGTATGAAAAAAGCTAAGTCTTTGAGAGGTGAAGGACAGATGATGATATCCTGCTCCCCAGTGCAGGCGATAACAAATATAAGTATTTAGCAAATATGTATGACTTGATGTTTAACATTCACTCAAACTTAAGCATCATATTAAATAGAGATGGATTTTTAAATATATGTACCAAACTTTAATTTTCATTTCACACTCAAAACTTCTGTACAAAAAGAGGCAAAGCAAGCAAAAAAATTTACAAAGACTTCTGCAAACAATATAACAACATTAAAACAGCTTTATGTATGCAACAGCATTTAAAAATGTAGTGGGGACACTGGAGGCAGAAATTCTGCTTTTGTAAGATAAAATTCCAATGTTCATCATTATAACTAAAAAAAGTCATAGCTAGCTAGGTTACAGATTATATCAGAAGTCTCTGAATTGTAGAGCCCAACTGGGTCCTAAGATTAAATAGGCTTAATTTTTCTTTTGAGGAAGCATGAAATTATTTTTTACTTGACAGAGATAATATATTAGCGATTCCCATTTTCTGATATTTTGACATAATGATGATCCCTAGGAACAAATGCTGCTAGAGCATGATATTAAATAATTGTTAAAATATACTATTTAAGATGTTCTGTTATTAATATTTTAGTTCTAAGGGTCACTATGATTTAAGATAGTCATATTCACTTTGTTTTCCTTATTCTTACTACCAATTCCTAGTGGCACACAAAAAGTTACTGAGAAGGAAGTTATAATGCCACAGTAGCAGTGCACCTAAGAAGAGTCATTTTCACTATGTTGTTGGCCCAAAAATAAATATCTGAGTAATGAAAAACACTGTTTATTTGAAACCTATGAGACATCAAATATGAAAGAGTTAACAATGACACAAATGCTATCTCCAGAACATTCCCCTTCACCATCCATGAGTTAGACACGTGCATGCAGCACATTCACACAAACATGATTGTTGGAAGACTCCCGATGCCTTGAGGATGGTGTATTAAGAGAATTCGTCTCCCACAAGAGTTCTAAAGTGGGCAAAGGCCCATCACTTGTTAGTGATCACAGACATTCAATTAACCCATCCTCCTGATAATCAGAGGCAATAGTTCAGGGTCCAGACTTTTGAGAATCCATGTACAGATGAATCTTGGCTTTGAAGTAGAGGGCTTGACTAAATTGGGGCAGGCCAGCAGCCTTCTATGTTTGGTCCCACTGGACTGGATGGAAGACCTGCATAAAAATTATAAAGGTATTCAACTACTTAGTCTGTACACCCTTTTATCTCCCCAAGGATGAATCCCTTCATCTAATAAAGGAAACTGGATCTACTTGAGGCACACTTAGCCTCTCTTTGTTTAGAGTCTCGATCACTTTCAAGGATGCTCAAGTTATGAATGCCATTACTATCTACATGCTGCCAAAGAGAAAATTTCTCAAACTGCATATAATATCAATTTATTCACTCTATTTTATGATTTCTCTCAGAATGTAGAATCCCTAGGTTTGAAAATTATCTAGAATATTTCTGTTCTGAGATGAAAACTCTATCCAAACCGCTGCACCTGCTCATCTTCAGAAGCATTAAAGAATGGATCTTTCCTCTCCTACTTGACTGACATTTAGGCATAGACCAAGAAATCTGTCACTGGACTAAATTTCTTTGCAAAAGATAACACAGAACAAGAATATCTCTCCCTTTGTCCAAGAAAACTACAGGGAAAGTTTTCTGGCCCTAAACTCAGGAAAGCAACAATATCTAACAACTCCTTCCTGGGACATTGTGAAAATACCAAACCATGACCTTCTCAGACCTAGCTTCCTATCACTATTTCCTTTTATTAAAAAATGCAAGTAATTATATAGGCCACGCATAGGTTTATTTAAAAGTTTCCAGTCTCATCCCATAAAATATATGCATAGGCCACATGGTGAAATGAAAAACCATGGAGTGAAGGGTGAAGAAGTTTGGGGTCCAGTATTACTCCATCAAGGTGATCCTGTTTGATTTAATCTTTTGTCTATTTTTTCCACGGGATATTAGAACAAAAATGTTCCAAGAGTCCTTTCTAAGCTCTTATTTAAGAATAGAATAACTATAGGCCTTGCAATGCTGTTAATCATTAGAATAAAGTGTGGTAAATCTCCCTAGACTCTACTTACTAAGGAAGAATGTGTGAGAGTCATTTTAGTGACTCATAGCCTTAAAGGATTCGAGATGTTTTTGTGTAATTGTCCTTTACATAGTTAGGGTAGGTGATATACAGAAAGTCTAGGAAAATTCTCAAACTCAGGCCATGTATCATTTGGATTAGGCATGAATCCAGGTACTCAGAACAGACCTTTGCACATTACAAACTAGCAGTAAGAGTGAAAAGAAGCTGTTTTTAACAACCAGGTAATCATATAAGGCAATTGCTTTCTCTTCTCTAAATTCCCCCCTTTTTTAGTAACTGTGATTCTAGACTTCTACTGCCACATATAAAGTCTACATAGAAGAGTAACTGTGCATCCAGCACTCCACAGGAAACTGGAATGTATGTACATCTAGTTTTAAAAACAAGGTTGCTGGCATTACAGACCTGGGGACAGAAGGGAGGAGCTTTATTCTGTCATGGGTCATTTGGTTATTCATAATATTTATGGGTCATATAACAATAGATAAACAGGCCACAGGTAGCCAATGAGAAGCATACGTACCTGTCCATCTACCAGGATCAGACCACATGTTTTTAAGAATTTTATCTGGCCTACTGATTGGCTGTGCCCAGCCCCTACTGTGTAACCAGAGTTAAAGCATGTATCCTGCAACTTGGATGGTCTTCTTCCTATCCTAACTCAATTTTCAGGTCAAACACCTTCATCAGCCCAGCCACAAAACACATCTATCTTTTCTCATTTCTTTCCCACTGACTTGTTCAAACACAGATAAGTTTCCCCTGGCAAAACTGAAGGAGAATATTAGAGGCATATAAATTTGGACAGTAAGAGAATCTGACAATAAATAATATATGTGCAAACAGAAAAGTTGCACAGTAATTTGAGGAGAGATGAGGTGGTGCTGAATGCTAAACACTTGGATTTGTGTCTCCACATGCATTTTTTTTTTTCTAATTCCTCTCACCCTCTGTCAGGGTGACATTTGTATTTCTTGTAGCTGAGTTAACACAGGAAATCAAAGAGCGTGTTCTATAACTATAACTTCTGAGATAGGTTACAGATCTAGAATTAAAACACTACCACAAACTACTAGGGGCTGCTGATTGTTACAGGTGTAGTTAAAGGAGTCACGTAGCAAAAACCAAGGTCTCCAAATGTTGCCTTTGGAGAAGAGGGTTTTGTTTTAGACGTCAAAGGTAAGGCTCTCAAGTCAATCTCTGCTCTGCTGGGTTGAGTCAGTCAAGATACAAATTAAGGTCCATATATTTCAGTGACAAGAAGGAAGTGGTTATGTAAATACATAAGTATTAACATCAATCTGTATTAAATTATGTAAACATATACATCTTCTGAGGTCAGTACATAGATCCTCTTCTTTGAGCACAGCTCTACTGCAGCATTGCTCGAATCTGTTTAGAAGTCGATTCATCATTCAAGTGCTTTGTAGTGAACCTAAATGGAGAGAGAAAGGTGGAGGTCAGTGTGTAAATAGGATGCTTTAAAGCTTCAATAACCACTCACCAACCCTTCTTTGCCCTGGGAGAAACACCTGCTATTTGTGAATCAAATTTAGATGAAGAGCCACATTGCAGTGCACAGTAATTCTCAGACAGATTGAATATTTGGTGCTTCCTTCCCAAGGAATGTTTTATTATGGCTATCAAACACAGAGATCTTTTATTTAATCAAATAATTACACAGATGAGTTACAAGCAATCTCATTTTCTTGGGAGGTACACTTCTCATGATTGCGTGCAGAATCTTGATCATCCAGGATACCCCTGCTGTGTCACAGATTTCAAAGCACGGATTTGCATAGTGATGTTACTCAAAACTTGAAGGTTCATGGTTTACTCCGTTGATGACAATTAACGCTTATCATCATTGTCACCACAAGGGGGCACAAATGCATGTCAACAAATCAAAAGGTGCAAACTGTTATTACCATATGAACCTGGGGTAAACTGAAGAGGTGTAATGAAATCTAGACCCCAGGAATTCCATCAAAGTTCTCATTCCACCACACATCAGCCTCTATTTTATAGAGGTGAACACAGATTCAGAGTGGTTGAATGACTCATTTCAAACCTTTTAGTGAACAGTTTGTGATTTCGGATTTGAACCCCGGGGGTTCAAATTCTAGTTTGCCACAATAGCCTATTTCGGCCTCACCACAGCACTAACAGAGACACACATGCCAACACTTAGGGAATTCAGGGCCTAGCACAGAGCCCTGTTTAAATTCTTTCTGGAATGCTAAAACAATTAAGAGCTAAATTCCACTCTCTGCTATGTAAAGTCCACCCTCTGAGATATATAGGAAAAAATATAATGGAAAAAACCTTAGTTTCTCCCAGAGAATGTGAAAGCACTTAGAGTATTGCTATATTTTTTGTAAGTGTGGTGACTTAATAATGCAATAAAAACAACATGCTGTGCTATTTTGTCACGTGTCTCTACCTCTTAATTTATTAATAATGATAACAATCATTATTAGATGGCTCTGATAAAAACTCAGATAACTCTCTGAGTTACAATGCTTAAAAATGAAACTAAGTGCCAAGGAGAAGTGTTGTACTAAAGTAGAAGAGTATTGAGCCATTTTACCCACTTATATCCATTGAACACTTCCTTTTAAATTTTAATTTGAGGGGATGCTCAGGGCTTACTCCTGGCTCTGCACTCACAGATCACTCCTGCCAGGCTCAGGGGACCATATGGGAAGTCAGGGATCAAACCTGGGTTGGCCATGTGCAAGGTAAACCTACCTACTATGCTATCATGCCAATCCCATGGACACATCTTGTATGCACAAAGCTTGTGCAACAGAGGAGCATTAATGGTGTCAGACAGTAGGATCATACACCTTTCAGATTTCAATCCAATATTGGAATAATTTACAAAGTCTTATGATGCCACAAATTCCTATGGGTGTATCATAGCTAAATAAGAATCTCTTCCAGGGAGTGGATACGCTATATGCTTCTTTATAAAGAGATAAGATGTGTGGACATTAAATGTTACAGATGACAAAGACTTAAGCACCCAGAGAGTGTGAAGCAAAGCTCTTTATTTTAGCAGCTGTGGCTGATGTGAGTCTTCTATTGAGCTTGGAACTAATGAAGAAACATGGCAGAGGCACCTGATGTCTCACTCCAGAAATCTGAATTTATTTGGTTTGGGTGACATCAATGTTTTCAAGAGCTACCTGCTCTCTTCTCATGTACAGGTTTGAGAACCAGAGGAGAAAAGAGAAGTGAGAAAGGGAATTCTTATTCTGATGAGTCATCACTAAGCACAAAGAAGTATAGTCTAGGATGGAGGACCCTCACCTAGTGAGTCACATAGACCTTGAGGTTTGTTCTAGTTTGGCCATTTGCTCTGTGATTTTTCCAAGTATCTGACTTTTCTAGATCTTAGTTTCTTCCATATATAAGCTGGGGTCATAAAGACGTTATTGACCTCAAAGAGGGATAAAGAACTCCCTTAATAAAGAAAAGGGTAATATATATATTATTATAGGAGAATATATATAAGTATATATGTAAAAATATATAGGGGCTCTAACCATTGGTCTCTACTAACATTTAGATTTGTTATTAGTCTGTAGTCATTATAAGTCCTATGGTCTGTCCCTGCAGGGTTGTAGCTCACCTGAGGGCATTCAGCAGACCCTCCACACTGTCCGGGGCCTGTTCCTTCAAAACCTTTATACAGCCTTTCATCTAGATGAAGAAAGAACATTTTATTACTATTTGAGAATCTTGTCATAACAACATCTATCCTTAATAATATCACTTGGTTTCTGCCTAGAGAAATAAAGCACAGAAATGATCAATAAATCCCTCTAGCTCCTCAAAATTAGGGAGCTGCTCTTTGATATTCTAGAAGGCTCTGTACCATTTTTCATTATATTAAATTGAATATTTCACATATCTGGCATTAGGTGAAGGTTTTGATTTTGTACTTCAGACCAAGTGAGGTGCAGGTCTTGCCTCAAATTAAGTACACAAGTTGATATTGACTGAATTACAATAATAATATGCTTGGGGCCGGCGAGGTGGCGCTAGAGGTAATGTGTCTGCCTTGCAAGCGCTAGCCAAGGAAGGACCGCGATTCGATTCCCCCGGCGTCCCATATGGTCCCCCCAAACCAGGGGCAATTTCTGAGCGCTTAGCCAGGAGTAACCCGAGCATCAAATGGGTGTGGCCCGAAAAACAAAAATAAAAACAAAAACAATAATAATATGCTTAGTTGCCTGACATGGTAAACTCATAACCATCTTTTTAGGACTCAGTTAGCTATCACCAACTCCAGGAAAACTGGCCTCATTTTCTTCACCAGGCAGAAGTAATCACCACCTGTTTGTGTTGTTCCTAAGAGTCTAATGGCATTGCCAGATAACCTTGAATCCTTTAATGAAGCTTTATGTATCTCTCTGACTAGACTAAGGGAGGAATGGTAACGGACTGTAGTTAAAAGTATATACCACTTAAGACAAATGACTATTTTTTTCATGCCTTGTAGATTAGTATCTGTGTTAAAGTAGGTGAAGTATTTTTGTTTGTTTGGTTTTTGGTCCACACCCAGTGATGCTAAGTGGTTATTCCTGCTATGCACTCGGAAATCATTCTTGGCTTGGGGAACCATATGGAACTCCAGGGGATCGAACCATAGTCCATCTTAGGCTAGTGCAGGCAAGGCAGACTCCTTACCCCTAGTGCCATTGCCCCAGCCCCAGGTGAAGCATTTTTGTCTTTTATACCTTAGAATATTAAGATTCAGAATTTGAGAAATGCATAAGAATGACATTGATCATGATATCATTATACTATCCATATCCTGGTCTAATTATTTGACAAGGGAAGAAGCTTTCTGCAAATAATTCAATCATTCATTTAGCTTAGATGTCCATATCAGATTAGGAAATACAATGACCCTCTTTATAGTAGCCACTTTAAAACATTTTCTGTGGATATACTTCTGGTATGCCAATTTTTTAATCTGAAAGGCCAGCTGGACCCTGATAATTTGATAAAGTTAGCCTGAAACACAAGATTGAGAATCATGTGGGGGTCATGTTCACATAAAACCTCATCAGGATAGAATGCTGTAGTAAATCAGAGATGTGTTTCATGGGTGAAGGATGAAGAGGGGCTACAGGCATTCGGGGAATATACCCCTCTTAGCTTCCAATGATGACTTCTAAGGATGGGATCAAGTTCAGGAATACAATGATTTAGTCGCTCCCAGTAGTAACTTGTGGACAATTGGGAAAAGAAATGCAGATAGCTTGTAAACAATTTTTATCATGTTCTTGTAAAACATGCCCAAGGAACAACGACACCATGGTCCTGAAAGGGTAGAAAATCAGTGGGAACCTGAGAATTTTTAGTTCTTTTTGGGAAGGTTAAAATTTAGGGATAAATAAAAAGATATATTTAATGACATGGTGAGGCCAGGACAAGTACAGGTTTTATGACATGTTAGGCACTTGAGTCCTTTCTTGCAGAATATAAGATTGACAAGCAGTAAGAAATCCAGGACCATGATTCCTGTGAAAGATAATAGAAGGATTCAATACTGGAAACAGAAACTATATGAGTCTTGAGCATAGGACATGAAGTGTGGGGGATGGAGATTTGAGGATTCAGTTGAAATCCAGTGCACAGTACCTGGTAACTGAAAGATAAGAGAGTTAGGAAGAGAGAAAGAGGCAACTGCTAGGTTTTGAAGGACAATTCCAGGTTAAAGATTGAGTTGTTATGATGTTGAAAACTTGAGTCAGGAAATCAGGAGGAGTAATAAATAGGTTTGTGGGGAAAGAATTACCCTTGATTTGCTGCCAGCCATATTTCAACAGAAGAGGTTGGGTCTGGAATTTGGGGTGAGGCTTGGGCCGGGGGGGGGGGGCTGGAGTTAAGGAGTGATTGCTTCTTGGAATATTCCAAATAGTTCTAGGGAAATAAGTTGGAAATGCATCTCACTCCATCAGCCTTCTCTATCCCCCAAGGAAAATGTCTATTCTATAGAGTGTGTGACTCTTGGTCTCTGAGATTTTGCGCTAAGAATTCCCTCTGTTTGGTGTTCTTTACTCTTTCTAACAGTGGGAAAAATTTAAAATCCTTCCCTTACTTTAAAGTCTAACATCAACCTTGTCCCTGTCTATGAGGAGTATAAGGTTCTTTCTTTTTAGGTTTCAAGAGCACACTACAGGGGCTGGAGTGCTAGTACAGCAGTAAGGTGTTTGCCTTACACACAACCAAGCTGGTTTTGATCCCCAGAATCCCATTCCCCCAAGTACTGATAGGAATAATTCCTTAGTGAGGAGCCACAAGTATCCTCTGAGTATTGCTAGATGCAGTCTCAAAACAAAAATAAACAAAAGAGCCTGCCATATACTTTTTTGGACTCCAGGATATAGTCATGAAATATCATGAAAGTGCACACCTATTTCAGGATCTTACACTTTTTTTTTTGTGTGTGTGTGTGTGATTTTTGGGTCACACCCAGCAGTGTTCAGGGATTTTTCCTGGCTCCGTGCTCAGAAATTGCTCCTGGCCGGCATGGGGGACCATATGGGATGCCGGGATTCAAACCGATGACCTTCTACATGAAAGGTAAACACCTTACCTCCATGCTATCTCTCCGGCCCCTACAAACACTTTCTTAATTTTTTATTATTGCTGTTACCCCAAGTTATAAACCTCAAGTTTATTAAACTGCTAGATGAGAAGCAAACACTCTTGTTCTTAGAGAAAAATGGATTAATCTGAAATACATGTTGTGTTTCAAGAATTCAGAACTTTGTTAGAGGGTCAGGAGTGATAGTACAACAGGGTGGGTACTTGACTTGCATACATCTGATCGAGGTTCGATCTCTGGCATCTTTTATGGTCACCCAGAGCTTTGCCAGGATCTATTCCTCAGTGCAGAGCCATGAGTAAGCCCTGGTACCACTGAATATCATAAAAAAAAAAAAGCAAAATCCCACTTTCTTAGAGAGTCAGACAAAATTCAGGAAAAACAAACTTTTTTTAGTGAAGCCTCCATGAAAACAAACAAAAACCACTTTGTGTAGTCAGACTTTGCATCATTGCAAAACATTTTAGACCTCACTAGAGAGATTCAGTAAATGACAAGCAGGATATGCTTTTGAAAAGTTAAGGAGTTATGGCCAAGAATGTAATTGTGCACCATGTATCTTAAATTGCTGTCTCTTGGACAATTTTTAAATGCAGAGGGTAAATGAGAATGTCTTATGAGTACTAGACAATGAGCAAATGATATACCCAAGGGACAATAATTGAGTCATTTGTACTCAATTTATAGCATAAAATATATTAAGACTGGGAATATGGTTCATTGGTCTGGAGTACATGTTTTTGTACATGGAACTCTGAATTCAGTCTCTGTTGCTACAATAGACTCTGGACCATCACAGTGGGAGTAGTCCCAGAAAACCTCTCAGTATGATCCAAAAGCACAATGAAACAAAAAAGATAAAGCATAGCAAATAGCACAGTAAAATACTTATTGACATGAACAAAAACCTATAAAATAGTTGAAATATTGCAAATTGAGTGTTTTAAAGTAGAAATAACAGCAAGGTTCTATTTTTAGTATATGTATGCTAATACGATATAAAAAGGAGACTTCTATATGTTTTCAACTTGAGTAGTCATTTCTGTATGGTGTTTAATAAAACACATTAACTTTCTAAATTTTTAATTTCTTATATATTTCTATAATTTTGTACTAAAGATCATTTGGGAAAGAGGTGCTGGGCCATACGTGGCTGTGCTCTGGGTTAACTCCTGGATCTGGGGACCATATATGGTATCAAAAATCAAATTGTTAGCTACATGCAAAAAAGGTGCCTTATTTACTGTATTATCTCTATGGATCAAAGACAATTTTATTTTTTAATAAATAAAATAATTTACATTGAAACTAATAAAGAGGATATGAGGAGCTGTTTGACTAGCTGTTTAGGATGTCAGAAATTCAAAATAGTACAAGTTGTGCTTTAATTGGCATATTTCATTACTTCCCTTCAGACTCAACCCCCTCCAGATACATACTTTCTATGTCCAAAGTGCTAGAGTATTGAAGAGGCTGTTCATAAAGTGAAAGAAATAAACTGATCCAACCAAACTCTACTATGCCACACTAGGTTAGAATCATGAGTAATGTTTTGCAGTGAAAAGGTTTCAACTCATTACATTTGATCCACTATGGGTAATACTTCAGGCAGATGTTAGACTGAAAGGAAGGCACTTTATTCCACAATCAATGAGAAATTACTTGGACATCTAATTCATGTGTTTTCCAATTATATTCAGTCATTCATCAAAACTCTATGGAACATCTTGGGGCCAGAGTGGTGGCGCAAGCAGTAAGGCATCTGTCTTGCATGCTCTAGCCTAGGAAGGACCTTAGTTTGATTGCCCAGCATTCCATATGGTCCCCCAAGCCAGGAGCTATTTCTCAGTGCATAACCAGGAGTAACCCCTGAGAGTCACTGGGTGTGGCTGAAAAACCAAAGCCAAAACAAAAACAAAACAAAACTCTATGGAACATCTCTTGAGCATCATCTCTGTGTCTGGAAGAAAGTGCTCGACAATAGAGAAGTAGCTGCAGCATGGCCCTGCCCCTGTCAACAAACACCTATAAAAATCAGAAAATCCAAAACAATAAGTTCTCTGGGGACCAGGAAGAGAAAGGAATCTCTAATCCATAAGCAGAGAATATGCTCCCAGATGAAGTGACATTTATCGTGTGTGTTATTGAAACCCATCAAGGAAGAGAGAGGGTAGAGAGAGGGTGATTTGAGCAGTCAGAGGCTTACATATATACCAGTGACAAAAAAAGGCATGAAATTGGGTGCCACAACTTGTGAGGGTGATAGGGAGAAACCTGGAAGGATTTAGTTTTGTCATATTGTTGTTTTTTTTTTAACTTTATTGATTGATTGGTAACACTTGGCTGCACTCAGGGGGTGCTCCAGGCTCTGCACTTAGAAATCACCCCTGGCAGGCTGGGAGACCATATGGGATGCCAGGAATCTAACTGGGTCCTTCCCAGATTGACTGCATGCAAGGCAAACGCCCCACTGCTGCACTATCTCTCCGGTCCCTGTTTTGTCATGTTGTCTTGAAGTCCATTAGCTTCTAATGCCTTCCACATTATATGCATGTACTAAATAATTTTAAATATACCATCTCTATAGTTTTATATAACATACATGAAAACATATTCTGTGCCGCATGCAGAGCAGCTCACAGCTAAGTTCTACTCAGCACCTGTACAGGTAGAAGGACTCAGCACCTATGACTTCCTGCTGTGCTTTGAATTTAGGTATTTTCATGTAAGCACACAGAAAACAGTGTTTATTAAAGAGAAGAGCAGCCATGATAAGTTTTGTTTCCCAGAGTAAGCAGTATCTTTGGGGAATGGAGAAGGGAGAGAAGGAAGGTCTGTTTGTTGCATTAGTGGGCACATGTTCTTACATCAATCTTGGATGTCTTGCAGAAAGCTCCCACGGGGTGGACATGGTCATAGAGGATGATGACACCAACCATCACCCTCATGCAGAACATCAGAGTTTCCTCACTCGTAAACCTACTCCTGTACTCCCTGCAAGAGAGAAGAGATGGCAATGCTGGTACTGCCTTGTCAGAACACATTTCTTTCAGGCTTCACAACTGAAAAATTTAGACTCTTCTAATCCCTCCTAGGAAACAAATCCAGACCTGCGACAGCCAGGTTAATATGCTCTTAAAAAGAACCTGTGATAACTCTCCTTGAATCTATTCCACCAGTAATTCAGTGTGAAAATAAGGTAAATTAGAAGGCAGTAAATTATTTTCTCCTCTGCCCTTCAGTAAGCCAGTTCATCATGTATATCATGCCTCCACCCATCAATCTTGAATATTTTATAGCAAGTCCTTCTGGCTGTCCAAGATTATCGAGAATAATGGCTTCATTATGGAGAGAAAGAATCAGGTTCATTTCTACAGAGTAGCTATCATGTCTCTAGTCAGGATAACTTCCTTTGTTAAAAAAATGGTCTGCAGACTGAATCAGATTGACATGGAGATGCAACAGAAATTATGTACCATTTACAAGGCTGATAGCATTTGCGGAGTTTGAATTTAGATCACTTACAGGGTCCCTGATGATTCATGTCTTCTTGGTCAATGCTAGAGATTTTTCTTAACATTTATTTCATTATCAATGGGTCCCTCAATGAACATAATTTTAATTTCTGGCTTGGTATAAACTTAAGTTTAGAATAACTGAAATATTTGAAATGAATGCCACATTATATTTGAATAGAGCATCAACTTTTATAAGGCACTCTGAATGCCTTTGTTTCCCCAGTACACTTAGAGGGAATTTGGGAATTTGATCAGAGTAGCAAGCAGAACTTTGAGGCATAGCTGATCAGATCACATGTTTGCATATGTTTGGGGCTAGGAGAATAACTGCATCCCTGAATTTTGAGTGCAGACTTCTAGATTATTATGCCATCTCATCTGGAACAATACAAACTATTTTCAAAATCTAGCAACTAGTTTAAGTACAAAGAAACTTGTAGGTGTTGGTGGGAAAAGATTATAGCTGGGAAGAGAGAATACTTTGGAGGGAAGAAAGAAGAAAATACTATTGTCAGTCTTGCAAGAGGCTTATCACCATACCTCTTCAATTCCTGATTCTATTTGTTTGTTTCTGGGCCACACTCACGAGTGCTTAGGGCTTACTCCTGGCTCTGTACTCAGGCATCACTCTTGATGGATACAGGGGACCCATCTCAGGGGTCAAAATCAGGTTGGCCAGATCCAAAGCAAGCATCTTAACTCTCTGTATTCTCTCTCCTGGCCTCATGATCATAAATTTTTTTGTACCTAGTTCTTTAGTTTAATCCTCCATTTGGTTCTGACACATTCTCTATAGAACCTTTGATTTGAGTTTGGAAGCTGCCACTAAATAAGATATACAACCTCGGGAAAGTCAGGTAACCAATTTGGATCCCAGCATTTTCAGCCATAAAAAGAGAATAACTGCACTTGTTACACAGAGTTCCATCACTCGAACTCACAGGATGTATATGTATTTTTAGTGAGCTGACCCCAATGTTAAATAGCCTGTTGGCAGCAGCAGCACTGTACTGCTGCCACCATCAACATAACAGGTGCTGTCTAAGTGAATTCCCAACTACACATATACCTGCTGTTTACTTACGGGGTTTCCAGCATAACTTTACAGACACTTGTCATGGTGCTGAGGCAGTCTGTGGTATTCTCTATTGGCAGAGTTTTATTCTAAATGGAGACATAAATGAGTATTAGCCCTATAAGCAGCTTTTTTATATAATAATTTTTATTTCGACTAAAGTGGATTACAAATCTTTCACAGTAATACTCTAGGTACATAGTGACATAGAATCAGGGGCATTCCCACCACAAATGTTGTCCTCTTGCCACCCTGTTCTCAGCAAGCATCCCATATCCCCCTCCTTTGTCCCCAGTCTGCTAGTATAAATGGTCCCCTTTGTGTCTAGCTTGTTGTAAATTGGGTATCAATTCTGTTGTCGTTGGCTTTGGATTTGGATCATTTTTTATTTCCACTCAATGTTCATAAGACTGTTTGGTCTTGGTACCCTCCAGTATTTCCCCCTCAATTTGTGAGGCAGATCAAGATGGTTCTAATTATATTGGTTCTGTTTGAAGGAAAAAGAAAAGTAAAAAGGGGAGGAAGGGGAAACGTCAAACCAGCAAAAAATGGGAGGAGTCTTTCTAGAGGCTATAAATATCAGTTTAAGAAAAGAAAGGGAAATGGGAGATGAAGAGAAACGTATCATGTTGTTTGCCTTGACTTACTTCAGAGACAAAGTGCATTGTGGCATTGCTAAGGGTTTTCAACATGGGTGTGGCTTCTGCATAGAAGAGAGACATTCTGTTGGCCATCTCGTTATTGACTTCATTCTCAATGTCTAGCTGATGGAAAAAGGAAAAGACGCTGTTGTTAAAGAAGTAGTCAAAGCCCAAAATTCCCAAACACTGTGCCCTAGAAGCTAAAGTCAATGCTGTTCCTTGTCCACTGTTCAATGTAGGAATCCAAAAAAAGCCATGGAGAAGGGGTCTATAGGCCCAAGAGATTCTGGCACTCACATGCATATTGTTGATACGATTGCGACTTATTGTCCGTCGGTAGTAGCTGAAGTCATTCTGAATAGCTGGGTTCCTCATCTGAAATTCAGAAGAGAGCAAGGAAAATCATCTCTTACTATCAAATTTTGGACAGGTATGAGAAGGCCAGACATTAGAATTTTGTAAATACACCATAACTTCTCTTTGTTACAAGAGACAAAACTACTTCAGGCTAAAAATAAATTTTCAAGGGCCAGAGAGAAAGTTGAAGGGTTAAAGTGCTTTCCTTCCACATAGTGATCTGGGTCAGATATGAGTACCTAAAGAGTCCTTTATCACTGCCAGTAGTGGTCCCTGAGAAGAGTCAGGTCTAAATCCTAACACCAGTGGATATGGCCTTCAAACCAAAACAAAGAAAAAAAATGTCCTCAGAAAATTATTGTTTAAAATTGTGGTGTTTAAATTTAGCCAGTGAGGCGGCTAGATTTCAAGAAAATCCTATTTGTTCTCATGGAGAAAGAAATACTTGAGAAGGTTTTCTCTTACTGCATTTGGAACAAAATGGAACTTTGGTGTAAAAGCACCACTGTCCTTTTCTTCACTTTGATTTATAAGAAACACGACTCTCTCTCCATTCTCTGTTTCTCCAGGGAAAGATCTTCTCCTTCCTTACCTGTCTATTCCACTCCCTCCCAGCATGAAAGAGAAGAATGCATGCACTGCAGGGACTCCATGTGCCTTTAGGAAATTGTCAAAGAAGATGAGGTCTCACCTTCAGCTCATCAAATCGAAGGGTAAAATGCAGAATTTCTGCAAATTCTTTTGCCAGGGCCTGCTCCCGCTCCAGGTGTTGGGTTGGGGTGTAGGGTGGACATGTCAGAGATTCTAATAAACTCTGAAGAGCTTTTTCTGAAAGCCAAAGGGATAGATAAATATTTGAGGTTCATAGAGATCCTTTGAGAAACACAATTTTCATGCTTTGTTAATATTCTCAGTGGTAACCTGCTTGGGTCTTACCATATCTTTGCCCATTGCTATATGAGAGGGTGTGGACATGCCTCCAGGAACCAAGGACCCCCAGAGAAGCTTCTCCGCTCTACCCTCCCCTTTTTTACAGATGTCCCATGGTTCTATTGTCTCTCTGTGATCAACTGCACTATCTCATATTTAATAGTCCAATTATCAATAGCTTTGTTAGATAATTTTAAATGATAAGCATAAATTCATAGTCTAAGATGGCCTGAGAATGTAGATCAGACAATATACTTTTTAGAGACAGACTTCTCATAGTATTCTACTTCTTTTCAGCATCTGTTCTCTGACTAAATCCTCAAGAAGATTGTTCTACAAACACATTGCCTTATTTGACTTTATTATCTTCATTATCTACCTCATTGTTTCTTCATGCCTATTTCTAAATATTTCTTTCAATTTTTTCTACAATTTCAAATAAAAAGTCACTTAACTACTCTCCTCTGTAAAGAGACTTGGCAAACTATGGTCCAAAAGACAAAGGGACTCACTGAAAACATTTTCAAACAAAGTTTTATTGAAACATCGTCAATTTTTATTTTCATTCCTATACATATACAGTGGTTTCTGTGGTACTTAGTGATAGAGTTGACTAAAAAAAAAAAAAAAAAACAGAGATATACAATCTACAAATCTAAAATACTCATTATTTTCAACTTGATAGAAAGATCTCAGTGTCTCCCTTATAGTCCTTAAATATCTTTACATAACCTTTCAAAGAAAATCTCTAGTCTTTTTTTTTTATCTATAGAAATGCATTGTCTGTTGAAACAGTCAATCTACCTTGATTTCTTTAGGCAAGTAATTCTGATATAATTTCCTCTTGTTGACCTGAAATTTAGTTTGTTAAGATTTCAGCTTATAGAGATGGTCTAAAGCAGTATTTCTCAACTGGGGATTATCTGTCAGTGGGCCTTCAAGATATTTCAAAGGGCTATAGACAAAAATCTCTGAAATTGAGTATCATAGCCCAAGACAAGAAGGCCAAACATTATGATGGGGAGGGCACAGAAAGAAAATAAAGTTGGAATGAGCCATGGTCAGAAAATGATTAAGAAACATTTGTTTAGACAAATCATTTAAAAATCGAAGAAAGAAGTCAACTCCTCATAAATCTAAAGATTTTCATCAACTCTCTCTCCTTGAAAATTTGTGTTCAATTTATTTAACTACTCTCTGGGGTTTTAGCTTTAAGTTCAAACAACATCATTGTTATTATATATACCTGAAATACTTCAGTTTCTTTAATTTCCTCTTAAATTATGGCAATAATTTAAGGCAAAGAGAAGTTGAATGTAATTCTCCTTTTTGACCTTTCTAATTCTAGATTAATCAATGAAGTCACAGAAATAGTTTTGATGATTGCATGAAATAGTGATATTAAGCACAATGTCAACTAGAAGGCATTTTATTCTTCTACAAAATCAACATGTATCTTTGTAGTATTTTTTTTTTACTTTAAGAGCATAGGGGTCAGGATAATAGCTCATGGAAGTTGAATATATGCTTTGTATGCACACAGCTCTGCATTCAGTCCCTGATACCACATATACCACCCACACTTAGTGACAAGCATGTCCAGGAGAGCCTCCATAAGAATCACTGGAAGATCCAAATATTAAAAAAAAAATGTTTGAATGTAATTTTTTACTTATAAGTTGTTGTATTAAATTTATCACATGCCTTCAGTTAACCAAGTTCATTTTTTTGTTTGTTTGTTTATTTTTTGGGTCACACCCGGCAACGCTCAGGGGTTAAGCCTGGCTCTATGCTCAGAAATAGCTCCTGGAAGGCATGGGAGACCACATGGGATGCCAGGATTCAACCACTGTCCTGCTGCATGCAAGGCAAATGCCCTACTTCCAGGATATCTCTCCAGCCCACCTATTTTGATTTAACAAGTAATCTGCATCTTCTAACTTCTTAGTAACTCAAGTTTGGGATCATTGGCTAAGTGTTGAACTTAGCTGAGAACAAGACCAAAGGAACTACATCAATAGAGATGTCCCAAATATGCCCACAAATAAGAGAAATTAAACTTAATGTGTATTGAAACTATAAGTGTTTTGCCCATGAACAATCTCTGAGCAGTATTAGATTAATTCGCACATTTATTTATTTATTTATTTCGGTTTTTTGGGTCACACCCGGCAGTGCTCAAGGGTTACTCCTGGCTCCAAGCTCAGAAATCACTCCTGGCAGGCACGGGGGTCCATGTGAAATGCCGGGATTCGAACCACTGTCCTTCTGCTTGCAAGGCAAACGCCTTACCTCCATGCTATCTCTCCAGCCCCTAATTCTCACATTTTTAAGGCACAAATCTTTTTCTGTTATTTTTCCAAACCTTGTAAGAAAACTTCATCTGTGAGAAATAAATGTTAACACATACTCACCTAGTCTTATGGAAAACTCATAAAATCTCTTTAGCCTCACAACTAGAGGACACACAGCATTCCAAGCTTTTTCTTGAAGCTGAATGTCATTAGGATTTTGAATGGCCTAGAGAAACATGATAGAATTATCTGTTAAAAAGAAACTATCATCATCATCAACTAAAAATGACTTAAGATTGAGAAGGGGTTTTAGTTAGAAAAACATTTCTGTTGTACTTTGCTAATATGTATTGCTTAAATTGACATGAGTTTTCTGAACTGGCCTCCAAGATATTCAGTCGGAATGGATGTTTTAGTACTTAAACATAATGTGAATGACTCTCCAATTAGATTCCATGTAATCTTGTTTCTTTTATCTTAAATGAAAAAAAAAAACACACTATAGATGTACAACTAATTGGAAGTAATTCAATCTGTCTCCATTGTCATTGGATTCTTCTACTGTAGAGCTAATGCCCATTAAAAAATATTGACTGTAAATGTTTGCCATTTTCTGTAACAATCTTGTAAGTCTACGATGATACCTAAATTGCCTAAATTAAATGGTGACCTCTAAGTAGAAATATAACCCCAAAATTGCTTGTTGCCTTCATAGAAATGCTGTTGGGAGATTATAATGTTATTTTGGATTTTTTTTTCCAGAAGAAATGTGGATTGTGGTCTTGGCTATTGTATATGTGTTGTATATAAGTTGTATATGCATATGTGCCTCTGTGTATATCTGTCTGTATGATTGTATATGTGTACTAAAATTTTTACAAAACTCATTATTTCAAGTAAAAAAAGTATTTTTTCCTTTCAGGCACTGTAAAGTCTCAAGATACAGACTGATGATAATCTGCTTTGCTTTGGTAATTGTTCTGTTTTTCATGCATTTATTATTTTTTAATAACAACTCATAAGTCATTTCAAGGCGACAAACGTGCAGGTTACTTAAAGGGAGAATTTGTGGCTTTTATTTTTTTTTGTGATTCTGGTGGAACCTGCCAAAATTATTACAAAATATTGGGGCATTTATGTAAATCCAGACATAATGTAAATCCAGGCTTATATTGCAAGTGCGTCCATAGACTTTCTATGTATGTATACTTAGATTAGTATACTGAAATTTTTCCACTAAATGTAATTCTTGTAGTATAATAGGTATTTCTGAAAATAAAATGTCTAACATGTTACATGATCTACACCACTCCATGTTCAGATTAATGTGCTAGAATCAAAGAGGCCATTCAGAAATATTTAAGGACCCATTACCTTCCTTGTTTTCCTAGTATAATAGGAAATACTAAAGCTATTACTTAATCTTGTGTGTGTGTGGGTTCAGTGCTCCTCTAGGGGTGCTGTCAGCTTAGTATTATTATTGGCATACCTCTCGGATCTCTGGCCCTGCACCCTTATAAGCCTGTAGGTCTGTGAGGATACTCTCAGAATCCTGGAGAACAGCACTGATCTGGTTCCATATTTCTCTCTCTCCTTCTGTGGGTTGAGCATCTGAGCAGAGAGAGGGGGGAAAAGAAAAGATATAGAGGACTTTTGTCTATAGGCATCTTGGGAAGAAGGTTAGTTCAATAGTTCTATATGCTAGATAATCATATTTTATCCTAAAATTTTGGTATTGAATCTTAAAAAGAATAAGTTCTGAGGAAAAAATATCTTGTGTCCATTATTATTCAATTCAAAATGGTCATGGATCTCTCTGCACAGATTAAATTACTGGAGTCATTGATAATTGTTTCTTTATATAGGACACATTTTTTGGCTTTGCATGTATACTATATACCTATTGTTGCATTGAATTATAAAAAGTACTCATTTTTGAATCAATTAAATAGATGTTACTAAATAGTTTGGTTTTGATTTCAAGATGTGAATGTAAGTAGAAATGAGTAAACAGTAACCTCATAGTTCCTTATAAAAATAATTTTAGAATATTGGACAGTATTTCAGAAATGTTAGAGCCAAGACAAGGTGTATATTTCTGAATCAAAACATGGGAAAGTATTTCGACCTTTACTTGTCATGAACTCAAAAAAGTACAGCCTTCATTTGTTAAGATACCTGTGCGGTTGTGTCCAATACCCAACAATACTCCTGTGGACAAAAAAACTTATCAACTACCGGAATGAATTCATGTGGGTATTTGGAGAGACTATAAGGATGGGTTGGGAAGAGGGGAATAAATATAAGGGGAAACTGTGGGAGAATAAAATATAATTGAAAGTTGGAGAAATTAAGGTTGAAGGAGAGAGAACTGATATGTTAAAATGAAGAATAAAACCTAGGAAGTACATAATGCAAAAGAAACTGGTTATTCCTTTATCTTTTACCATTTTCCACCATTTGCACTGAGTTAGCTTCCTCACTTACAAGGTTTCTCACAATATTCAGCACTTTCTATTTTATTTTCTCCTCTTTCTCTCTCTCTCTCAAATTGCTTTTAAAAGTGGTATCTGTCTTAAACAGAAACTTAGAAAACCATAAGCTAGGAAGTCTGTAACTTAAGAAAGCATTTCAGAGAATAAGATTTCAGGATAATGCTGGTGATTTCTAAAAACAAAGTCTTGGAGGTGGGGAACCAGAACAAAAGTACAGATCATTTAGTCTAGAATAAACAAATAAAAACTCAAATAGTAATTCAAATCCTTTTTGAAAAAAGTCTCAAAAAAACTAAACATTTCTGGAGGAATATTTATTGGGAGAGAAAGAAAAGTCAGGGGATGTCTCTGATGCAGAGAGAGGATAAGTGATTGCATGCAATTATGAAGCTGTGCTTGGAGAAGAGAAACATCTAATCCTAACTGCCACAGGCTTCACCTTTCCAAGTCATCACTTGCAAAGTTTTAGTCAAAAAGGTGTTACGCTAAGTGGCCTAGAAGAGTATGCCTGGCAAAACATAAACAAAATCCCCATTCTTTTGATGATGACTTAAAACACAAAAGAAAAAAATAACAAGTAACTTTTTTTAAAACTTAGGGTTTCAGGGCTAGAACAATACAGGATCAAGGTCTTACATAGGCCCTACCAAGATTTAAGCTTTGGAACCATATATGGTCCCTCAAGTCCTTCCAGAAGTGATCCCTGAGCACAGAATCTTAAGTAACTCATAATCACAATTGGGATTTTCTCTCACAACAACAATATCAACAAACAACTGGATGTCTTTCTTAAATTCTTCAAAAACAAGCCCATTTCTATTAGAATGCCTTCATAATGGCAACAATGGACTATAGATAGCTTCTTTCTCCATCCCGAGGGTTCTTGTCTCTTAATTTTGTTTATTTGTTTGATAAATTTGGATGCTAAACTGCTTGGGATATCCCAAAAAGTTCTCAAGGAACCCTGCAGAGCCAATCCCAGCAATATTACACTAAGTGGACCAGAAGTTCAATATCAGGGCCTAAAGGGCCTATGCTTCTCAGGGACCTGCACTGTTTGGCACCAACTCAGCATCGCTGTGGGGTAAAATGAGGACTGCTAGGGTATACTGGGAGCTATTGGGGAGAGGCAGTGCATGTTCTGGGGGTGGAACAAGGGTTGACACATGCCCCATACCATCTTCCCAATCCTGTGAAGTGACATTTCTAATAAAATTGACACTGACAGTTATGTGAACACTAGAGGCTGGATGAGTATCATGGTGGGTCACTTCTTTCCCAGATGTGTCAGAGTTGGGGCGGGGGGGGGGGCAATGGTTAATGATGCCCAACAAACAGCAGAACTAGTGGCAGACAGCCAGAGGGACAGTGAAATAGGACCTCGCTGCAACTCCTTCTCTGGGACAGTTTCTTTTGGCCACTATCCTAGTGTCCTATGAGTGTGTTTAACAGGGGTGGAGTGGGAGAAAGCCGATCCATCACACCCAGCATTCTAATTCTTTCATCCAGACTCCAGAAATATAGTTTCTTCCAAAACTTATTGGTCTTCTTGGATACTTTATGTTTTTCCACCTTTCCTTGTCATGGGGCTGAAATCACTTTATTGCCAGCGATTGATGAGGCCATTGATGCCACAGCAGGGTCCCTGTCTTCTGGACCAGGCTGCCATAAGATTTTTAGTAACCTTTAATCTCAAGTGACATAAGTTTCCCAGTTGGAGGATGCTGACTGGGAGAAACACTAATCTGCTTTTTCTTCTCAAATGAGAAAAAGACTGTTAGCCAAAGTGACATCTGGCATTGGTTCATATGTCATGTATCCCTTAGGTCCGTGATTCATTTGGCTTTGAGCTCTCAAGTAAACAATCAGAAAGTTCAGATTAGTTAATGAACATGTGGTCCATTAGATTGTAGGACTATGACCTTATTTCATTTAACTTTGTATCTCCAGGATTTAGCACAGTTATGGACACATAACAGATACAAAATATAAACCTTGACTAGAAGACTTGAATGATTTAAATACACTTAACATACCATGTTTTGCAATTCCTTTCCTATTAGTCTTTGAATTCTGAAATGCATGGTAATAGGGTCTATATTCTTGTCCTCAGCTTCTCCATATGCCATTCTCATTATAGCCTTTCCACAACCATATTCAATAAATAAATAAATAAATAAATAAAGAAGGATAGTGAGTTGGAAACAAAGAATGTAGGTGTGGGGAAAGAATCAAAAACCACAAATGTCCTATTACTTCTAGATCTTGCCTGTCTCTCCCCCCACAAATGGATTTATACTAGAGCTGAGAGATGGCTCTGGAGTCAGAGCTTCATGCCTTTCAATGTCTGAGTCCCATCCCTGGAAATGCGAGGATCCCCTTGCTCCACTGGGTATAACCTGGAAGGCTCTGAGCACTACTCTGGTACCTTCCAGTACAGTTGGATCCAAGTAACATAATATTCCTGGACCTTAGCATTACACAGTCTGACTCAATTGTCTGAGAATCACTGGAGTTTTTCTGGGTCCTTGAACATTGCTTGGGAGGTCCCCACCTTGGTTTAAACTATTATATCTCTCACCGTTGTTATCTACCTAGATCACATATCTTTCTATATTATTTAGATATCTGAATCTATATCTTACATACAACCCAGTTGGTTAGTCACATCTGCAGCTAAAATTTTTTTTTTAATTTTGGGCCACACCTGGTGATGCTCAGGGGTTACTCCTGGCTTGGGGGACCATATGGGATGTTGGGGGATCAAACAGCAGTCTGTCCTAGGTTAGCCATATGCAAGGCAAAAGCCCTACTGCTGAGCCACCACTCTGGCCCTATATGTTTTGTTTTTATTTTTTTTAGGGGGTTACATGTGGCTGTGTTCAGAGCTTACTCCTAGTCCTATATGATTTGTTTTTATTTTTTTAGGGGGTTACATGTGGCTGTGTTCAGGGCTTACTCCTAGCTCAGACATCACACCCAGATCATCTGTGAGCAAGGCAAGCCCCTTACCTACTGCACTATCTTTATGGCCTTAACAATCTTGTTTTGAAATCTGCCTTTTTCAACTACATGCCCTTAATATTTCCTCAGTGAAGTTAACATACTAAGAAATGTCTTGAGTGAAAAACAGCACTCAAATTTTCTCCCTCAACTTGAAGCTGTGTTGATTTTGCTTTCTGAAATGTCCTTGAGAAGTTTTGGGTATTTGGGTATTTTAATTCTGCATATTCAGATGAGGTTGGCAAATACGTTTTAGAAATGTATTCTGCCTTTCGATGTCCAGAAAAGACATTTTAAAAGAGACTTTGAAGAATCTGTGATTGAAAGTTTACTGCATTTAGCCTATCAGCAAACTCCCCCAGCAGTTGCTGAGTGAACAGTAAGTCTAAACGATGAAATTTTTCTATTTTTATGCAAGTCAAAGGTAGACGCACATGCACAGATATATACCTATCTATCCACTAATAATATTCCAGATGAGAATAGCTCCTTATTTCCAGTTACAAACAGTAAATATGTTCATGGTGTTTCTTTTAAGAATTACATTTTAAGCTAATCATAACCAACCATTTCACTGAAATCGAGGAGATCAGTGCCATCAAAAGGTGTTGCTCCTGTCTAATAACGAAGCTTGCTAAAAATTTCTGTGATTTACACAGGCCATTTTGGAAGCCAATACCTCCAAGAGCCTCGGAAAAGTCTATCTAGGCCATTCTCTGGGAAATGATTGAAATCCCCATTCTAGACTTGCTGTTGTGAAAAGTCTAAAAATGGATCATATGTGTACCCTGACCTTGAATGCAAATAGTCCCTCTTCAGAGCGTGCTGAATTTTGAGCGAATTTTGCTTAAAATTTGTAGCAGAAAATCCCTCTTATTGATGAAAAGAATTAACTATATTCACTTTGTTTAAGAGAACCTATTTCCCTTCCTTTGGTTCAATTCACTCGTGATGGTGGATATTAGCTGTCAGCATTTTCATGTCACCAGAGGCAGGTGAAGAGTTCAGTGGAGAGGACAATGATCTTTACTGAAAGCAGAATTTTTGTCATTCCAGCGTGGAATGCAGAGGAAAATGGCTATGTGCTTTGTTTGTCAGGAAAGAATATCTTGAGTAACATACCCCAGGGAGGAGAGCAGGGCTTAAACCAGAGCAAGGCTGTCAAATCAAAGTGTTCTTATCTTTGTAAATCAACTCAGGACTCACTCTGTCTTCACCAGCAGCAGAAACACACATACCTTCTCCTAACAACCTGTTTAGGATTCAATGGAGCATCTGACAGAGATTCAGACAAATTAACCAAACATAATGTGAGCAGAAGATACCATTTTTTTGGATATGTCTTTGGCTTTGAAGGCAGCCCTGGCATTTCATCAATAGGATATATTGCTCTCTCCTCGGCACCCCACTCACTGTTGTATACACACAGAAGAAAGGTACAACAAATAGAATTTGCCAAAGCCATAAATTAAATATATGGCTCTTCTTCCCCACCCACTTCCTTACTCCTCCACCTCTCTACCCTTCAGGATAAACTAGGAGACATAAATAATTATCTATTATTAACATGGAGGATGTAAAATAGCAGTGATTTATAGCAGGATGCTAACTGCTTACAGAAACCACATAAAATTGCAAAGGTTCTTTGGAAAATATAAGTGACTGGGGTGACATATTTATTTTTGTATAAGAAGACAGGTCAGCCCACTCCACAGCACATTGCCCTTTCCAAGGGAACAGTCGTATGGAGGACTCCAAGGAGGAGGAGGGTTAGTCTATTTCCGTTATAAGCAGTGGGATCCCTGGAATGTCCTGAGGAAGGGAGGCTCTGAAGAATGGAATTTTTAGAAACCTACATCCAAGTTTTGCACTCACTGAATGTTAGAGATGGAGGAAAACCATAGAAAATGATTCCCCCTAAAAAATATTCTATAAGACTGTTCAGAGTGGATTTATTCAAAAAAGACCAGAACTGGAAATAGTCCAGGTATTCATTCAAAGGAAAAGAAATATTGTTAAACAGTAAAATAATACTCAACAAAGAGGGAACTACATATAATAAAAAGAATAAACCTCAAAATAATATAAAATTGCTACGTGATACCATTTGTATAAAGTAAAATAATACCGATTAGTTAAATTAATCTTTTGAGATCTCAAATCAGATTTGATCAATCGTTTCTATGGGGTTATAGAGAGATAGTTGACAGGAAAGGGGTGTATTGGAACTGTCTGGAGTGATGTAAAACCTGAGTCTTGACAGAAAGTGGCATTTGTCAAAACAAAGATGAAGATGTGCACTTAGATCTGCATATTCTGGTGCCTGTAAATTACACATCGATTTAAAAAATATTAAAAGTAGAGGAATCAGACAAAGAAGAGAAGTTGTCAAGCCCAAAGAGATGGAATGATGTCAGAATTAAATAAAATCAGGAAACTGGATTTTACAAAGAAATCTTTTATAGGTGATTTAATTCATTTATAATATAACTCACCATTTAAGTGCACAATTCAGCAATTTTAATGTCTTATAATTGCTGTGCAACCATACTACAATAACTTTTGGAATCAATTTTTCCTCAAAAAATGTTGCATCCCATTTTTCCATATAATCTTTCTCTAGGCCAGGAGAACACTAACCAACTGTCTATCTCTATATGCTTGATATAGGAACTTCCTGTAAATTGAAAAATGGAATATATGGACTTTCATAACAGCCTTTAGGCTTAGGATAATGACATTAAGGTACATATGTACTAGTCCTTAATTTCTTTTTCTTTTTTCTTTTTCCAATATTGTACTGTGGTTTGGATATACCACATTTTATTGCCCTTTCATGAGTTGATGGAAATTTAGGGTTCTTTCTTTCTACTTTTTGGCTATCACAAACATTCATGTAATTTTCTATTGAAATACATGTTAAAAAACTTCTCTAAAATATGTTCCTAAGAGAGGAATTACTGAATTATATGACTTTTCTTAACCTTTAAAGAATTGCTGGACTGTATTCCAAAGCATCTGCATAATTTTATATTATATAATATAAACACATATGTATTGATTTTTGTGTGTATGCATGTGTTGTGCTGATCCTGCAAACAGTTCTCAGAAGGGACTGAAAGTCACTCCTGGTGATTCTTGGTCTTTGAGACAAGGGTTTCAACATAAGGGTTAAATAATGTTGCTCACTATATAGTGCCAGGAATCACCTGAGCCAATCATAGTGCTGGTACCAGGGATGTGGCACCAGAGATGCTCTTGGATCATAATCAAAATGGGGTCTGCTATATGCTAGGCATGTGCCTAACTCCTGCATCATCTCCTCAGTCTTACCATTTTATATTTCTACCAGCAGTTCATGAGGGTTTACTTTCCCACACTCTCATAAACATTTTTTTTTATCATCTCTCTCTTCTTATTTGGGTGAGGACACAGTCAACTGCTCTCAGAGTTTACTTTGGGCAATTTGCTCAGGGAACACTCAGGGTGTTTGGGCAATTTGCTCAGGGTGGTACCATATATGATGACAGAGATTGATGGAACCAGGGTCAGTTCTGTGTAAGCCAAGTGCTTTAATCCTTGTACTATCTCTCTAGTCTCCCCATTTTATGTTTCCACTTCATTGTAGAAATATTCTACATTATTCTAAAGGTTAATGATGATTACATATGCTTGATCATTTGTTTACCATTTTTTAAGAAGTATCTACTCATGCAAAATAAATCTTTGAATATATTTTGCTCTTGGCTAACATAGTTACTCTTAATCAATTATTTCATTTTATTTGACTTTTATTCCTTTTCATTCTACGCTAACATAGGCATCTGGCGAAGGCCTAGGTACATGTGTCACTCTAGAGACCCAACTCTTATTTACAGCTATCTCTGTATTGTCAGGTGGGTAGAAAAAAATAGAGAAACAATAACTAGAAGTGTCACTTTATAAGCAGCACTCAGTTCTGGATATTGGCATTCTGTTTGGTTTGCTCCCTAGTCTGTAGTTAGGTTGGGCTGATACCTCACTAAGATGGTGCCTCACACATCGTTTCCAAATTTGCCTAATATCACAAATAATTGGGAGTACAGAGGAAAAAGAAGATTTTGTAGACTAGGCCACTGAAAAAAGAATGCTGAGTAAGATTCAGGCACTATATAAAAAAGATAATTTGTTGGTTGTAATGATACTTTTAGTTTGGGTATCTCTGGAACTACTTCATTGGAAGACTTGCTGACCATTGCCCATTTTGGTGGCATAATAAGTGGAGTTGACTGAACAATCATCTAAAGTTTCAGGCATCTTTCAAATCACTATTCATAAAAATAAATGCTCATAAATCACAGGGTTGTATTATGTTTCCCCATGTCTTCTATCCTTTAAAGAGAAAATGGAGTTATAATAAGGAGGCAAGGAAAAAGAAAACAAAATAAGTAGTATGAAAAAATAATACAGAAATGTGAGCATAAAATGTTAAACTTACTGCAAAGGTCAGATAATAGCTTATGTCCAATCTGCACAGTTGGGAAATCTAAGGACAGATGTGTTTAATTTTGTATTTGACCCAGCTTAATTATATCTATTTGACCCAGTTCAATTATATTCTATCACCAACTTCAAAAAGAATATTCAACATTCAAAGTCAAGGTGCCAAATTCCATTTAATCTGTTACTACATGCCCTTCAGCCTTCCATCTTCCCTCCACTGCTTTCTTTTTAACCCTTGGCAATCCAGTCACCTTACTTAGAACAGAACATCTCATATGGTTTTCCAAGTTGTGGGGCAGTTCATTACCTAATTTGTTATTTAAAAGAAAGTATAGCAGGTAGGGCATTTGTCTTGCATGTGGTTACAAAGGTTTTGATCTCGAGTCCCATAGATGGTCCTCCAAAACCACCGGAGTGAAGCTTGAGCACTGATAAGTATGATTCCTGTGTACAGAGCCAGGAGCAGGCCCTGAGCACCTCTGAGTGTGGCCCCAAACAAACACAGCAATCTCAGCAAAATGAATGTGAAGAGTTCATAAAAAACAAACAAACAAAAAAAAACATGCATGGAATCTGCCATGGTATTGACCTGGAGGTGAGAGAGGCATAATATCTTTATGGTTTCTTATTCTTGTTTTGGACTTTGTAGGAGTAGTATGAAACAGTTTTCAATGTATGAGACTGGAAGTACAAAAGACCGATTAAAAATGCAAGGAGTAAAAACAGTAGCAAGGTATTAGTGATTTAATTTTGTAAAAATATTTAAAGTTACTAATAAATATTCATTTTAACATCAACAACAACAATATGTCTAGCATAAAGTAGCAAGTAACAAAACTTGCACCAGTAATAAAGCCCATTCCATTTAAAGTATCAAATCAAACTGGATTTGAGGTGCTATCTTGATTCCTTGCCAAACTCGGGCAAATCTAATCAATCTGATCAAACCCAGGCAATCTCACTTAAACTCAGTCAAACCTAGACAAGCACAAGCTAATTTAACCAACCACAAAACTTAAGCAAACTTAAACAAATACAACCAACTATAACCATACTCAGCCAAGCATAACCAAACACAACACAAAAACAACTGAATGATAAGAACAATAAACCAAGGGTAGGGTATCTTTAGTTGAACAAAATCAAGATTAATTCCTCCCCCTGGACATATGATCTTTGAAAATGCTCTTAACATACTTATGTTGGGGGCAGGAACAATAGTACAGCAGGGTCTCTAGCATCCTATCTAGTTCCCACAAATTGTGTTAGGAGTGATTCTTGACTGCAGAGCCAATAATAAGCCCTTTTAAAGTCAGATGCAACCCAAAAATGAACAAACAAAATTAGCTGTTTTAGAAAGACCAAAGACACTGAAAAGATATATAAAAGGAGCTTTTATGTTTTTGACTTACTGCACCTTAGTAGAGTATTTATCTAGAAAAATCTATGCTAGAAACTATATATAAGTTTCATCTATTATGTTTAATATAGATAAAATACTTGAACTGTTGAAGTCTAAAGCATATCAATTTTGCAACTCATGATGAATCCTGAAGGAAAGACATTTACTATCTATCTATCTATCTATCTATCTATCTATCTATCTATCTATCTATCTATCTATCTATCTATCTATCTATCTATCTATCTATCTATCATGGAATCACTATTTGAGAAAAGGAAACACAGCAGTGAAATGGGGACAGCATTTCTGTTTGAATAAACATGAAAATGCCATGTTTGCAAACATATTCAGTCAACAATGTAAAAATATTTTTTAAACATCTGGTCTTTTTTCATAATTTATAATTAATTGTATCTGAGAAAAGATTTCAGAATTTTGGAGGGTGTCATTCCTGGCAGTACTCAATGTTTACTCCTGGCTATTCTCTTAGGGGTCACTTCTGGTGAGCTCAGGGAATCATATTAGGTGCCAGGGATCAAACTCAGGTTGGCCACATACAATGCAAGCACCCAACCTACTATACTATTACTATAGCTCCATGATTTAAAATTCTCTGATGAAAAAACACAGTCTTTTCAATTAAAAAAGTATTCTCAAAGTCCTAAAATAGTTTTCTATAGTTCTTATATGAAGAACAGATAGAAATGACTCCAAACACATCATATATAAGTCTTATATCTTGTATTTATCACTCTTATTTGACCTCTCATGATATTCGTTCTATATTAATTTGTGTGAATTACTCTGTGTACTATTTGTCTTTGGAAAATGGCACAGTATTTATTTTTAATTAGGAAAGATAGATGATGCTAATTTATGCTAGGTCTACACAAGTGATCATTACACATTAAAGAAAATCATGGAACTATTTAAAAGTATGTTTTGGTTTTTTAATAGAAGAAAAAGGATCCCTGAAGATACAGACAGAAAGTCGCATACGTATTTAGCTTAAGTACCATATAAGATCTTTATATCAATTTCCCTATTGACAAGCTATTGAAAAAAAAAGAGTGAAAGGCTTTGATCATTATCTTTTAATATTTGGAACTTACTTTCAAAATCCAGGAAAAAATGTGGATAGTTTTCAATTTCCCTGGTAAGGACTTTGAGCAAGTTTCCCATCCCAGCAAACCTAGGAGAGGTAACACAAAACCAAAAACCATTAGTAGTGTTAAAAACAGACATTTGAAGATGCTCAATCAGTTCAAGTTGAGTAATACACTATCTATAACACCTTGAAGCTCTGCCTGAAGACCAGTCAGAGAACATCTTTCTCTGAAGGGATAACTACTTAGCAATGTATCAAAGGCAGAAAAGCATATTGAAGGAGCCTGGTCTTGAAAACTTGGGGCCGGCTCACCTAAAATATACAGTATGATGATAAGAAGAGTATCACAAGCTGTTTCTGGAGAATACACTAATGTCCTTTATCTCATTCACCATATAGAAACAAAGATTCTACACCGGTGTTCCTTTCCTCCACTTGAATGCATACAATTGCTATTTCCATTTTGTTTTATTTAATTTTCATTGATGTGATATATTATGCTAACAGAAAAAGCACAGAAGTGAGGGCATTATTAAAAATACATGAAATGTCTATCTAAAAGGGTAAGTTTTACAATTTCTGTGGAAAGGGACTTAGAAACACAAATTTACAGTTCAGGGATCCTTATTAGATTAGGAGATCCCTAGAAAAGTGAACTTTTCCCAGAGATATAACTCCAAGGCAAATTAGAGTTTGGCACTTGAGTAAGATTGAGTTAGTCATAAAGTACCAAAAAAAGTAGAAATCTCCCCAAAATTTTCCCCATTATTTCCTTATAACATGTTATAATGTAAAGACATTTGCAAAGGTGAACAAGTCTACAGAGAAACACACATTGGTTACACATCTGTAGTTTTAAAGTAGAGAGAGGAAATAGATTTATTATTTAAATAAAGGCATTTCTACTGCTGTCAGCTCTCTGTTAAATTGTTCTCATCAGGAGACTACTCACCTATTCATTTACCAAACTGGTATTTATGAAGCTGCAATTCCATGCAAGTTTTGGAAGACACTATGAGTAATAAGACTGATACCTCAACATGTGGAAACTCAATTTGAAGAATCACTGGGAGCAGTAAATGGAAACTGCAAGGTTGCAATTTTTCTTTCCACATGGTTTATTACAGTGTTTGCACAGGGGATTGTTTTTTAAAAATATGTCAACAGAGAAAGATGTGATGTGAAAAGAATGCAGTTAAAGGATGATCTTGAGGGCTGAAGAGATAGTACAGTAAGGGAGGGCACTTGTCTTGCATGCAGCCAGTTAGGTTCAATACCCAGAACTGCATATTGTTGACTCTGCTTTGCTAAGAGTGGTCTTTGAGTGTAAAACCTGGAGCTAAACTTGAGCACAGTTGCAAACAACCAAAAAGATTGAATGCAGTGAAGGTGAATTAGACAGTTCTCTTGTGAGCAGAATGTGGTGTGGTCTAGTTTTCATAATCATTTCCTGAAAACACACACACACACACACACACACACACACACACACACACACACACACACACACACACAGTCATTATCTACAGTAATGCCCAGCAATGTAAAGCTTAAAAAGGAACTTCTCGGAAGACTCGATTTCTATCCTATTTAACTCTAGAATCCAAGGTAAACACAACTGATACCCATTTTCTTATTTGCATCATAATTTTTTTGAAATTTATTTATTGCAACTGAATGGCAGTTTTACTGATAAAAATATAAAATGCTTACTTAGCAGAGTACTATTTGGGGAGTGCATTCAAGGACTATCATATGTAATCACTATGATGATGTTAATAATTATCTTGGTTGTGATTGTCAAAACCGTTTTTAAATAGAATTTCTAGATAGGTTTTCTACAACATCAGAAAAGAGAACTGTGAGACCAGTGAGAAAATACCCATCTTCATTTGATGTCCTGAATTGTATCTCCCACCATTTGAGTTGTCAGAATATGGAATGCTCTGCCTTATGAAATAGTGGAGTTCCTGGTGTTTCAATAGCAACATGCTAAACATGTTCTTTTAAATGCTTTTAAAATAAACTCTTTGTGGATAATGTTCAACTACATACTTCTAAAGCCTTTCCTATCTTTACGTATACTGGATCATATGTGTGCATGCACTGACACACAGTGGGGAGACAAAACACTGTTATCTTTTTGAAAAGAAAAAAAGTCTTTTCCATTTTATTCTTTGGGTCAACCTTCTCTTCCTCTCTAGTATTAATGAACACTTCTCTTAGCACACTTTTGAGAAATTCCTGGTATGAATAGGTCCTGGTAAGTTAAAACCTAGGCACACGGGGGGCATTGGTGGTGGGAATGTTGCACTGGTGAAGGGGGGGGGTGTTCTGTTTATGAATAAAACCCAACTACAATCATGTTTGTAATCATGGTGCTTAAACAAAGAATTTATATTAAAAAAAAAAAAAACAAACCCTGGCCACATGAATCCAGGCTGCCAATGGCTCACAAGCTCTCCTGGGTCTCTCGAAAAGAACCTGCTTCCATCTTAATGAATGCTTCCAGCTCACATCTGAAGGTGCTCCTCAAGGGAGATGGCACTACTGCTTTTTGGTAGCTTCCACTTTGATATAAAAATGCCTTAATGGGAGTTAAGTAGTCTTAATTTCCCAGTTTTGTGTTAATTGAGCATCACCAGAGACCAAAATGAATTTAGCTTCCTCTTAAAAAAAAATCTGTCGTGTACATGATTTTACTGTCAGAGTTGGATAGTATGTCAATTCCTTAAATAGCTAGAAAAAAAACCCATGTGAAAATAGATGCAAATATTAACAGGTCATAGAATTTATCTGTACAAGTTGGTAATGTGGGTTGGCTGATAAGACTACGTGTTTTGTAATTTCAACCCTAACATCAGTCAAAAATCACTAGAACTCCATGTGTCTTGTGGCTTAAATAGGTTCAGACAGGAGACATTTGGAACAGTGGCTGTGGAACAATTTGTAATATTAGGTGTCAAGAGCAGCCCTGTGGAAGCCAGAAAGCATAATTTCTTAGCTCCTTGAGTAAATATAGAGATGGTTTATCATCCCTATGAAAATAAAGACTTGATGCTTACTTCTTTCCTCCAAGGCTGAAAAGAATTTAGAGGAGTGTCTCTGCCTTAAGGTCTGTAAAGAGAGTCACCATCACACAGAGGGCCACAGGGTAGAGGCCATAGTTGCTCTGAGTTGTGCTCAGGAAGCTTCCCTTGCAGTCACTAACCATATTCCTGAGGGCAGAAACGCATTCCTCTTTTCAAATAGTTCCTAAGTACATACAAAAAGAATAGCTTTCCTTATTATTCCTGAGATTGAGTGGAATCATCTAAGATTGTTTTTTAATATTTTACCTTCTTTAATTCAAAAGATACTTTTCTTTCAAAGAATAATGAAGTCACTGTACACGATTAAGACATACAAAGGCATGGCAAAAGCAAGAGGAAAAAGAATAAAAGTAGTAAGAATAGGATGCAACTGAGAAGCAGAGAGTAGGCAGAGAGCAGTTTCCCAAAGCAGGAGATGCTGTCCTTTGAGAGTGACCCAAGAGCACAGCAGTGGCCTTGGAATGTTAGGCAGTGAAAGGTTCTGACAACACTCTCAGCTTTTGCCCTAAAAAAGGCAAAATATAGGGGTGGGAGAGGTAGCACAGCAGTAGGGCATTTGCCTTGCAAGTAGCCATTGTAGGACAGAACTTGGGAACTTGGTTCCCGGCATCCCATATGGTCCCCCAAGCCAGGAGCGATTTCTGAGCTCATAGCCACGAGTAACCCCTGAGCATCACAGGCTGTGGCCCCAAAAGCAAATTAATAATAAAAAAAAAGAGGTAAAACATGGGCCCGGAGAGATAGCACAGCGGCATTTGCCTTGGAAGCAGCCGATCCAGGACCAAAGGTGGTTTGCTCGAATCCCAGTGTCCCATATGGTCTCCCGTGCCTGCCAGGAGCTATTTCTGAGCAGACAGCCAGGAGTAACCCCTGAGCACCGCCGAGTGTGACCCAAAAACCAAAAAAAAAAAAAAAAAAAAGGAAAAACACAAACTTCTAGGGGACCACTGAGTAAATTTTTCTGAAAAGTGTATGATACACTAAATAAATTTAGAAACTGTTGGCTAGAGAGATAATTGACTGGAGTTAATGTGACAATGTGAACCTGAACTCTGTCAACCAAAATAAAGGAGAAGAGGGGCCCATTTCAAAATTAGGGGTTGAGAAAAAAAAAAAAGAGGCCAGGTATACTGAAGAAGTTCAGCCTCCTTTATGACAGAAAGAAATTTAGAAAAGAAGAGAAGAGAAAATAAAAGATCACTCCTAAGAGAGAGTTGGGGCAAAGTGAGAGTTCCTCCAGCTAAATCTGATGTTCACATAAAGTCAGCTCTGAGAATAGTTGTGGGTAAAAACGTGGCTTGTTTACCAAATGAGTGGTGGGAAGCCCTGCTGGCACTGGAGCTGTAACTGGGAAACCTGGGACTCTGGCTTCCACATTCTTTTTATGGTTACTCTGCTAATGTGACCTGCTATCGGTTATGTTCTTTGGATAGACTCCAGAGATTTCAAACACTTGCAGATTTCTTCTGCGGTATGACTTACCTCAAGGGAACTTGCAGGAATACTATGCAGCCATCAGAAAAAATAAAGTCATAAAATTTTCCTAAACACAGATGGACATGAAAACTATTATACTGAGTGAGATAAGTCAGAGTGAGAAAGACAGACACAGAATAGTCTCACTCATCTGTGGAATTTAAGAAAAATAAAAGACAGTATTCTAATGATACAAGAGATAAAAAGAGATGAGGGCTGGAAGGATCGGTACATGATATGAAGCTAACAACAAAGAGTGGTGAGTGCAGTTAGAGAAATAACTACACTGACAACTACTATGCCAATGATAGTGAATGAGATAAATAGAATGCCTGTCTCGAATCTGGGCAGGGGGTGAGGGAGGAAGGAGATGGGAGTGGGGTGGAGGGGCACTGATGGTAGGAAGGTTGCACTGGTGAAGGGGGTATTCTTTTTTATGTCTGAAACCCAATTACAAACATGTTTGTAATCATGGTGGTTAAATAAAAATATTATTTTGAAAAAAAAAAGGGGGGGGGACTTTTAGATTTTCCGATGTTATTTATGTCAAGAGAATTTTCAAATTTCCCCTAAGAACTTATGTCAAGAGAACACAGAATCTAGCCATGACTCTGAGCACCCAGGGAGGACCTTTACTTGAATCCTGTCAAACAGTAGTACTTCTGAGTAGATTCTTGGGCAGTTTTGATATGTAAAGAAGCTGTTCCTCTTTGTTGGAGACTTGCCCAAAGACAAAAGAGGGGAAGAAGAGTCCTCCTGAGGCAGAAAAGTGCAGGAAAAGAAGCCAGGGTAAAGACTCTATTATTCTTTATCGTTCAGGTTTGATTTCCTAGAATTCAAGACCTACAACTCTGCTTAGGTTTCAAAGCCATCTGTTCTACACTAGCAAGGCTCTGTGACAGTGAAAAGAGATCAAATTCTTTTAGAAATTCAAAGCATAGAGAAAGCCTTGTGGGGTAAAGTTTTGCTGAAAAGCTCACCTCAAAGTGGAAGCCAGCTGGTCCAGGGCATTAAGGTCAAGGGGATACTGGAGAGAAAGCATCAGGTTGGGTGGAATGGGCAGAAAGTGAGACGGAACCCCAAACACAAGTTGGGTGACCCTTTGAGTCTCCAAGAACAGAAGGTGATTTCCTCCAGATTCATTAACTACAGCACCATTTTGGAAGGGGTTCATCCTCCACTTTCTTCCAAATGGCCTAAAAATGAGGGTGTTTCTTTTCTTATAGTCAGAGGGCTTAAGGGCACATTGAGGCTGCATGAAGATTCTTGCCAATTCAGGCTCATTTAATCTCAAAGGTGCACATTTTCTATGACATCTTTCCTGGCTCTGAACGCAAAACCACTTTCATGGTTGCAAACTTAGTGTAAAACAAGACTTTTGGTTGCTCAGAAGAAGAGACAATTAAATATCTCATACACACACACACATACACACACACACACAAACACACAACACACTCATTTAATTTGTTATTTTCTGTGTCATTGGAATGATTTTTATTTGGAATAAACTTTTAAATAAAAACATAGACTGTACCTCCCAAGGGTAAAGAACAAATAAAATCATCCTGACTTTATTTTACAAAGCTTATAAGTATATTGGCATTTACTCTATAGAGGATAGAGAATAGAACAAAGGACTCTGGTACAGGAGTTGTAAATGCTGGCCACTGCCTGCCAAAATTTCAATGCAGAGCTTTCATGATTAAAGACCAGACTCGTTTGTAACTATGACTATTCGGAAGGAAAACTAAGTCAATACTACCAATTATCGATGAATAAGGTGAAATAAGAATAGTATTTATGAGGATGTGAGAGAGAGTATAGTGGGTAAGACTCTTTGATGCGGTTTGATCCCCAGCACTCAATATGAATCCCTGAGACATACCAGGAGTGATTCATGAGCTCAAAGCCAGGAGTAAGCCCTGAATACTGCTGGTGTGCCCCCACACCCCAAGAATTATCTGGGCTCATATGCAGAGCCTAATAGGGGCCCGTTTCCACTTTGAGGCCTAGGCTCTATAGTTGCAATGTGCTACCTTCTTTCCCTTTGATGGTTAAGTTCTACCAGCTAATGCCAACTGCTACAGGAGAATTTCCTGGCTGAAGGGAGCAAAGAAATCTAGTTCTGGCTTTAGAAAAATTTGGGGGAACTGGATGTGATTTTAACTTGAGCTATTAAGACAATCTACCTTTCAACCTAATTTATCAAGGGTTGAAGTTGGAGAATTCAGAAAAGGCAGGATGATAGCGACTGCACAAGGGAACTACAGACCCCAGGCATCCAAGGAGCTGCCCCTGGAGAAAGGGGAGGCAGTATGGACAAGGTTGGCATTCCTATGGTTCAGAGAGACTTTCTTCTGCTTACTAGACTCCTCAGTATTTTATCTACAAGATCAGGTTATTAGCATTATAAGCAAAACCAGCTAACTATCCACTTATAGTATATCAGAAACAAAATCAGTGACTTTTCAAAAATATTTTTCAAACAAAAGGTAGGTTGTTTAAATAAGCACCTGTTTTGTGGGGAAGTGGGGAAGCACCAATGGGATATTTTATTCAAAATTCAAAGAATTGTAGGGGTCTGAACTCACTAAGGTTAGCAATTTTAGAAGTGGGTCTAGGCTGGATGCCCCTTCCCCAGCTGTCACTACTGCAATGAAGTCATGAGATTTTTACTTCCATGGCCGACTAGGTTGCCAAGTATCCAACAGATGATTTCATTCCAGGACGAAAGCACAAAACTGAAGTAGAGGGAGTCTATTAAGCCCTTTCATCTGACAATAAAAATGAGTTAATGGCTAAAATGTGTTTTCAGAACGTCTTAACATTATAAGTAATGGCACTCAAGTAGGAAAATGCCGCAAATATTCACATCGATCATTAAGACCACAGTGTCCCTCAAAAGGGCTCATCCTACTCATGGGATACTGGCTGCTCAAGTCTGGTCATAAGGCAATCCCTGGGAATTCTCACAAAAACACCGAGAGACCATTATGGAAGGGAACGGCTCAGGGCACATTTTAAAGCAGCACTTTCAATGGCTGAGTTCAGTTTTCTAAAATAGATTATTAGCTCATCAGTGCTAATTTCTCACTCCCTCAACAGCACTATCATAGCGGCAAAGTCTCCAAGAAAATGAGGACAACCTGCGATTCTTTTTTTAGGGACTGAAAGTGAGTCTGCACACACCCCCTCCGTAATGTCAGTGGTAGTGAATATGGAAGCAATCAAAAGATTGAGGGGTCTGGGATGTCACCAATTATGTAAGCACCCCCAAAATGTAACAGAAGCCAAATGGAGCTGCCTTCTGGATGGGCCTGGCCCACTGAGGAAATTATGAGCGAATGTGTTCCTTTTCACTGGTTTCACCAGGCTGCCCCCTACCTAGTGGAGGGCTGACAGCCTCAGACCACCCAGGCCAGACCTGCCTAGTTTCAAAGGAAAAGAAAAAAGACCCTTACAAGACCAGCCTGGAGCATCCTGGAAATGCTTTTTATTGAGAGATGTGGGCTGAGTGATGTAGCCAGCATCTCTGGGTCAAACTCTCTGTAAGTCAAGAAAGTCAGAGGGACACTTGGAAGTCATGGGCAGAAAGGCTGTACGAACAAATTGAACAGACCACCAGTTCTATTGGCTGACATGCCACCCTTTTCCAAAAATCCTCAGCTCTGGAAATCTGAGACACCCCTGTTCTGACTGCAGAGCTGTAGAATGGTTCCCATGCAGCCTTTCCCCCCAAGTCCTTATCGTAAGAGCTGAAGAGATAGCACAGTGGGTAGGGTGCCTGCTTTGCATGTAGCCAATCCAGATTAATCCCCAGAATCCCATATAATCACCGGAGTGTGACAGGAGTAATTTCTGAGCACAGAGCCAGGAGTAACCTCTGCTGGGTGTGGCCAATAAATTAAAAAAAAAAAATCCTCTTCTCTGAGACACTGAGGTCTCGGTCCCATGGGTCCTCCCCACCTTGCTGAATATTCCTTCTGAAGTTCTAACTTCTTTTATCTGACTTTCCAACACTTGGTCTCCACCATCCTTTTCTCATTTTCCCAGGAAACACCTTCCAACTTCTTTTTTTTTTGCTCAGAGACTGAATAACACCTTATCTGTCAGCCCTGCATTATACATTCTTCCCCAATACCTTAGAGTGAGTTTCCGGCATCACAGCTACATTGATAGGACCTGTTACCCTCAAGAACTACCCTCCCCAAATTGGCTCCCTCATTCTGCTCAAGGTCTCTTCCTCCTACTACAGAAAGAAGGCATGGACAGCTGGCATTAGAAAGTTGAGCTTCTGCTGCACTTCTGAAATCCACTGAATCACCAAACTAGCCAGGTAGATCTATCTGTGTTTTCTGGAAACTCCCCCTGCTTCTCCACATCCTCTCCTCACAGCAACCCCTCAATCACACCCAATCACTTCCAATCACCTCAATCACACTCTACCCTTTTCTCTCCTTCTTCCACACCAACCACCCTGAGTCTTCAAGTCATTCACCATCTCCCCCCACAAGTTATAAGAAAAGTCATGAGTAAAACGAATGTGGGTGAGGTTGATTTTTGATGCTTCTGTTATGTCACAAGAAGATCTACAAAACAGAAAAAGGTGTTTCTCCAATCTCTGCAGAGGTTTTATGTCCTGGGAGCTGTCTCATAGTACATTGGTACTTGATATTTCTTGGCTGTTGGCTTTTAGGTGGTGAAATGTAACTGGCAGTTTAAGGTCAGGGAAGTAAAAAGGAGCCTGCTGGAAGGAATATGTCTGGAAGTAAAACTGCCTTGCAGATCCCCACCTCTCAGGGACATGATTTGTAACTCTAGGTTTTCAGAGGTTGACTTTTCCTAAACTGGACCCTCCAGCAACAAAGGATGCCTTGGAAATGCTGTTCCCCTGTCTCCCACTAAAGGCCCATGTAGATAGGACCTCCAGAGCCCCTCCTTTGTTCACGCAAATGGAGGTGCTAAATAAGGTGTCATTGCAAATAGTAAGATGTCACCTGCAAGAAGGCGAATAGAGACAGCAGACAGTGGGAGGAAGAGGTTAGAGGAATCCAGTATTGTCTGAAATAGGAATGGATATCTGGAGGGGTGGAACCCTGTTGTTTTGTGAGTATAGTGGCTCATAGCTGATCACAGCTGTCTATGAGAACTTAATAAAAACCAGCCCTCTCAGAAAAATGCACACATGCACCGACCCACACAAAGATGTAGAGACCCACTGTGAACCTCATTGATCCAAAATCCACCAATTTCAGTATATGGTCAAAGAGAGGAGCAGGGAGTTCCCACAGTGTCTGGACCATGAACCATGTAGGCCATGGGCCACAAACCACGGATCAGGGAGCAATCCAGTAGAAAAGGCCTGAGCTCTGATGGGTTTGGGCAATTCCTCTTCCTCTTTTCAATTCGCGAGTGTCTCATTTGTGAGCTGCAAAGCACCAAATATTTCCTATGCAGCGAACGATACAGTCTGCAGATTGATGTCGCTACAGTACTCGAGTAGCTGGCATGCGGCAGGCCTCCATCCGACAATAAATGGGAGTTTTCTGCAACTCGTGTCTTGCATATAAAAAAAAAAAATGCAAACAAGCCATTTCCCTTTTCCCAGTGAATTCTGCACAGCCTCTTTGGGAAGAAAGCATATTCAGACCACCACCTCTGTGAAGAGGGGTGAGCCCAATGCCGAGCGGCTGCTGCGAGCTCATTCGCATGGCTATTAATCATACAAGAGCTCATTTATGACAAACACAGGTCATTCCCTTTGCATGACAAGGCCTATGGGTCCACAGAGTCCCATTATCCCCCCCCCCCCAAAAAAAAAAAAACGGAGCATTGTGGGAGACACAGGCAAAACCGAGTGCAGACACACAAGTGGACATTGTAAGGCTGTTTGCACAACCCCGCAGTGCTCCTCATGGATTTCCTGCCAAGGAGACATTTGGATCTCACAGAATAGGCTGCAGACATTTGCTCACTCAACATGGCTGCAGACAGCAGCTGGAGAAACCCAGGCGCGTGGTGTCCTCTGCTGGCCCTCCCTGGAATTGCGGCCCAGAGATACTGAGAAAATTTGCTTGGTGCTGTTTGCATTCTCTTCATCTTCAGCGTTATCCTTCGGAAGGATGGCTGGAGTAGGGGACTAAGGGGACCCTTCTTGGAGATCTCAGCCAGACAGGGTAGAGATGCAATGCAAGGACCAAGGGACCAAAGGATACAGCACTGCAAAGGTTTATCAAGGCCACCCCCAACGATGCTCGGGGATCTTCAGGGGACCATGTGGTTCTGTGGATTAAACCCAGGTGGGTCCCATGTGACGCAAATGACTTAACTAACCTCTTGCTATCTCTCCAGTCCTTCTGTCCTTTTCTTATGAGCTACTGTTGTTCAACAGCTGTGAGCTATGGAGTTGAGAAAATCCTACTTTAATTTTCAACAGATTTATCCTCAATTAATTCTCAGATTCATTCTCAAGCTGTTAGCTGTAGAATGCTGGGCAAACCGTGTGGTTGATCAGTTCTTCCTTTCTTAGCCAGAGCATTGGCCAGATAGAACGAATCTCAGCATGCTCTGCTCTATCTTCCTCAGCAGATAACCCACCCCACCCCACTTCCACAAATGTTCTCCTCCCCACCCCCAACAGCTAGTAAGGTAGGCATTAGCCCCTGACTTGTAAGACTAAGAAAGGAAACCAGCAAGAAGGGCCTCTAGGTAATGTCTGTTCAACCTGCACTGGTGTTAGGATAAAAATATTTTATTTTTTTGGTACATTTTCCCCTCCAAATTGTTCTCTTATTATATTGCAAATACTATATACTGGCCTGGACAGTACATATGCCTGGTCCTTTAGGTCAGGTTCAACTAGAAAGAAGGCAGGGTATAAGCATGCATAGCATTTCAGCTCAGCAAACAGAGTAATTGTACAGCGGGTAGGGTGTTTGCCTAATATACAGCCAACCTGGGTTCCCCAGCATCCACTATGGTCCTCAAAGCACTGCCAGGAGTAATTCTTGAGAGAAGAGCCAGGAGTAACCTCTGAGAATTGTCGATTAAACAATTAAAATTAAAAAATGAAGTTTCATTTCAGTTACCTTTATCACAGATGAAAGAAAGGCGTGGCCACTCCGTGCATCCCCTTAAAATGAACTTGAAGTCAGTTTCTGAAGTCCATTATATCACAAGAAAACTGATCTGGGATTTCAAGTTCAGCTCGAGGCCATTATGATGAACGTATTTTACAATATCTACTTAGCTTAGCTGAGTCCCCTTGGCATTCTGAGTAAAACAGGGAATCATTCAACCTCTTCAAAAAGGTGGGGCTTAGCAACAGGAGACAGACATAGTAAGTCACCAAATGCTAAATGCAGCCATAATCAGTGCTACTATATATTTTTCTTTTGGGGGGGCATTGGAATTTTTGGGTTTTGGGCCACACTCGGTGACACTCAGGGGTTACTCCTTACTATGAGCTAAGAAATTGCTCCTGGCTTGGGGAACCATAAGGGACACCAGGGGATCGAACCACGGTTCGTCCTAGGTCAACCGCATGCAAGACAAACGCCCTACCACTGAGCCACTGCTCCGACCCCACTATGTGTTTTTCTTTCTTAATTTTACTCTTTCACCCTTCGCTCCTCAGGGATACCAAACTACACATCCAAGATAATGCTTTGGCTTCTTACAAGATTGATCCCTTTACAAATCTTTCCTAGATCAGGAACCATTGATTCCATGTTTTCAGACACAAAAATGTCTAAAAAGAATCGTGTGATCCTTCACATCTCTTTGTCTCAATCTCCATCTATCAATAACAAACCCCCATATTCTGTTGTCAGGATGCAGTTTATATTTGTGCTCTGCTCACACCACACCTGAGCCCTAGACCAAGCTACAGCTTACATCACATATCTTCCCTGTCACGTCCGGCTCCTAACCTAGCTCCCAGCTCAGTTTCAGTCCACAACCCACTGCTCATCTGATTTCAAAAGCCATAGCTCAAAGGCTGCTTTTGATATTGTTTTTGGGTTTTGTTTGTTTTGGTCACATCCAGTGGAGCTCAGCGGTTAAGTTACTCCTGGATCAGAGCCTTCAGGAATCACTCTCGATAAGCTCAGGGGAACATATGAGATGCTGGGGATTGAACCCGTGTTGGCTGTGTGCAAAGCAAGCTTCCTCCCTGCTGTACTATCACTCTGGTCCCTCAAGTGCTACTTTTATGGCTGTATATTGTCTCTTCTTGGTTTAAGCACCCAAGAACTTCCAGTCTCATTTGACAGTAAAAGACTCAACTACCCTAATTTCAGTCACATGGTGTAGGTGTACCTATCTGAGACCCTGGAATTATGTGTAGCTACCTGAGACCCACCCATTTCTGGGAGGGGTTTTGGGAACTGAATATTAGGTGTGACCTTACCTGCTAGACCCCGCCCATTCCTGGGAGGGGTCTTGGAATAGGTAGATAAACCTTGGAGCGAGGGGATTAGGGGCGCCGCCCTGCTGCGCTCTCTGGCTTTAGGTTCTTTGCCTCTTTTGGTCTTGGACCAGGATGGAGGCCAAAGGGAAGATGGCTGAAAGGGTTAAGACGCAGGGCTAAAGCTGATGGTTCCTGATGCCTGCCTGTGAGTGAGTCTTGATTACACTGATCACCTGGGCCTGGGACCTGCCGGCTGGATGGGGTTGCGGAGCCACGTGGCCTGGGATGGCAGAGAGAAATCCATCGCCATCCACCGCCATCCAGTCCCATCGTTAATTATTTAATGTTACAACATGGGTTGGGCTATGTCCCCCAAATGTTCTTCACTTCCTATACTTTTCATCCCTCACTCTGTCACCTGGTCAACACTTCTATTTCCTTGAATTTTCTGCACAGTTCTTTCCCACAAAATCTCGTCTTGTCCCCACAAAGTCGCTTCTTGCTAGTTCTTTTGCCCTGAATACTGGCCCCATCAACAAATCTACCAGTTTTATTCCCCAGGTCTTTATTCTGGTCTTTTTTTTTTTTTTTTTTTTTTTTTTGCCTTTCTATAGAATGCCTCCTATTCACCTAATCCCAACTAGCACTTTCCAACTTCCAATCACTCTCTCTTTCATTTTAATCTCTATTCTCAATCATGTGATATTCCAAATATCACACTTGGGCCTGACACCTAGGAAGAAATCCACATAGACCTGGAGAAAAAGAGGACCTTCATCATAAACACAACTGCCACGAACTCAAAGCTAAGTTTCTTCCTTCAGACTCTGTAGTCTCTCAAAGTGGCTCCAAGATCATTTGGTATTGTGCTTTCCGCACTATCACTTGTGCAAGAATGGAGGGAAGTGATCACTTCAGGGCATGGAGAAATGCATGGTCGGTGAGCATATTCCTCATGGATAGCAGCCTGGAACTATAAAATGGAAGGGAGACTTGGGAGAATGAAAGAGAGAGATGAGGAGAAGTAGCTGAGGGTTGATTTATATAAAGCTCTGAAACCATTATCTTGAGATAATAAGCATTTTTAGGGCCTTAAAGTGTGTTAAGAGGTTTCCTGGATGGCCCTGAGCCTGAGTCTGTTAATGACACAGGAAACAAATTTATCTTCATCCCATTTTTTTTCCTTTTCTTTTTTTGTTTTTTGGGCCACACCTGGTGATGCTCAGGGAGTACTCTGGGCTATGCACTCAGAAATTGCTCCTGGCTTGTGGGGACCATTTGGGATGCTGGGGGATCGAATCATGGTCTGTCCTAGGTCAGCTCCTTACAAGGCAAACGTCCTACCGCTTGCACCACTGCTCCAGCCCTTTCATTTCATTTCTGTCACATATATGTCACAGGGCCTTGAGAAATGCTTTTGTCTGTTTGTTTGTTTTTGGGCCACACCTGTTGACGCTCAGGGATTACTCCTGGCCATGTGCTCAGAAATTACTTCTGGCTTGGGGACCATATGGGACACCAGGGGATCGAACCACGGTCCGTCCTAGGCTAGCTCTTGCAAGGCAGATTCTTTACCTCTAGTGCCACCGCTCTGGCCCCAAGGGAAAGGTTTATTCATTTTCTTGGAGCCTCGTTCCTACCATGTGTAACCTGCCCACATTAATAAATGTGATCTGGGAAATGCTTCCTAACATACAACATTCTAAAGGCTTAAGACTGTGAGAATTCAGACTGTTTGATGAGCTAAATTTATTAAAAATGAGATGTAACTTCCACTTAAGAACTAAGAACTGTACACTAATGGGTCGAGGCAATGGAGCTTTCCTTGGTTTTGTTCCTTGAAGTCTCTTTGGGTTTCAAATGACTTGCAAAAGGCATTGATGTTAGAATTTCTCCACTTCTGAGTGTCAAAGTGGTTCTGGCTGCCATCAAGGTGGAATACAGGGATTATTTTGGGAAGAGTGGTGATTTGGAAATTATGTGAATTGATTAATCTACTGAGAAAAGTTTTCTCTGGCCTTTGTGGACTTTGAAACAAGAAAGCTCTGATATGCTGATACCAATATCCGATGCATTGAATCTTAAGTGCTGATGCCAAACAGTGCTTAGGTGATCTCTGATCTCTCACACACTCAGATCTATGTGGCCAATCTCAAATTCAGTCTCATTGCCCTCAGAATTCAAGAAGCAGCTGAGGATCTGTCACAGTTTCCATCCTAATGAGCCTAAATCAGCTCTCAGCACAATGATCATAACAAAAAAATGATAACATTAGTTAGGGCTGTCAGTTTAGGGAAAAAATTTTTTGTAAACATCCAATCTGTGTCCATTTGGCTTTCCAAATAATTGCCCTGGGGTTATGAGCTCATTTTAATCCAAAATCCCAAGACTTTTGAAATCTACTACATTATTTAAAAAGTAGCAATAGTTAGTTGGAATAAGTAAGAAGAATTTCCAAATCTTCTAAAAATCATAGTATAACCCCAAATTCTGTTTAACTAGCAAGATTTGACTCTCTCTGGCTATTTGGTTACCTCTATTTGCCTCATTTTCTTTCTTCTTTCTTTCTCTTTTTTTTTTTTTTTTTTTTTTTCTTTTTTTTTTTTTTTTTTTTTTTTTTTTTTTTTTTTTTTTTTTTTTTTCTTTTTTTTTTTTTTTTCTTTCTTTCTTTTCCTTTTCTTTCTTTCTTTCTTTCTTTCTTTCTTTTCTTTCTTCTTTCTTTCTTTCTTCTTTTCTTTCTTTCTTTCTTTCTTTCTTCTTTCTTTCCTTCCTTTTTTTTCCTTCTTTTCCTTCTTTTTCTTTCTTTCTTTCTTTCTTTCTTTTTCTTTCTTTCTTTCTTCTTTTCTTTCTTTCTTTTTTCTTTCTTTTCTTTCTTCTTTCTTTCTTCTTCTTCTTTCTTTCCTTCCTCCTTCCTTCCTTCCTTCCTTCCTTCCTCCTTCCTTCTTCATCCTTCCTTCTTTCTTTCTTTCTTTCTTCTTTCTTTCTTTTTCTTTCTTTTTCTTTCTTTCTTTCTTTCTTTCTTTCTTTCTTTCTTTCTTTCTTCTTTCTTTCTTCTTTCTCTTCGTTTTTGGACCACACCCAGTGATGCTCAGAGGTTACTCCTGCCTATGCACTCAGAAATCACTCCTGGTATATGGGACTCTGGGGATTGAACCACAGTCCGTCCTAGGTTAGCATGTGCAAGGCAAATGCTTTATGGCTTGAACCACTGCTCCGGCCCCATTTGCCTCATTTTCAACTGAACGCAGTAGGTGCCTAAGACTTGTCCTATTTATTCCCAGTTAAAGCTGATCCCTTCTTTCATATTGCTCTGATTTGGTGTGTGAGTGTGTGTGTGTGTGTGTGTGAGAGAGAGAGAGAGAGAGAGAGAGAGAGAGAGAGAGAGAAAGAGAGAGAGAGAGAGAGAAAGAGAGAGATTCCTACAAATCTGTATATACAGTTTCCTTAAAAAATAGGGCCGGAGACATAGCACAATGGTAGGGCTTTTGCTTTGCATGCAGCCAATCCAGGACAGACGGTGGTTCAAATCCTGGCATCCCATATGGTCCCTGTGCCTGCTAGAAGGCCCTGAGTGCCATTGGGTGTGACCCACAAACCACACACAACACAAAAATGTAGTACTCCAAATATCTGCTAAACTGAAGAACAGGCTTAAATGGGGGGCGGAGAGGAGGAGAAGGAGGAGGAGGAGAAAGAAGAAGAAGAAGAAGAAGAAGAAGAAGAAGAAGAAGAAGAAGAAGAAGAAGAAGAAGAAGAAGAAGAAATAATTAAGAGAGAGGAGATAATATAATTTCCTACTTTCATACATAGTTTGATAAAGTTATGACTAGTTTCAACATAGGAAGACTCATAAGGGGTGACATGTCATACTTAAATTTTTAAGAGAAAAATGAAGAATAACTATGCCATTAATTGTTAGTATTAGGCCCAGAGCAGTAGAAGAGGCAGCAAAAGGCAGCAGGAGCCGTGAGTCTTGCAGTTTCTCCTGCAATCTGACTAAGATTATCCAGCAAAAGGGACAGTAGTTCACTTATGGCTGGCAAGGGACCATAAGAGTCTCAGTTTCATGCCACTTTTGGAAGTAGACTCACATGGGTTTGTCTCTAAGTCAAATCCTCGTCCCAGAGAAGCAGAAACAACTGCTATATGATGTCAGCTCTGAACTCAATATCACTTTTTAAATTCTGCACTCCAATCATCTCATTTTATTTCCTCTTCCCAAGTATCCACCTAAGTAAATGATTTTAAGAGTTTCTAAAAATGCCTTCTGCGAGGAACCTGCAGTTCCTCATCGTGTACGCTAGAGGGCACTCTCATAACACATTAAAATTGCTAGTCCCAGACAGGATACTTAGCACAAAAGCAGAAGTTTGGAAAAGGACAAAGCAAATCAATGTCAACATCTTGAATATTTTTTAAACGTCAGACCTCTATTGAAACAGCTTCTCAAATTCAGAGCATAATAACCGATACTCACTTAATGTAATAACTCAATGTGTGTTAAGGTCATTTCGAAAAACATGGGCCTTGATCTGTTTGCCAGAAAAGGAGCCATGACATTGGAGAAAGAAAAATGAATAGATTCAGCCATTTGGCTTGCTCTTCATCCTCTCTGGCCTTTTCCATTACTTTGTCAAATCATGTTTTCCACCAAAAGAAACATATTTCTTGTGAGTGAAGCAAGTGGGCTCCAGTTGCGATGCATAAAGAGTAAAAAAATATAAAAGAGAAAAAAATATCTGAAATCCTATCTTAAGCTTATCAACGTTCAATTGCGATAGTTCACTTTAATGCAATGCCTATCTAGCATATTCAGGTTCTAGAAAAATACTCTGGAAGTACAAATTTATGTAGGCAGCCATAGTCTATTAACAGTCAGGGTCCCACTTGAGAGACAGACAGGCAGACAGAAACCACATTGCTTACACGGGAGAAGCTTCTGCAGGAAACTCACAATATACAGAGAAGGAAACAGGTCAGCTGTGGAATTTCTCTGTTTAGATGGATCCACCAAGATCACAATTAAACCAAACAAACAAGCTCACTAAGTTTATGTCCACACTGAAGTTTAAGTTCAGCTCTGCGATAGCTGACTCTGACTGACTTAAAACTTTACTCAGCCGTGTGGGCTGCCAGACCACCGGTATACAACCAATGATGACTTTACCTTTCATAACCTTGTCCTCATGGCCCAAAGGGCAGGCAGTCCTCACGGATAGATCCAGTGTTTTTTAGGCTATTACTAATGCCACTCCAAGATTGTCCTTTGTGCTTGCAAAAACTAGATCAGTCCAGGCCAGCTAAGAACCCAGCTCAACAAAATAATCTCAGGTTGAGTGGTGGCCAGTGGCCTGTGAGAAACACAGAAGTGGTGGTGGGGGACAGACAGGTGTCTGTGCATTTGCCAGCCAATAGACTTGGCCATACATTGGTTAGTCACTGCCCCAACTAAAAATGTGGGGCACGGTGACAGTGTCTGCTTCCGGCCATCTGGTATACCAAGTCCGCCATGGCTTTCAGATAGACCACTGAGCCAGGGATTTCCCATGTACCAGTCTGATCTGAGTGGGTGTGCTTACTTGGCACAGAGAAGAATGAAAAGAAAATGTAGCCGGATATTTGCTGAGTTTCCACCGTGGGCCTGACCTAGAGCTAATTGCAGAGCCAAGGCCCCCCAAATCCTAGACCAACATGGGAGCTGAGTCCATTTCCATCCTACCTCCCAACCTCAGTTTCCTTGCCTGGAAAAAAGAAATGCAGACAAAGGTTAGACCTGATGATATGTCTAAAAGAACATGTGTTAGTAAAACTCCTAAAGCAAAGCTGTCTCTAGACATCTTAGGGAAAATAGAACATTCAGGTGTTCAAAGGCAATTTTGGCTTACCTATGGAATCCAAAGGTGGGGAAATAAATAAATAAGGTGGGGAACCAAGAATTAATCTGGTCCTGAGAGTCAGAGCCTGCTGCATCATTGCTGCCCAGCAGATCTCATCCAGGGATTAACCTGCCATGGCCAAGAAGGTGTGTGGGTACCTGTCCACCCTAGGTCCATAGGGAGTTGTCATGGGGACATTGGGAGACAGTGTCCGCTTGATTGCATGCTTCCCTTCCAGTCTATTATCACTGTGTGAGAGGAGCCTCAGAGAGCCGTGCCGTCCTGAGGGCGAGGTCTGCTGTGGCATAGAACAAGCAAAGCTTTGTGAGGCCTGCAGCCAGCCAGGCCATGGGGCCCAGGCCGCACACAGAAGGGCCTGTGCTCACTCGGCCTTCAGCAGCAGCAGGCCGAGGGGTGCTGTGCTTCCCAGCAAAAGCCTCCTTCCGCCCCATACCAAAGCTGGACAAAATAGGGGCTCCCCACCTGGACTGGAGGATACTACTCCCTGATTGGCTGCAAACAGGTAGAGTGTACCTGGACCGGCCCCTCATTCTCCCCTCCAGTAACTCTTCCCTCCATTGGAATTCTTTCTACTTCCCATTTCTAAATCCTCCTCAGACAGCAATGTCCCCACCCACCCACTTGTTCCCCCGCCCCAAGAACCACCACCATGTTCTGTCTCCTGCCTCAGTCAATGGGGATTTTCCCCTGCTGGTTTGTGCCCCTTCTAGTCTCTAGTCTCTGTGATTCAGGAAGGATTCTTAGGGTCCAGAGAGGGAGGTAAAACTCTTATTTCTGCCCTGAAACTCTAGCCTTCTCCATTCACGAAAGGCACCATAGACACTGGATCACTGGACCCACTGCATAGTTCCCAAAAAGAGAGTCTGTCGAACTATCAACTGAGGTCTTCGAGGAGGTCAAGATGGCTGACCTACTGGAATCCTACTAAGTGCTGATGTAGGGGAGAGTAAGGGAGTCCTGACAAAACGTCATTCACATCAGTGGCAGCTGTTTCTCAGCACCATTCTGTTAAGTTGGGTTGGTAGGCAAAAGTACATGGTAAAGGTCAGAGGAAAATGCCTACATGGGAAAGTGGCATTTTTCTTGCCCACATGAGAAAGACCTGAGGTGACTTGAGATCTGTGTAGTCCAGGAAGCACATTGGGCCAATGGAATCTGTATTCATTTGCATGTTTGTAGAAAGTAGGACTGGAGTTGGGGGTGATGCTATTTTCTAAGACAGGTTTGGGGCTATAGAAGCTACTGGTAGGGGCCGGAAGATAGCATGTAGATAAGGTGTTTGCCTTGCATGCAGAAGGACAGTGGTTCGAATCCTGACATCCCTTATGGTCCCCTGAGCCTGCTGCGGGGGGGGGGGGGCGATTTCTAAGCTTAGAGCCAGGAGTAGCCCCTGAGCACTGTTGGGTCTGACCCAAAAACCAAAAAAAAAAAAAAAAAAAATAGAAGCTACAAGTAGATGAACTTCTCATAAGTAAAAGTGGCTCAAGAGGGGGTTGTGACAAGGGGTTTTTTCCAGCTCAGTTTCCTCCATAGCTGGTACCTCCTATGAGTCTTGAGCCCTCATGTTGCTGAGGCTATTCTCACAGGGCACCTGCATTTGTGCTGATGAAACTTTTGTGAGAGGGTCCACACCTGCCCAACCTCACTAGTCAGTGAGAGGCTGACACAGAAGAACAATGAGCAGTCTGGCATCTGTCCAAGCTCATAGAGGCCGCTTGCCTCTATGAGTGAAGCTAAGTGAAGACACACTTAGCACAAGGGCCACTCAAAGTGCACTCTGACACACCTTCTATACTCTGTCATTTCTTAACGTTGGGGACACAGGCCTCTGCTAATCCCATCACATTTCCAAGCTCTGCTTTACATACATAGGGAAATGTAAGAAAAGCAGTAGCAGCCTGCCATTCCCATCTTCATGGCCTGTCAACACAGCCTAGGCTCCAGATGAGAAGAGATGGGGTTGGCATGTGGCAGGAGTTCAGGGAGGCCCTACTGGCCCTGAGAGGCATCACTTTCCAAGGCGCCTGCAGCACTCACTCTGTGGAACAATCCCTACACTTTGCAGCCCTGTCCTGACCCAGTTTCCTTCCTGCTTTTCAGGTCAGGAGAAATTCTTCATCCTGGGGCCACAGGCTGGCAGCTCACAAATACCAAAGTGAAAAGGCAGACTGTCAGCCAGGGCTGGTCAAATGTACCAGGTCGAGGCTCCTATTTTCTAACACAGAGAAGTGAAATGGCATCAAGGAAGCCAGAGTTCCTGAATCAAGGAGCAATAGGCAGAGGCTGGAGCTATCTCAGGGTTCACATCACAGGGCTGGGGATGGGTTGAGGTGAAGTTTTTTTCACTTGCTGATCTGGACTGAAGAAGTGAGAGGTCTAGGGCCCTCCTGGTAAGGGAGAGGGACTCAGTGTGAACACCATAAGAGGATCCTGCTGGAGCATGCATGTAGAAGTCTGTATGATTCTAGGATTCTCCTCAGGAATAAGGACGAAAAAAGAAGGCATTGAAATTCACACACAACTTCTTCATAGAGAGAGAAGAAAGTGGCCATGGTCAACGAGGACTTGGTGCCACAGCCCTCCCCTCTGCCCTTCCTCCCCTTCCTTCCTAGGTTTGTTCTTTTATTTCTTTCTTTCCTTTCTTCCTTCTCTTCATTCTGTTTCTTCCCTTCATTTCTTTCATCCCTTTCCCTTCCCTTTCTTCCTTTGATTCCTTCCCTTCCTCCCTCCCTTTCTTTTTTTCCCTTCCCTTCCTTCCTTACTTCCTACCTTTATTCTTTACTTAACCTTCCCTTCCCTTCCTTCCTTCCCTCCCTCCTTTCTTTATCCTTTCATTCCTTCTTTTTATTCCTTCCTTCCCTTCTTCCTTCTTTCCTTACCTTTCCCTTCCTTCCATTTTTCCATCCTTCTTTCCTTTCTTTTTCTTTCTTTTCCCTTCCTTCCTTCTCTCCTCTTTCCTTTCTCTTCCTTCTTTTACTTCATTCTCTTCGTTCCTTCTTTCTTTATAGTCTCCTTCCTTTTTCCTTCCTTCCTTCCTTCCTTCCTTCCTTCCTTCCTTCCTTCCTTCCTTCCTTCCTTCCTTCCTTCCTTCCTTCCTTCCATCCTTCTTCCCTCTCACCCTCCCTTTGGTCCTTAGGTCCTTCAGTCCCTCCTTCCTTCTGTCCTTCCTTCCTTTGATCCTTTGCTCCTTTCTTCTATCCTTCCATTATAATGCATGGCACTCTGAGGCATGAGCACTGTGGAATTTGGAGAAATTATATAAATTATATCCTGCCAGGCTCTCTACAAAGGTTTCTGTAGGGAAGCATTTAGTATGGAATTTAAATGGCATAAAGGACTACAGCATTTCAGACCAAGGTCACAGTATCACAGTCAGAGCAACCAACTCTAGGGATTTGCCAGACACTAGACCTTAAAGAAAGCACTTTCTTTTCTCTGAGTCACATCTTATTCCTTACTTTTCCTTTTCCATTTCCTTTTTTCTTTCCCTTTTCTCTCTTCCCCATCTTCTCTTCCTTCCCTCCCCTTCCTTTCCCTTCTATTCTCTTTACCTTTTCTTATTATTTTTCTTAAAAGCAACAGAAAATATACTCCTGCTGGGTACAACCAGAGTCTAGACAAAAAATGGTCAGAGTAAGTTCATATTGAGGCCTATCCTTAAGCTGAAAATGAGAAAAAAAAATCCAGGTATCATGTCTTCCACTTAGCTCACTCCATCAGGAAGAAAAAATTGGTCCCCAGGATCAAAAGACAAATAGCCTTGACTCTGCTGAGGATAAGTGGTCCTCTAAGAGGAGAAATGAAGAGAGTTTTTCATGGAGATGTCTGTGTGTCCCCAGGGCCTGCAACCCTCTTCACTTGATCTATTTACTGTGAGATGTCTAAGCCAAGAACAAGATGTTTACAAAAGCAGGGAAACTTTTTTTGGAGGGGGTGGGGTTTGGGCCACACCCAGCAGGGCTCAGGGCTTACTCCTGGCTGTACTCAAGGATGACTTTTGGTAGGGCTTGGGGGACCATATATGGTGCCAAGATTCAAGCCCAGCTTGGCTGCTTGAAGGCAGGTAGGTGCTTTCAGAGCTGACCCTTCTCCCTAGGTGCAAAAATAAGAAACCTTTAATTCATGAATTGTTTCATAAACAGAGAAGGATACTTGGAACCAAAACCAGCTGTCTGTCTGGGTGTAAAAGACTCATTCCCAGGAGAATAGTGCAGACACCGAGAGGAATGGTTTAGAGTCTGCTGGTACTAGATTGGGCTGAAAAAGGCTTAGAGAACCTATATCTAAACCCCATAGACAGATGCAGGCCAGAGTTGTAGGCAAACACCGTGTCCCAGGATCACTCTTCTTTGCAAGATCTCCTCCTTGGTTGCCCAGAAGTTCTACTGATTTACATAGAGAGTGGCAGGCAGTATGCAAAGCAGAAGAGAAACCAATTGAAGAAAGCTTGAGTCCTAATCAACCAATTTATGAACAAGCTTTCTGGTAGTCTCTGAGCTTTGACTTCCTCTTCTGTGGCAGGCACCAAACTCCCTCTTGGAACATCAGCACCCAGGAGAGCACAGAGCTAGACACATCTGGGCCCCTTAGAAAGTTTCTTTTACTTGTTACAGCTTCTAGCAAGTGACACAGGACGTTGTCAATACTTCTTTAAATTCCATATTTAATTACCATGATATTCCACTTATTATATATGCACATATATACTGGCACCTCATAACACATATCCACATGTTTTTATATATGTACATATACATAAATATAGACACATCAGCAAACACAACTTTCTTTCTCTAAATATACTTATATAGAGAGAAATATACTTATATATGAGAAAGGCAGAAAGATAAAAATAGGTTTCCAAATCTCCTCCAGTTTTCACTGGGAAGAAGAAAACCCAGTTCTCTATAAAGCCAATTTTTCCCCCCAGATAGTTTTGGCACAATCTTTTCTGTGAAAGCAGAGTTTCTGGAAGACAGAGAGAGATCTCTCCCCCACTTTTTCTACTTCTTTTCTGGTCATCCTTACCCTTGTCTACACACACACACACACACACACACACACACACACACACACACACACCCCTCTATATGGTCAGAACAGAAGTGGACTCATCCTTACCCTTATCTACACACACACACACACACACACACACACACACACACCTCTATATGGTCAGAACAGAGGTGGACTAAAAAATTAATCCCTTTGATTATTTTTAGTCACTCTGGGAACAAGGTGGGAGAATGAGGAGGTGGCTACTAATTTTTTTTAAAAGCACAGTTGCAATAGCAATGCATAGCAATCACTCTGGCTTCTTCTTTCCTACTGCCATCACACAGGACTGCTGTTTCATATCAGGCATGTCTCCCGATTCCCAACCCTATATCCTGCAGCACCCAGTTCCTATAAGCCCTCTTGACTTGCCTTCTCCAACTTCCACACACATCACTGTGGCCTTTTTCTGCTCTTCCTCTATCTGCTTCTGGGACAGGTGATCCTTGAGCTTGTCACCATCTCAGAAACTCCCTGAGGAGATGAGAATGTTTTTATTTTTGCTGAAGAGCCTGGGCACATGGGAGGTAGTAGGTACTCAGGTTTTCCTTGCTGAATATAGGTGTAGTTTCTGAATTTTCTGTACACTTGGTCTTTTAGATTCAATGGAGAAAAAAAAGAAAGGGAGAGAGAGAGGGATTTGTTTTCCTACTTGAAGAAAATGTCTCCAGACCTAACACACACCTAACAAATGCTCTAATAGCATGGATTTGTTTGTGCAGCAACCAACTCCCTACTTTCAGAAACAAGGCTCAAGCTCTGTCCATTTCTAGAAAGTTCTGTCCCAGCCTACACATAAAGCACTGCCATGATTTCACCTTTGTTTAGCAGGTGCTGGAGCCCAGGTGCCTACGCCCACTTCTGACAAGTGTTTCGATGTAGGAACTGATTGTATAGCTGCCAAAATGGTGATGTTCTGACATCCATGGAGTATATCTCAAAGAAACCCGTTAGAGAACAGGATCCAATAAAATTAGACCTTTACTTCCAAAAGCTGCGATATTTTTCAGGTCAGCCATCTACAGCGAAATTGCTGTGCACCGTGCTAAGATGTCTAAATCGCTAAGATTTAGAGTCAAGGCAGTTGGGGTGCCCTTACAGATTCATCCTTCAGAAAGGCAGTAACATGAGTCTTGGCAGACTGTCAAACGTGCCTCACCTTGCTTCCCATGGCTATAGAGGGTGACAGGGAAACAGTTTTGGTGGATGATTTTTCCTCTTCCTGGCAACACTTTTTATAGTCATCTCTCTCCTCACTCTACTGTCTGATTTCTCCTCACCTCCAAAGCCCCACAGTCCCTGTGGCTCACACCCACCCATCATTCTTCTCCAATGCCAATTAGCAGGCATGTGTCTCCTGGAAAAACATGATGTGACTAAAAGTCAAGTCAAGGCTGGCTGGCTGGAGACCTTGCTCACTCCAGCATCTAGCTCTGATGCTGCCTTGGACCAGCTGCTCAGGTGTTTCTTTGGGCCACTGATCCTCCCTCAACCCTCTAAATATTGTTTGGCCATTAGGTGAACACCTTAAAAATAATTGGGGGGCTAGGAAAATACAGGTAGCACCACAAATACAGCATTTGCCCTGAGTAAGCCCAGACTGCATTTAATCCCCAGTATCCCATATGGTCCCCTAGCACCAAAACGAGTGATTTCTGAGTGTAGAGCCATGAGTACCTTGAGCACTGCTGGGTATGGCCCCCAAACAAAAAACAAAACAAAACAAAAACAAACCAAAAGAATTAGTACATTAACTGGTAGAATGTTCCAGTGGAAAATTCCCACTCTAGCATGTTGGTTCCACCCTTGAACACATGAGGACAGCTGTTAATTTTGTCCTAATTTTTCCATGCAGCTTCCCCAAGCTGGTTTGACCTGGTTAGATTCTGGGTCCAGAGCGGAGCCAAGCTAATTAATGGCCAATACAAGGGTGTGAGTGAACAGCTAGTACTCTATTGAGTCAAGAGCCTCCACCCTTTTTTTCTACTGTGGGCTACTTGTCTCTAGGATGCACTGAATTAAAGGCAAAAAGGTCAAAGAATCTCTAAAGAGCCAGCCAGACCATAAAAACTTCTGAGGTGGGACCAGAGAGATAGCATGGAGGTAGAGTGTTTGCCTTGCTTGCAGAAGGACGGTGGTTTGAATCCTGACATCCTTTATGGCCCCTGAGCCTTCTGGGAGAGATTTCTCTGAGCATAGAGCCAGGAGTAACCCCTGAGCACTGCTGGTGTGACCCAAAAGCCAAAAAAAAATAAAAAAATCTTCTGATGTATGTAGTAGACCTGCAGCCCTTTCTACCCTTATCTTTTCCCACCATATACTCTCCCTTTTTGCACCATCCTATTCCAAAGCAAATGCTTAGACCCAAGCACATTTCAATCTCAGAGACTTTATTCTGTCTTGTACCTCTTCTCCCTCACTCCCTCTTCTTCAAATATGGTGCATCAGGTCCTTCATGGAGCCCTATAAAACAGCAATGCTGGCCCTTCAAATACTTATCTCTAGGACTTGAACTCATTTATTTATTTTACCACCACAACAATGCTGCCTAATATAACATATATCCAATAGTCTACATACTCATGATTCCCTGGTCTCAACAGAAAGCAAAGTCTGTAAGAACAGGAATTTGGTTTGGTTCTGGCCTGTATCCCAAACATCAAGAATGGTACCTACCGCACACACGCTCCATAAATACTAGTCAAGTATATGGCTGACTGGAGGAAAAAAAAATCCCACAAGGGTGAATGCATCAGCCAATATCTTGACCTCAACGAATGGGTAGTGGTAGCCTAACCATCTTGCTAAGTACCAAACCAGGAGGTCTCCCGCAAGTTAATTCAATCAGCTATCGGGTCTTTTCTTCTGTGACTTGGAAGTAATGCTGGTCTGGGGTGAAAAAGCTGCTTAGGAAGGGAGGTTCACTGTTAGTATTCCATAGAATAAATGAGGGGATAGTGGTCAGCTCTGAAGTTGATATAGCAAAACAAATTCCACATGAGGCCAGTTTCTCCAGGGTAATTAGCCAAAGCTTGGAGAAGGGACATTGAAGAGGAGGACTGACATCCAAAACAGTCTCAGTTTCTCTCGTTTTGAGAAAGAGACTCAAAATGGGGATTTTGAATGGACAGAAATAAGGCTGCTCCCTATATTTAGACACAAATTCAAAAGGAACCCCAAGGGGAGACAAAACTATAGTGCACCCGCTCTAAATAGAAGTGTGGACAGGGAAAGAAAGTACAAAACAAGAAACCATGTGAAGATATCACTGCTTTGGATTCTCTGTTTCTGTCTTCAATATATGATATGCTTTCCTCCTTCTTACAGATGGAGATCAGAGGTTTCATCATTTCAATGGACCAAGACAAAACAAAGTAGGAAACAGACAAAGCCAAAGGAAAACCCTTGTACTTTGACTGTGGACCTGAGATGACAAAGGAAGGGGGTGGAGAAGGTCAAGAAAGTCTAATGAAACTGTGCAGGGGTTGTGAAAGACATCTTGATATGTGCATGTGGGCTATGGTTATGCCAGTAAACATTCTGAAAAGATTTGGATTGTACCCTGAAAGCATCCATAGTACCGTAAAAAACACATTATTTGCATTAAAAAAAAGAAGTCAATTTTTTTTTACTTTTTTTTGTGCCACACCCAGCAGCACTTAGAGTTACTCCTGGCTCTGCACTCAGAAATAAATCCTGGCAGGGTTGGGGGACCATATGGGACACCAGGAATCAAACTTGGGTCCATTCCAAGTCAGCCTCTTGCAAGGGCAAATGCCTTACCCGTCTGTGCTATTACTCCGGCCCAAAAGTCAAATTATTAAAGTAATAAATGATAGAATTGAGATGAAACATCAGGTATAATTTCCAATGTTCTCCTTTCTCAGAATGATACCATCTCAGGGATCCCTCAAGGGAAAAAACTAGAATAGAAAGATAAGCTTATCCCTTTTCAAAAATGAGAAGTTGAGTATTAGGAATGAGCCTATGCTAACATGATCCTAGGGGCTCAGAATTGGAAAATACCTTGGAAAACACCTGATCCTGCCTTCTGGACTGTGCTCAGGTTTATGAAATGACTCTGGTTTAACTTCTCAAGGAAACTCAAGACAACTAAATTAAAAGAAAGATAAGAGCAGCAAGTTCCACTCCAGTTAGAAGTGAAGGGGAAAAGGTGGTGGCCATCCGCTGGATCTCAGATGTGTGGGAGCACTGGGTCTGTTTCAAGGGAGGAATTACTGTAACTGAGTCCAGGAAGTTTGTGTCTGTATCATGTCCCCCTGTACCCCCCCCCCCCGGCCCAGTCATCTGGGAAGGAATTTATTGTATCAAATCCAATTTTAATGAAGAAGTAAATATGACCCTTTCCTCGGATAGAAGGAAAAAAAATTGTTTACTGCTGATTTTGGAGAAGGTGAGAGAGGAAAGACTGTGTTGACAAGTGAACCAAGAGAAAAAGGGGGAGGGTGGCCTTGGAGAAGATCTTGGAGGAGAACTGGAATTTTCTCTAAATGTGCAAGCGAGTGAGATGCAGCCACATCTTGAGCCTGAGCCCTAATTTCCATCCTGGGGATACTTGAAGGATGAAGCTCCTCTAAATCCACATGGCCTGGAAGGCCAGAAAAGATGCCCCGTTGTGCTTCAGATCAAACCAATTCTGCAAGGCAAGATCTGTGCCAAACTATAGCTCTAATTTCCTCTCCTGCATGTAGTTTTCAGCTACTCAATTTCATGCCTACGTGCCCAAATTAAGACTCAAGATGGCAACAGCTCCCACTCAGAACACTGTTATAGAATAGCCCAGAACCTTTAACTACCTTAGGATTGCAGCTACCTTTAAATGCACACAATTATTAATCATGTTCCTCCCCTCTCCCTCCCACCCCCCATTTCCATTATGTGGCTGACTCCAATCAGAGAGGAAAGATTTAGAGCAATGTCCATCTTCAATATATCCAGGTACTCTACAGGCCTGCAGAGCCCGTGGACCTTCACTCAACATACCAGTTGGTCTCTGTGCTATTCTCTCAAGCCAAAACCAACTGTTTCTTACCTGGAGAAATCTCTTGTGATTCTGTTTCACCAATCCAGGCTGATGGGCTGAACCTCAGTAGAGCAGCTGTGAGGCCAAGGCAGGTCTGAGGCTCTGCAGATTGAGACTGTGACCTCCTAGAGTGCAGTGGTTCCTCTGTCCTTAAGTGAATGATAATCTGCTGAAAGGGAATGCAAACCATGTCACTAGGGAGAGGCCATTTCCTGCCCTTCCTCTGCATAACTACATTCTCTAAGGAGAGCAAAGGCCCAGAGAATCACGGATGAACTACGCTGGAAGAAATCGAGGAGACCACCTTTGTGAATGCCTTTATGCCCTGGTGCAGGAGCAGTTGCAGAAATTGAAGCTGAGAGGATAGAGGAGGTGCTGAAGTGGTGCAACAGCTTGAAAAGAAATCCGGACAGAACTGACCTCCAGTCTCAGGTCTGCTAGAAGAATTTATTTTTTTTACAGCAGCCACATGTCAGGCTTGTGTCTTACACAAGTGGTCATTGACCTCGAATGGGAAGTCTCTTTGCCTTTTTTTAAAATAGATTTTACAAAAAGGGAGGTGATGCTTTTCCCCCAGGTTGCTGTTCTTGTACTTTTTTGTCCTGTGACTTTGGGGAGCAGGATTATTGAAGTAGTCCATCTTAAACATGAGCTGCAATCCCCACTAGAAAAATACCGCACATTTTAGCACACTTTGGAGAATTGGGGTGCTGCATTTCCAGCATTAGGGGCATAGGCACCCACCCACAGGTCAACCTCTCAGTCTCTGTCTTGCCTCTGCTACTGTTCTGGAGAAACAGTAATAGTCATCCATGGACTCTCTGGGGAGATTGCTGGCATGATTCTTTGGCTACTGTGCAGTAGACAAAAGGGAGTTCTCATGTATGAAGCAAATCATAGCTCTAAAGGGTTAATCCTATCAAAGTATTTTCCTAAAATCTTCAGAAATTCTCCATGGGTACCACTAACCTCATGCTCACTAAGGGAATGCGGTGCAGCTGGAAAAGGGAAACAGATTCCCAAGCCCACATTTAAATTTTGGCCATTAAAACTGAACTCTGGTTATGAGGCCGAAACTCTAGTCATTGTGTTTTTTTCCCACTGTTTCCACTTGGTGGTGGAGCGTGCTTTGGGGGAGCAGTAAATTGCTGTCAGATCTGGAAGCATGATTCTGCTTCAATCCCTCTTCTGACAGCGGACTCTAAAGGCCACGGTTTCCTGCCTGCCGTGCTCACAGACGGGGCTCACGTGCCCCAGAAAAGCCAGGCTGGACGCAGCCCTGAAAGCCATCAGGAAATCATGATTATCAACGCTGGGTGCTTTGTTCCTGTTCTCAGACAACAAGCAACAGGGCTGGAGAAATGGGGTAGGGGTGGAGAAAGAGGAAGAAAAAACAGGAAGTGAGGGGGGGTGAGGAGGGAAGGAAATGAGAAAGAAGACACAGCAACTTTGAAAGTCCTTGGCCTGATGAGAAAGTGATTTCTGGACTGACATGTGGGGTTGGCCCTGCCTATAGGGGGAAGAACCAGTCACCGTGGGAACTGTGGGGAGAAGGCTGGTTGCTTCCAACTTGGGGTTGCCACCCATAAATTCCCACCACAGAGCACAGCATGAGGAAATGGGAGCCCAGGCATAGGGCTGTTTGCCAGGACATGAAGAAGGCAGATTTCCAAAGAAAGATCCCAGGGGAACACCAGTCTCTTGCCTCTTGGTTGTGGCTGAGAGGCCAGACATGCCACAGCAAAGACCTGGAAAGGACGGAGAGGCCACTACATGGATGGGGTGCCAGGGATCCTAGCCCATCCCCACTATTTTTTTATTTCCACAAATGTTCTCAGTGTTGCACTTATTTTCAAGGTATATGACTGGGGTTTAATTCAACCACCCAGGTGCACCAAGGATCCCCTTTGTTGCCTCTAATCAAATCTAACAGGGTCAGACTGGGAGGACAAGGACTACGTATCCTGAAACTATAAAGTCCTTCCAGAATCTTCTCCCCTTCACTCTAGTCACTTATTTAGAAAGATCTTTGGAAGAGTTTCCTAGCTCCCAACAAGTGTTGAAAAAGAGAGCAGGGCCCTGGATGTTGAACCATCACACAAATCATTGACCCTACCCATAACTTCATGCCACTGTAATACAAAGAAAGTCTGCCTCCTGATGAATGCTGGGAAGGGAGTTGAAGAGCGGCTGAGGGAGCTCAGATCCCTCAGATATCATCTCAACTGTGTCTCTTCTATCTCAGCAGTCCCTCAACCTGGCCGTGCATCTGGAGAAACCACCACCAAGTACATATATGCAAAGATACAGGCCTTGCTGAGAGCTTCTGAGGGTTTCTATGTCTCTACTTTGGCTTTGTTCCACAGACCAGCTCTTGGATGGAGAACTTGGACCTGGATCCAGCCCTCCCTCTGTGCCCATTCCCACCCCCCTTTTAGATACCATCACAGAGGTCCTGTCCTGGTGGGGTTTGTGCCAAGGATCTGCCTTGGCTTCTGTAAATCATCCCTCCAGCATCCAAACAAACTCCCAACAACAAAAAGCAAGCATATCTTTGAGGAGAGTCCAAGTTTTGAGAAGTAACGGCTGGGGGTTTCCCGTTTGACTCACCCCAGGGCCAGATGTCCATCAGAGAGGACAGAGAGCAAGTGGGGAAACACACTTAAAACTCCCACACCACATCCCCACAACCAGCATGACCTCACACAACACAGCCCTAATTTGCTGCCAGGCTGAGGGATGTAGCAGCTGCTGTAATGCCCCACCCAACTGGCTCCAGAGTCACCACAGATCTTCCCACCCCATTTTGTAGTCATTCAGCTAGTGAGCCGCCTTCCCCTATCTTGTTCCTGTGGTCATCTTAAGAGAGGAACAAGACAGAAGGGGTAATGACCCCATTGAACAAAACAAATGAGCTTATCCATGAATGGATCTGGAGAGTATTAATGCTGAGCAAAATGAGTCAGAGGGAGATGAATAGACATAGAATGGTTGCACTCATTTGTGGGATATAAGAAAAATAAAAGACAGTGTGGTAATAATATCCAGAGATAATAGAGATGAGGGCCAGGAGGACCACTCCATGGGATGAAACTTGCCACTAATAGAGGTGAATGCAGTTAAGATGGAAAAGAATCCCCTATGACAATGAGAGTTAGAAATAATCACTCTGGACAAGAACTAAAAGCTGAAAGGAAATAAAACGATATACATGAGACCACTTCAGAAACTTTATTGTAAAACCACAGTGTCTTAAAGGAAATAAAGGAGGGGAGAAAGAGAAAGAAAAGAAGAAAAATGTCTAACAGAAGTACAGAGGCATGGAAGAAGGAAGGGGAGGCAAGTGGGAAGAAAACTGGAGACATTGATGGCAGGAAATGAACACTGGTGAAGAGTGTTGTACACTGTATGACTGAAAACTCAATCGTGAACAACTTTGTTACTATGTGTCTCACAGATTCAGTTAAAGAACTCATTCAATAAATAATAATAGTTTAAAAAGTGCTAAGGTCTACAAATATAAAATGACTTATCTAAGGTCTCACAGAAGATCTAGTATCTTCGGTCTTCAGAACAATGACCTGTGACTTTTTCTGGAATCCAATAAGGATAAAGCAGGGGAGAAGTTCTAATCCACAGCATGCTTTCCTCTTTTTAATGACCCTGGTTCAGGGCAGGAAGTGGGTTAAAGAGTTCCTATTCAAGTGCCAGAGTGATAGCACAGTGGATAGGGCACTTGCCTGGCACAGGGCCAACCCAGTTTCAGTCCCCAGCATCCTATAAGGTTCCCGAAGCTCATCTGGAGTGATTCCTGAGAGAAAAAATCAGGAATAATCCATGAGCACTGCTGGGTGTAACACAACAACAACAACAACTACAAAAAGAGTTCTAGTTCCCTCTAGGTGACAGGGACTGCAGACTACAGAACCAATTGTCAGCCTTCAAGCTGAGCAGATAGGGGAGCTCAAGCCAGGGAGGGAAGGAGTTGACCTAAATCAAGTCCCAGCTAAGCAGTAGCCAAGCCTGGATTCTGAGACAGATCGCAGTGTGGTCTCCTTTCATGCCCAAGTTCCCTGCCCAACATTAAGACAGACATAGAAGGCTTTTAGGTAACAAAATAGTCCTCATCCATGGGGAACTCTCTGTGCACCCAGGTTTTTAGCACTGCGCCATTCATCTGGTAATGCCCTAAAATAGCACAGGCCCCCACCGGCTCAGATTCTTCTTGTTCCTTTTTATCCATGGGAATACGAGGCTCTTGACCAGGGATTGAACTTCTGAATGCTAGAGCCCGAGATTTGAATTCAGTCCATCTGGTATGAACTCCTGCCCTAAAACTGCTTGAAGGACGAACAAAAGGAAGAAAAGAAAAAAGAAAGGAAGGCAGGAAGGAAGGAAGGAAGGAAGGAAGGAAGGAAGGAAGGAAGGAAGGAAGGAAGGAAGGAAGGAAGGAAGGAAGGAAGAAAGGAAGGAAGGAAGGAAGGAAGGAAGGAAGGAAGGAGGAAGGAAGACAGTAGGAAGGAAGGAAGAGAAAGAAAGAAAGAAAGAAAGAAAGAAAGAAAGAAAGAAAGAAAGAAAGAAAGAAAGAAAGCAAGAAAGCAAGAAAGCAAGAAAGCAGGAAAGAAAGAAAGAAAGAAAGAAAGAAAGAAAGAAAGAAAGAAAGAAAGAAAGAAAGAAAGAAAGAAAGAAAGAAAGAAAGAAAGAAAGAGAAAGAAAGATAGATAGATGGAGGGAAGGTGAGACAGATGGACAGATGAAAGGAGGGAGAAACAAAATAAAAAACACAAAGTGGATGGAAAGAAACAGAAAAGACTAAGTAGAAGTAAGTACACTAAGAATGAATGGCCCCTTCATTTAAAGGTTAGAGGAAAGGAGAGAATGCTCCAATAGAGAAAACAAAGATACAGCAGAGACATCAGGATTGTGGTTACCAGTTCTCTTCCAGTATAAGGAGCAGCTTCCTTATACTAGCCAGCCAGCCAGCTCCAGCCAGTAACATCCTAGCCTTGGTTTATAATGCACTGGGGATACAGACTGGGCTAGGGAGGAGACAGAGGGAGGGACTGAGGAGAGAGTCAGCAGAGTGGGTGGAGAAAAAAATGTCCTGGGAATTCAATTCCCAAATCTCAGAGGTTGGATCTGCTGGGCACAAGGCAGGCAAGTGCCATCTCCAACAGTACAGATACCTCCTGGGCCACTGACTCTGGGAATGTTTCCTGCTTTCAGCCACAAAATGATCTGAAGAGCAGGCCAGGGCACAGATCACTCTTCACCACTCCACAGATGAAAAGAATAGAGGTAAACGTGATAGTAGTCCTAGAAGAGCAACTATGATGACTATAATAATAATGGGACTTCTTGTTGCTAGTCTATTAGCTCAGAGCTACTGACTCTGCACTCAGGAATCACTTCTGGTAGTACTCAAGGGCCATATGAGGGATTAAACTTGTGTCAGCAGGGTACAAAAGAACTGCCCTATCACTGCATTGTCTGGCCCCTACAACTATACACTTTTAAAGAGCATTTGAGTTCATCGAGCCTGGCAGACCAGAATCCAATTGTGTAACTGTTCTCATAACTGACCAAGACCCTCCAAACATAGGGGAGCTGTGGCTAACTGCCAATGGGTATTTGAATCATTTCCACCTATTAACCTAAAAATGGCCTGTAGTCATTGGTAGAAGTGACTAGAGCCCAAATGACAATCTGATAGGCCTTTAGACTTGGAGATGACATCTTGTTGGGATAGGCCCACCCTTTCTCTACTGTCCACAGACCCTTCCCCTGTCCAGAGAGAGTAGAATTAATGTGTCCCTGGCTAGGCACCCAACATCAACCTATGAAGAAAGGCAGCAGCACTCAAAATATGCTGTATGAATCCTTCCCCAAGAGCCTCTCTTAATTATGCCTACCCCAAGGGAACAGAAGTTGGCTGTTCTTTTGAATACAGCAGATCAGCCTAAACTCTAGCTTCTACGTATACTGGGAGAGTCCGAGGCTCCTAATAAAATAGCATGTGTGAGGGATTCTATGAAGAAACATTTCTGACTTTTTTCATGCCTGGATAATCCCAACCTCTGACAGTGATTGAACATTGCCTAAGTTTAGTGGCTGCTGGAGACCCAAAATTTTTCAAAGCATCACTGGGAGGCAGGGCTCTAGGCTACATCTGTGTATAAGAGGTCAAGGCTTTGGATCTATTGCCTTGATCTGTTGCAAATAGTGATATTTGGTAAATAAATGAGATTCCACACTAATGGTATCTAATGCCATTCACAGACTGTAGGGATTCAGCATGAGCATATGCTGTGGGGACCATTATTCAACCCTCTCTTCTGCAATATATTTGTTATTATTCTTACTAGTCATCATAGTAATATAGTATTAATATTATAGTCACCATAGTATTAATATTAATGTTATTCCAGGGAGACCTCAGATCTTTTCCACCTCAAAAGGTGGAAAAGCCAAGAGGAAGTAGTACTGCTCTCCCAAGTGATAGTGAGGTCTCTTTTGGTCCTAGTACTTGGATCCTCAGGCTAGGAATTCTAGGTGGAATGGGATAAGGGGAGCAGCTCATGCCCACAGGTAGTTCTACAACATGGGGTTAGACAGCCCAGATGGACAGAGGCACCAAAAAGATGATGGCGGGCCCGGAGAGATAGCACAGCGGCGTTTGCCTTGCAAGCAGCCGATCCAGGACCAAAGGTGGGTGGTTCGAATCCTGATGCCCCATATGGCCCCGTGCCTGCCAGGAGCTATTTCTGAGCAGACAGCCAGGAGTAACCCCTGAGCACCGCTGAGTGTGCCCCCCCCCCCAAAAAAAAAGATGATGGCAATATCATGGAAGAATATCAGTTTATCTTTCTGCAACCTGACTATATGAAAGCACTGTGACCAACATCTTTCTGTTTTTCCCTCAGATCTCCTTCTAGCCATCTACTAAAAGTGGTCACACTCCCATTAGCCACATCTTACCCACAAGGAAATGGAGGATTACATAGAAAGGCTCAGAAACCAGTTCTAAAGTACTGAGTCAGCATTCAGTGCCCATCAGAACCCAAATTCAATCTCAAGGCCCAGCTCTAACCATTGTGCTCTCTGACTAGCTCACTATTCAGACAGGTGAGTTGTATGTAGCACAGAATCAGGATCTGGGTGAAGTCCTTATCCCCAAGACTCACTTTTGTTCTATGCCTCAAGGTTGTGGTTTGATCTCTTTCCCTGATCTTGGTCAGACTGGAATAGTCATTAGCAAAGTGGCAGGACCCAGGTCAAACTAGCAGGGGAACTCAGAAAACTTCCCACCAAGTTTTCTGCTAAGCCAAATATGACAGGATGAATCCCTTCTCTTGGAGAAATTTCAGTGATGGTGGCATTGTTGGCATCCAGTCCTCTGCTGGGGAGAGGGAGTAGGTGACACTTTAGGAACCCAATAAAAATCAGCCTCCTCTTTCTGCAAACCCTGGGAACCAAATTCCAAAGAAACAGCCCATTTACCTCTTACTGCTGCCCTTTCCAGGGCTACAACTCTAAGAGTAACACTTTGGAGGGAAGAAAAGGAAAGACAGAAAAGACTCTAGTCTCTGCTGCAGAGGTCACACATGTTTGTCACAAGGACACAGTCAGGAGGACACTTTGATGTAGCATGAAGGCAGCAAGAAAACCCGGTTCTATCCCCAAAGTGGTGGCTGACTGTGAGACCTTTAGAGGCTCCCTTCTTGTTAGTTTCTGACCTTTAAATGCAAAGTCTGTTAAGTGCATATCTTACAGAGAGACACACTGGCAAGTCTCTCTGGGCTGCTTTAAAGATCAAGTGATTCTAAGGAAATATTGCTATTTTTGTTCAACTTTTATCTCTGCCATTAGATGGAAAGATCCAGGTTAAGTGTCAAGTCTGCTATATCTCTACAGGTTACTCTAAGTAGCCACAGTCCAGTAAGGATGACAAATGTAGGTGGTGGAATTTGTAAAATCAGGTTTCTCTGAGGGCAGTGACAAGCTCAGTGTGGTTAGGGAAGAAAAAGAGGTGATGGAGAATCAGTCAAGAAAGATAAAAGAAAGAGTGAAAGAAAGAGAAAGAGAGAAAGGAAGGAAGAAAAGAAGGAAGGAAGGAAAGAAGGAAGGAAGGAAGGAAGGAAGGAAGGAAGGAAGGAAGGAAGGAAGGAAGGAAGGAAGGAAGGAAGGAGGAAGGAAGGAAGGAAGGAAGAGGGAGGGAAGGAAGGAGGGAAGGAAGGAAGGAGGGAAAGAAGAAAGGAGAGAAAGAAAGAAAGAAAGAAAGAGAAAGAAAGAAAGAAAGAAAGAAAGAAAGAAAGAAAGAAAGAAAGAAAGAAAGAAAGAAAGAAAGAAAGAAAGAAAGAAAGAAAGAAAGAAAGAAAGAAAGAAAGAAGGCAGGAAGGAAGAAAGGAAGGAAGGAAAAAGAAAGAAAAGGAAAAAAGAAAGAAGATGGGATCATATATTAGTGCTTTCTGTATGCTAATAGGTTAAATTAAAAGTGTTCAAGTTTCTGTGGGAGGATGGGGTAGAAAGAGTCTGGGATCTTAAAGTCCTGGAGTACATAATGCATAATAGGGCACTTCAGTCAACGTCAGTTGAATAAGTGGTCAGTATGGTCCTTGACATATATTTGAGCTTTGGAAAATATAATTATTCCTAAATAAATAGGAGTATGAAGGGTGCACAGTAGACTGAATTGTCAAAAGAGATGGATAGAGGCCCAAGTCTGCTGCAGCCTGGGAGGAAATTAAAACAGTTCCCATGTCTGACCAGGTGGAGGAACATCTCAGGATCAAGATGCTGAAGCCAAGATCCAAGTTCCCAAGAACTCAGATGTGTCCCAATATCTTGTATACTCATGGACCAAAAAGACTCTAGAGGCCAACCCAACTGAGAGCCACACTCAGTCAGTCTCTCAGCCTCATGTATTCTCCAGCAGCCCCTGCCTATGGTACACCAATGAAACCACGTTATATTGTGAGTTTTAGAGAAAGATCCCACTTATGCCCAGAGGCTTGGGTAGAAAGGAGGGTAAAAAGCAAGAGATCTGGCTCCAGCCTCCTTTTATCTCTCAAAGATATTGAGTAAGTCACTGGCTATTAACTGTATAATGAGGAACTATGGAAATTTACAGCACTCAAAGTCCAAATGCTCTTTGGTGGATGTTCTTCTGAATGAGCGAAACCCATGATATATATGGCCACTAAAGTCTTTCTTTTCTTTTCTCTTTCCTTTTCTTTACTATTCTTTTTCTTTCTTTTCTTTTATTTCTATCTCTGAATCTCTTTCCTCTCTATCTCTGTCTCTCTGTTTCCCTCTCTTTCTCTCTCTCTGTCTCTCTTGTCTGTCTCTGTCTCTCTCTCTCTCCACACCTGAACTGCTCAGGGTTTTCTCCTGCCTCTGACCTCAAGGATCACTTCAGGCAGTGCCTAGATGGCCCAAGGGGATGCTGGGTATCCCAGCCTCTTCAGCTGTCTGCTTAACTATTGCACCAACCCAGACATCATCTTCTTACATCTCTACTGAAAATCCTACCAGTCCTTCTTTACAAAATGCTGCATTTCAAATCAAATAGGCAGATGCTGAAGTCCAGAGGCACCTGTGAGAGATTTCTAATCTCTAGCCCCACTAATCCCTGGTTGTGCAATCTTGGCTGAGTCACCATCCTCCGGCCCTCAAGTGTTCTCAGGTGTGCCTCAGAGCGCCTTTTGCCCAGCTCATCTCATTTTGCTGTAAAATCTGTATTCTAACATTTCACCCAAAGCACAGATCTCATTTCCTTTGGATACTCGGAGGGAGACGAGAAAGCCATCCTTCACCTTCATGGACAGTCTCTGTCGGGCACACTGTCACAGAGCAGACATGGGGGGCAACGGGGCAATGCCACTCATCGCAGAAAGAGGGGGGCAGAGTCAACAGGAGGAGGATGATTGAGGACATACCTGCGACAGCTGGGAGCCGGCTTATCTACAATGTTGACAACAGTCACCCAGGCCCAGGCAGACAAACAGTGGCTGGGTGCAGACAATAGTGCAGCTGCTCAACTTCCCGGGTCCCCTGCTGTGTGGTGAATCAGGAATCAACCAATCAGCAGTCAGGGATGAATTGGTCCTAAAACCGCCTGGGGATTCTGTCTTTCTAAGCAGTAGGGGTCTGCCAGAGGTGTCCTCATTAGGGGGTCAGGCCCCTTCAGAACAGAAAGGAGTAACTAAAGGGGAAAATGTATTTTCCCTAGAACTACCAGCCTTGAACAAAATCTCTATTCCGGAACCTCGTGTTCATTCCCTCCATCAATGGACTGATATTTGATGGTGAACCTTCTTTAGAGAAATTGAGTCCAAATGTAGTTTACTGCAGGTTTGTATTTTCTTGCAGAATTCTGCAACATATCTTATTCTGTTAACTATCCCTCAAAGTCAGTAGCTCTGTAAGGAGTCTCTCTTCCCCATAGCACTTCCCACCAGGGCACACAGTCATTAGTGACCAGAGGGGTGTTTGCTCACTGTGTGGCTGTTAGATGACCTTCTTCTAACTGGCTTCATACTGTCTGGACTCTGGCTGTGAAAAGATCTCTCCAAAGCACACATATGATGATAAGTCTGCTCTGCTGAAAAACCCTCCTAGCACTTCCCAGCACCTTCAGAACAAAATCCAAATAACAAAGATGTGTTCCCACCCCTTCCCTGAAGCTGCCCACATTTCAGTCTCACCAAACCACTTCTCAGGGATTTTGTAATGAGATGGTTTCAAAGGAAGAACAAGAACCCTGGTCGCCTATGAATCCCACCCTAGGCTCCCCCAGTTCTAACAGGCAAGACAGCCAAATACACATGTCCTAGTGAAAATGTCAAGACTCACTAAGCCCTTAGAAATGAACTTATAATATTATGACAACCAAACAACCAAATAATGAGAGACATCTAGGTTCAGGCATAAGAATTTTGCACTTGCTCTTCATTAAAAGTGAAATCTCACTTTTAATTTGTTTCTCCTTCCTTAGGTAGGGAAACTGATGCTAATAGAGGTACAACTCATATCTGCACCAAAACCTCAGCCAACTCTTCTCTTCTGCCCCCAAATGCTCTAAGCAATAGCCTGTTGGCTATCACTACCTTTTACCACCAAGTAATCATACCTGACAAGACTGATATAAACAATAGCATTTGGCTCCTACCTAGGAAATGTTCGTTCTGCCAAGGAGATCCCAGTAATGAGTGTTCCAAGCTTTCTGCTTTAAGACCAAAACTGTTCTATTACTCATTCAAGTCTCTGATGGAAAGATACCAAAGATAAAATGTCCTTTTAATACTAGAGGAAGAATAATCTATGTAATCTGTTTCGTATTGATCCAAAGAAGCGATCAAACCTTTTCCCAAGTTAATGTTTCCATCATAGCACTTGACAATAAGTTTATGTATTTTTGCAGGATAGGGCAAGAAAGAATAGGCCCAGAGAAAGCCAAGACTAATATGTGACCGAGGTGCATCTGGACCCAGGGCAGCCTGGGTCTGGTGGCACCAGTTCACCTAAGTCAATTATACTATATCTTCCCAATTTCAAGTACAGGGATTGTTTATAAGTAGAAAACAGCTGTGATAGGAGTTTTATACCAGAGAAAATGGCCAACACTCCTAATCACAATTGTTTTATTTTTGTTTTCCCAGATCAATAATGAGTAAATACTTAGACACTACCAAATGGATCTATGAGACAATTATTCGGTTGGAGAAACAAAAGATTTATCCAGTAACTAGAACTCTGTTCCAACTCACATTTAGAATTTAAGATATTATTTTCCCTTCCTGATTCTTAATTAGCTTAACTAGAGAGGGCTATAAATGCTGTTTTTTTAATAGACAATTATATAAAAGAAGAGGATGGGTGTAAAGACATGTGGATGAATTTAAAGCTAGAAGCAAATATCCATTACATTTTTCAAAATACAGCTAGCAAATGTGGTGGTACTATTGGCATCTAGTGTGTTGAAAGGACAGTGATGTTGCTAAACATTTTATTATGAATTCAGAAGAGAAAAACCCCTACCACACACACATACAGATGTGCACGCATCACAAAGCCTTGTTTTGTCTAAAAAGTCATTAGAGCAAAGGTTGAAAAAGCCTGATGCAAGAGTGTAAGACAGTGTTCCATTCAAGTGCCTTCAACACGTCAGCCTCCAGGAGGCAAAAAAAGGAGCTTGATCAGCTGGCAGGAAGCCCACAGAACACTAAAGTATGCCACAGGGCAGCCATGCCAGCAACCCACCAAGCTCTTGCCTTAGCGTTGTTTCAGAACACAGTGGATGCTCAATAATACTTCGCAGGGAGGTGAATTACGGTCGCTGAAACCATACGTACTCTTGTACAGTAGCCAAGGAACATTCAGCACAGTGATACCTGGCAGAGGAGGCTGAGATGCACAAGGGCGATTTCACCTCCTCTGGCAGGAATGGGTGAAAAAAAAAAAGGTGTCAGTTTGCAACCCTGGAGACTCGGCTTAGACCAACAGACACTGACTCACAATCACAGCAGCATGGTCAGAAGAGCAATTGGATGCAATCCCTCTCTCACCGGAATGGAAAGATCTCGAAAGGTGAGCTGCTCACAAGCCTCAAGCCTCCTCCGGGAAAGCAAGTCTTCAAAACACACAGCAGGCAGCCTTGCTTCCCACACATTCCAATACCACATTTTAGACAATCCTTTTATAAACCCTTGAGCCACTCGGGACTGAAAATGCAGTTAGCACAAACCACCCAAAGGGAAAGTATGTTGGGTGAGACAACCTACCCGGAGATGACGGTGGTGGAGATGACGGAAAGAACCAGAAACGCAAAGTTCAGATGCTTACAAGAAAGAAGGCTCTGACATGCAGCACACTGATTATCCTGAGTTTCCAGGCCTGGGGTTCAGAGAAGGGGTGCCGAGCCAGCATAACTACTACCTTTTCTCCTAGTGTCCCTGCAGATACCCTATTCTCCTTCTCACGCTGGGAGAACTGGCAAGTGCTTTCTCCAGGAATGGATGACAGGGTAGAGGGGACCTCCCTTCGTGTCTCCCTAAAGATCTGATCTGACCATAAGCCATCTGACACACAAAGCTCTTTAATTAAAAGCCCAAGGGTTCAGTGCTAATTCTAGATATGGCAGGACCCAGTGGCTTCTCAGGCAACGGCACCGTGAATAGAATAATGACGATAATTTTGCCTTTTCTGGTGTATGAATGACAACTCATTCAGCTACAAATTAAACTCACAGAATGCCAGGGCTAGAGCCACCTGAGCAGCTGCCTTCCACCCCCCTCACGTTATGGATGAGCAGCTGGAGACCCCTGGGAGAAGGCACGCTGTCTAGGGCTTGCAATCCATTTTCCAACTGACTCTCAGTAGAACACACTTCTTTAGCATCAGGGCATGTTTTGGTTCTTGGCTCTAAACTCTAAACTTGCCAGGCTTACTTGGAATTCATTGGAAAATACTTGGTTACAATCCAGGTAGAATGGATGTAGAATAGTTTCAGGAAAAAGAAAATAAGAAAAATAACCCACCCTCCAATGCCACTCTACCTGAAAACCAATACTGCTCCTTCTGAGCTGGGTCCTTTCTGTAACCCCCAGCTCATTGCTCAGATCCTTATTATTCCCATAATGGAGAAAAGGAAAGCAAAGCAAAGAAAACTAAAGATTTTCCCTGGTGTCCAAGTGGGTTTTCTTAGTTTTCCACTTTTGTACTGTAAACAACTAGTTTTCTACTGAATATCTAAAGCAATTATATAATAATTTTTTGAGTTCTGGAAAAATCATTAACAATCTTCTTATTTATAGGATTGCAAATTTGCCTTTTTTTATACTAATACAGGCCACTGGTTCTAAATATCCCTTATAGATCACATCTTTTAAAAAATAATTCTTCATTATTTTTTTTTTTTTTTGGTTTTTTTTTCGGTCACACCGGGCAGTGCTCAGGGGTTACTCCTGGCTCCATGCTCAGAAATCGCTCCTGTTAGGCTCGGGGGACCATATGGGATGCTGGGATTTGAACCACCGTCCTTCTGCATGTAAGGCAAATGCCTTACCGCTATGCTATCTCTCCAGCCCCATAATTCTTCATTATTAAGACACAGCTTCATAGTCTACCATGTGGCTTATAACAGTAGACAAAGGCTCAGAGTGCTTGGGTGAGTTTCCCAAGATCACACAGCCCTCCAATGGTAGAAATATTTTTCTCCAGTAGATCAGTCTAAGTTTGAATCCTGTGTTTCTTCCTTAACAACTTAACATGTATTGACTCAAGGTAGCAGTAGTTGCCACAGAGTCTGGATCTTACCCTGCTCACTTGCCCCATGTGGGTGTGGTGTTCTCTTGGACCAGTATTGGCAATAGTTGGGGTGGTGGTCTCACCTGGAAATCTGGATGAAGCCATATAACTAGATTGCACATTGGAGACACATCACCAAACTACCTGGTGATATGATCTATGTTTGAGTACATCCAAACAGAAGGATAACAATAGGGAAGCCAATGTTGCCAGCTGTCACGAGCATCCTATGCTTTTTCCACTGGGGTAAGATCTGAAGATTCTGAGAGCAATGAGTGGCCCTTGTCAGGTAGCTCATGAGCTACTAGACAAAAAAAAAGGAAATGAAGGAACAACTGAAATACAGGATTGTATCTACCATATAGGGAGCACAGGTCAATGTGAAAGCATGAAAGACACTAGAACAATAATACAGCAGTAGGGTGCTTGCTTAGCATGTGGTCAACTTAGCTTCAATCCCTAGCACACTAAGCACCACCAGGAATGATCCCCAAGTGCAGAGCTGGGAGTTATTACCCCTGAGCATTGCTGGGCGTGACCCTCCAAAACTGTGCAAGCCTCTAACCCAAGGAGTTATGGTATATGGTGGGGACTGGGGCAATGGAAGCTTTGTTGGGGGTCAATGCAGGAGCTGATCAGAACTCCATTCAGGATTTAGCTCTGCTAATATGAGGCAGAAGAGGTGGGCAAAGGTCACAAGGCAGTAAAAAGGGGCAGGAGTGTGGAAGTTCCTGGTGGAAGGAATTACAAGCAGCAGAGTTCAGCTAGAAAGTGAGAAAACGATGGGGTGAGAGAGATGTCTGGAAGGCAATGTGGAGCTGGCATGGAGCCAGACCACAGAGAGCCCAGCGCAACCTTGGAAAAAAAAAATCGAGGCTCCAAAGCGGTGTTGGATTATATGCTGGCACTTTTTACTATTTGGCTGGGTCAAGCTTCTATGGTCAGGACATTTCCTGTCATATGCAACATACAGTCAGACACAACTTCGTTTTAGTGGTAATGACTGTGGAGTTAGCTCTCCACTTTGGCTTTCAACAATTTCATCTCAAAAACAGAAAAGATATACATAGCCCATAATTCCAAAGTGTTACATAAGAGTAAAATGCGAGTTAATGAAGAGATGGATTGTTCAAGATAAAATAAGAGAAGCCTAAAGAAAGAGACTGACTTTTTTCAAGGCTTTGAAGAAGAAAACTTGGAATTTTCAAAAAGAAGGTATGGAAGGCAGGGTGCAGATGGTAAAGGAGCTAAGGCATTTAACTTGCATGTGGTAAATTCTTAACCTCGGCACCATGTATGGCCTCTCAACCATTGACTCTGTAGCACAGAGCCAGGAATTGTTTCTGAGCACTATCCCCACCAGAAAAAAAAGACATTGGAAGGGAGATTAAGTGCATAAACAGAGTCCCTCCCTGCAGCCATAGGTATTCCTGTCTGGTACCCCCGTCCTGTCCTGAGCACAGGGAATACTAAGCATACTTGTCTATGTTTAAGGCTGACTTTCTGATCTATGGGACAGGTGGAAGGAAGTGAACCCCCACCATCACCAAAACCCACACCGCCTAAGCTCTGACATTTCCAATTCTAGATTGGAGAGTTATTTTCACAAATCCAAGGTTGAATCTTTGGAGAATGAGTAAGTGACTGGAGCAAAGCATATTCAGATGCCCCAGCGAGGCCTTGGGCATCAAGGAAGGGCAGGCAGAGCCTTGTACCATTGATATTTATCCTCTCACTCAGCCCTGGCACCTAGGACACCTTTGATTTCTGCTGAAACCAGGCCAGACAAAGGCAGACAAAGTTCCTGAGGTCTGGGGGCAGTGTGTAGAGATAAAGGCTTCTTTTACAAGGAACCCCACTTTCAGCCGCTTACTAACAATGTCGTGTCTTCTCAAACCTTTTGTAAAACACTTTCCTTTTCCATGTCAGGAAGAACGCAGTCACAGAAATTAATGCCATTGGTAGGGTGTAGGTGTGCAAGGCACGGGAAGGATATGCCTACAAAATTTAAACCAGGGGGCATTTGTTCAAGACTCCTGGATAAAGATGTCTATGATGTATAATTCATGATAGCCTTCAAGCATGGCCTACTTCTGACAAGAGATCATATATTTAGATGTCAGGGAGGAGGAGGAGAAAAATCTTTGTTAAATGGCTCGGTTATACTTTGCCTTTTAAGTAAAGCCAGACAATATTTTGGACCATCCTTTCCTACCAGAAGGGCTTCCCTTAAAGAGTTCTTTTATTTATTTTTCTTCGCTCTCTTAAATTGGAGAGGCATCCTGTCATCCAATTTCAGTTTTATCTTGTGTAACACTAGATAAAAGATGAGGCTGACTCCATCTGTTAGTACACACAGGCTGTAAACTGTGTGAAAGCGCGCGCACGCACACACACACACACACACACACACACACACACACACGCGCACACACACATACATATGCACAATGCTGGCAAAAAAAAAATAAAAAAAGGTGGGGGGAGAATCCATACTTTTTAAAAATGTATCATTAGCAAGTCTACCCAATGCCGACCAGATAGCAGCGTTTTTATCCTTTTATGGGCAGATTCGGGAAGAAGCCAGCCTCACAGCCAACGCTGTTCCCCTATGCTGCCACATCAATGGGGATGCTGGAGCTGGCTGTAGGCCAGGCCCTTCCCCCACACCCTGGTTTCCAACCTCCCCCAAATCAGGGCTGATCCCCTGGGTGTCATTACCTGCCATGTCTCAGCACACTCGAGCTGATGCTGAGAGAATCACAGAGCAGCAAGAGGGTTTCCATCTTTTGATACAAAGGCCGTGTGTGTGTGTGTGTGTGTGTGTGTGTGTGTGTGTGTGTGTGTGTGTGTGTGTTAGGGAAACTAAGCAGGCAGGCTGCCTGGGCCCCATCTGGGTCATTTGCTGTTTCCTAGGGCCCTGCTGATTGGGGTATTGCCATGTATCACCCTCTCTGGGCTTTAAGAATTGCTTTGGAGAATGTTTTATGCAATTGAATGGATTATGTGCAAATGACACATCAGAAAGGGGCGGGCGGGATTCACCTGCAGGAGTTTCACCAGTGCTCACATTTCTCACATCCCACAATGAGCTCTTTAAAGTAGATCCAGTGCAGGAAGAGCATCCTGAAATGCACAGAGCCCCTTTGTTACCCCAAGCTAAAGATGTCCCTCACAGACTATCCCAAATAAGAGGGGAAATTCATGAAACGGGAACATTCCTCTGGAGTAAGAAAAGGAGGGGGTGCAGGTGAAGAACAAAAGGGACTGCCTACCATTGGAATTCTGAAGACTTACCTAAGTTTTGCTATTTTTTGTTTTTGTTTTTTTGGGCCACACCCGGTGACACTCAGGGGTTACTCCTGGCTATGAGCTCAGAAATCACTCTTGGCTTGAGGGACCATATGGGACACTAGGGGATCGAACCTCGGTTCGTCCTATGCTAGCAGATGCCTTACTACCTTGCACCACCACTCCAGCCCCTAAATTTCACATAATTAGTAGAGTCCAGAGCACCATGTCCACCTCTCTACTCCCTGAATCCCAACTCAGTCCCTTTGAGTTTGCTTCCACAGTGGGTCGCATCTTCCTCCTCTCCCCTCCCACTGCTGCTGCCCTAATTTAGGTCCTTATTATCTTTCTTCTGGATGGTTTTACACACAGTCAGATGACTCTTCCTGAAGCAGAAGCAGCAAGGCTGGTGTTGCATCACATGTGGCTCAGTCTTTAACGAGTTCCCTGCTACCTAGGAAAGAAAGCTCAACTTCTAATTTCCCAGGTCTTCTCTATCAGGTCTTGTTCTGAATTCCCGTCTCATGCTTTGTTGCTTTTCTCCTGCCCACACCTGCCCTTTGGGTGCAATTAAAATGCAGTCTCCATTCCATCTCTTTGTTTTAAGTGCTACACCAGCAGTGCTTAGGACTTACTCCTGGCTCTGTGCTCAGAGATATCACTCCTGGGGACCATATGGATTACCAGGAATCAAACAGGCTGTATTATCTCCAGGCTTAACATTCCATCATTTTATTTAAAATCTGTTCCTCCTTCAAGACAAAGTTCAAAGGCCACTTCAGACAAGGACTTAACCTTGACTGCTAAGGGAGAATTTCTTTGTCCTCTCAACACTCATGATTAATTTTTCAAATTTGTTAAATATGTTCTATAAATCTTGCTTTCCTCCCCCCCCCCCCTTAGACCATATCTGAGTACAGGAGTATGCCTGACTGGCCCCTGCTTACTCATCTAAGCAAGTGCTGAAGCATCCAGGTACTTATTTATGTCCCATAAGTAAATTAGTGAGGATGACTCCAGGATTGCAGACACAAAGCTATTTTGTGTGACCCAGCTTTCTAAAATGAAGCTTTAGAAAAAGTAAGCTTTTTCTGGGCAGATGGGAATAGTTTTTATATAGTCATTATATTAATGACCAATAGTCATTATAAATCCAATAGTAATCCAATAGTCCAACAGTCCATTCCCAATCTTCATCTCTGCTTGACTGATAGAAATGTTGACACAAATGTCATGGTTTCTAGAAAGATGAATCTACTTGACCTCAAGGAGATAATGAGTATTCAATTTTCCCTCTGAGTTAATATCTGTTGCTTCTCAGTCTCCATAGCTGGTTTCTTTCATTTTCCAAAACTTTTAATAACGGCATTCCTTGGGACTCAGATTTTTACACTTTCTTCTTTATTAGGACTCAGTCCTTTGGAGTGACTGTGTGAAACTGTGTCCAGTTTCACAACTTCAAATATCATCTATATTTTGACAAATTACAATTTCTATTTTCAGCATCGGAGCCTCCTTTGCTTGAAGTAATAAACAGTCTACTGCAGATTTACATTCGGAGTCTAAATCAAATTTAATGTGACCCCAGACTGAACTCTTCATCTCCCCTCCTGATCCTGCTTTACCCATAGTCTTTCTCATCTAGGTTAATGACAATTCCATCCTTCCAATTTTGTAGGGAAAAATATTTAATCACATTTTTTCTCTTTTCTTTTTCTTAGTTGCCTCCAAAGCAGTTCTCAGGAGGTCCATGGTGTACTCCTGGCTATCCTCTTGCTTAATTGTATGAGCCAAACAGTTCAGTTCTGGGACAAAGTGATAAAGCAGTGCAGTATTCAGAAGACTGTGTAATGTTAGAGGTCAAACTTAGGAACTCTTATGTAATAAGCATGTACATCCAGCTATCTTCCTGGCCCTATAATGAATCATCTTAGCCTTTTCTTTAATCATGCATCACATCCTCACTTCAGCAACTCCTCCAAGCTTTACTTTTAAAATATATCCATCTCGGATTAGGAAACATCATTTTTGCTCTGCTCCGCTCTTTTCCATTGCAATTTCTTGATGCACTACCATCATTACTTTGTCACCTACTTTTATCAATGATAGGTGATAAATCCAATCATGAGTAGCAAGAACTATACATGGCACAAAGTAGGCATTCAATAAACACTTGCTCAATGCATGCATGAATGACTTTAGCCGACAATCCCTTAACTTCAGCCTAAACAGTAAATATGATTCAGGAAGCGCAATAAAATGGCAGCTATACAGAGCAGCAACAAGGCACTCCAAAACCCACAGATAACACTTTCTCCATATTAGGATGCAACCGTGTTGTAAAATAACATCGGCATTATACAAAAGCACTAAAGAAGTAAAGTTGAGCAATTTTCAACTTGTCCAGACCAGTCAAGGGAAATGTCTAGGAATTCAGCACAGTTACTCTTTAAATTTCTTTTACAAAAAAAAAAAAAAAAAAAAAAAAAGACATACTGGGCTCGGGAGATAGTGTAAAAGGCTATATTGCTTCCTTACATACACAAGGCTTCGAGTTTTTTCATTGATATTGTATGCCCACCCCCAGCACCACGTGGTAGCCCTCAGCCCTTTGGAACCTGAGCAGCACGAAATCATGAGCACCAAAGAGTAGCCTCAAACTCACCCAGAAAACAGTCAAATGAAACATAGTGATGTTTGTAAATAATGGTGTAGAAAGAATCCTTCCACAATCTTATTTACATTACACATTTTTCACACCTTTTCTCCTTTTTTTTTAAGCCAACAAGAGTGTCCCTAATTCTATCTATATTCATCTACATTTAGAAAGTCTTGCAGCATATTTACAGGGCCAACTCATTGGCAGTCATGCTTCCTGTCTTCAACCCGTGCTACCCACACAGAGTAGGTGCTTTAAAATGACTCTTTCAATAAATGAAGATCGGAATGAATACTATCCTTAGGTCCCATGTCAAGTGACGACTTTCGTGGCATAGATTATATTTAGTGAAATAGTTCTCCATTAAGCATACTCCAAACTGAATGTGCTTTCTTTAGCCCTACTTTCCTTGCAGCAATGCAACACAGAACCTAACTTTTGACAGGCATTTAATAAGGATTTAATATGAAAAGTCACGTTCATCTACCTGTCTACCTGCAAGTCTGATGTATATCCCTTTTCTTTACTCTCTGTAACAGCAGCTCAACATGATCTAACTCTGTCCCTGGGAGAGGTCTGAAGTAGAAAGTTGTTGTAAAGTGCCATCTCCTATACCTATAGCATCCTCTATGCCTCCTTGCCTCACTGGCATCCCTGAAACTCCAGGACTACTCACTTCAATGAATAAATCTTAGCATCAGTTTCCATAAAGAGATCTGATACCAGTGCTCCATAAAAAGATCGGGTACCAGTGTGCTATCCTGTAGGGAAGATTTGGGGTCCCTTCTGAAGACTGCCCCCAAATGACTGTTTCTTCAATGGGCACTTCCTGCCAAGTCCTCCCAAGAGCTGGAGTTGATCATGCTATTTAAGCTGCATCTATCAAGCGGGAGCTAGAGTTTAACTACTGTTGTCAATCACATTCTTCCTCAGAGCTTGTTTTCCTTTGCAGATGTTTGTGAAAAGATTTGCCATTACCAAATTCAGAAGCATGATTAGGGGCTTTAAGGGCTCTGATTAGAATTGGGAATTAACTGGGCTCGAGAAGGAGAAGTAACTTCCGTGAAGGCCACACTTAGATAATCATATGGAAGATGAATCCAATATCTCTGTGCATGCTTTATCTTACCTTAGGGGGGTCTTTAACATGAAAGGGGGCAATTATTGCTATGGGAAATAAGAAGAAAGTAGAACAGGAAAAATAAGTAGGATGTTTGCAGTACTGCTGTCTACAAATACAAACATTCTATCTTTCTCTCTCTTTGTCTCTCTCTCTCTCTCTCTCTCACACACACACACACACACACACACACACACACACACAACACATACTCAGTCATAGCTCTGGGCTGCTTAGATTTCAGCAGCTGATTGGATTTTCAACCCAAATTCAAGATTTATCAAGGAATCTGGGCCAGAGTGATAGCACAATGATAGGGCATTTGACTTGCACATGACCAACTCAGGACGAACCCGGGTTCAATCCCTGGCATCCCACGTGGTTCTAAGACTGCCAGGAGTGATTTCTGAGTGCAGAGCCAGGTGAAATCCCTAAGAATCACCGGGTGTGCCCCCCCAAAACAAAACAAAACAAAAAAGGAATCAAGGATTCTAACATCAAAATGAACATCAACAAATTCCTGTTTTCCCTTTGACAGTCATCCTGGGAGAAGATGTGAGACAATGAAATATTCTTTCATCTAAAAGGTATACTGCAAGTGGAGTTCCAAATGTCTAGGGATCAATAGCAGGTCTGCAGAACACATCTATAGGAACCAACACTCTCACTGTTATTTTCAATACAAAATTACATTTATTTCCTCTAGAAAAAAAAATCACACATGATGATGCCCAAAATTATTGAGCATCTAAATCAATTAAGTCACTCCTTTGGCTGACATATTTATTCAGCATTGACTATGGTAAGCATGGAATTCCCCCGGTGTGGAGCAAAAGGGGTGAAATTTGAAACTAGAGGTCTTGGTTTCAACTACAATTATACTATCTTGCTCAGGTGTCCTCCTCTTTCAGCTTTAATTTCCTCTTTTCATAAAGTGAAGCTATTATACCAAGTCCACCTACCGATGCTACTAATGCTTAAAGGAACACATGCAATAGTGTAATATTTGACAGGTAATAAATAGGTCCTGAAAAATGTTAAAACAGGGGCTGGAGATGTGACGTAGAGAATGTATTTGCTGTATGTTTGAGACTTTGGGTTCGATTTTTGGCAGTACCCAAAAAGAAACACTGAATTGGAATTGAATGTCAATTCATTTGAGATTAGTGTGTGTTAAATGAAATGCACGCAATTCTGCTTTTCTAGTGGTAATTTTACGCACAAGAGGGATGGAATATATTCCTATAGGACTCTAATATTAAATAGAAAGTCCTCAAAGCTATAAAATGCTACCAGTAAAAATGAGTTTGAGAGTCAGACAAAGTTGCTGTCATTTATAAGCAAGGGCACCAGAGATCACTTTCTGGAAGAAAGATACTTGATTGAGGGAGATGCTAGAAAGGATATCATGGAAGATTATTCATTTATACTTTAATACATAGAAAATTTCTAGCTATTGTGCTTGGTCTAAAAAAAAAGAAAGGAAGCTATGGTTCAGATACTATCCCTGGATAATTTATAAGCCAGCAGAGAATATAATCAAGTGTTTATATACCAACATATACACAAGGCAGAGGTGTCTCTGGCAATTCGTCACAAATAAAGGCAAAGTAATTCAGATTGTCTAAATTTAGAGTGACTAAAATGTATAAAATCTATGCAGCACAACCACAAATATTGGCACCAGGGCTCTGGTTTCTCCCTCTCTGTGCCTTAGCATTTCCATCTGTAAAATGAATGGGTTGGTCTGCCTCAGAATGCTCGAGTCATGTCACAAAAATAGGCTAGCTTCTGTCCTTGATGAGGGGAATATCTGGTAATACAAGACAACCAGAGTTCCAGATTGCTCCCATCGTGTCAGGACCACCTTCATTCCTTTTGTGCTGTTTAAAGTTACTAGTTTCCATGTGGCCATGCCAGAAAATTTGATGAAAAATTCAGTTGAAATGATCTTTTAGAATCTTGCCTCTTTAGTTAATGATCAAGGGAAGGTTAAGATTTACTCTGAAAATGGAGAGAGTTTGAATTGCGTAAGGACAGAATTTTAGAAAGCTAGAGAAATTGGTCTAAATGAGAAGAGAGATGGTTCTAGGCTACCATGGCTAGAGATGACCAATTTGTGGTCACTCACTTCATTGTAATTTTCTAATCTTTTATCATTTCTTTTCATCATGGTTAGTTTTGTGTGTCAACTTGTTGGGCCATGAGGCAATCATATATCTGGTCAGACATTATTCTTGGTATGTCTGTGGGAGTGAAGATGTACTTGGGGGAACTTAAATACATGTCTTTAGGCTGAAGGTAAATCTTTGGGTAAAGTAAATCACCTTCTCATTGTGGGAGGGCCTAATCCAGTCAGTTGAAGGCTGAACAGAATAAAGCAGGCTAAGGAAGAGAGAATTCATTCTCTTCGCACATGGTGTTTGAACTATCACACTAGCTCCCCTGTAGTTTCACACAAACCAGCATATTGGCTCCTAATTGTGAGGCTTCTTTCTCCTTTTCTATCCCCCTACTGCACTTCCATGGAATAAAATATAGGACTTCATGTACGCAAAGAAAATGCCTTACCACTGAGCACATCTGCAGTTTAATTTTGCTGCTTTGGATTTAGTCTAAAACTAGTCTCAACTCTTCTGGATTCACTGGCCTTTTGTAGATTACTTGATGTGTGTGTATATATATATATATATATATATATATATATATCATATGTATGTATTTTTTTCTCTCCTGTTGAATTCTCTTTCTCTGGAGAATTCAGAATAATTCACACCAACTAACAATGAATGTGTTAATTTACTCAAGCAATGTAACCACATCTGGTATAATCTCCCTTCCAAAAGGATGTTTTCATAACCATTAACTGTGTTCATGTAAATTGGTGAAGAGAAATTGAGCTTTCCCATATTATCACAATTGATATGAAGCGAATAAATGAACAAGTATATTCAAATAGTAATGAATAAATGTCTAATTTTGAAGCTGGTCTGGACTATGTTCTGCGATCAAAAAGACATTGTTTAAATTATGTCTTTGCCATCTTTGAAAAAAACCAATGACAGACCAGCATCCAGACTCTGGCAGTGGTTAAAAGGATGAGACCAGTCCCAAACTTTGTTTAACAGTGGGTGTTTGGCAGAAATGTCTTCCCGTCCTTCCTCTTAGAAACTTATCCACCAAACCCCAGAAAATCTGTTCAGCCTCCATCCCTTACCATTCTGACTTCTCTCCCTCCCTCTGGGTTTTACCAAAGCAAATGGCAGAGAAGAGGATTGGTTCTCATTAATCTACTGCCAATCTTTTTCTTTGGCTTTTGCTTTAATAAAGTCCAGTCTCCTCACTTACTTCCCTTTACTGGGCAAAATCAGAACTTTTCCTACAGACCAACATGGCTCCTCTTCTCTTGCCTCAAGTGTTTGCATCTCAAACTGTCTTCTTGGAGGACCAGGGAGATAGAACAGCAGGTAAGGGGCTTGCCTTGCATGCGGCCTATCTGGATTCACTCCCTGATATGTCCCATTTGGCCCCTGAGCACTGCCAGGAGTAATTCCTATTTCAGAATTAGGAGTAAACATTGAACATTGCAGGGTGTGGACCCAAAGCGAATCAAATTCAAAACAAACAAATAACTGCTTTATCTGAACCATGTGTGTTAATGTGAGCCTTCAATCCTCATGGACATGCATACATATGTAAAATAAAGCTTGTCCCTTTGCTTTATCAGTTTCAGAAATATAGGAAAGACTCAACAAATTATTCACTGGTAGACTCAACTATCACAGGAATCAGTGCATACTCAGAAGTACAAAGAGTAAGCACTCAGTCCTGGGGAAATATTGAAGAGAAGACAAGGATAAGAAGAACTCATTCATTAGGAAACCTAGTCTGAAGAGGCCTCATTTCTCCCCACTTTGCTCAGCACTGTGTGATTAAGAGAGGGAATAGGACTCCTTGATCACTTAGATGGCCACACAGAAACTTTAGTCACATTATAATGCTCTTTTTAAGAACATTCTTTCTCATATTGACCTAAGTACTGAAGAAGAAATGGAGGACCCTTAGAAAAGGGCCAGAAAATAGTATAATAATGATGCCTGAGTGCAGAACCTGGACCTAGCCCTTAGCATCGTTGTATTTAACATACTTCCCTTCCTCCCTCCAAAAAAAAGCATTCTCAGAAGGCTTCCTTATAATATTAACCATACACTAACTTAAATAGTGCCAAGAATATATACTTTAAGGACTGAATATTGACTATTGGCCTCTCTATTAAAACCTGAACTGAATGCTCTTAGGATCCTCTGATTCTTATTCTCTCTTTATAAAATGGGTATTAAAAAAAATAAACACCAGGTGCAATTTCCAGGATTATCCTGAAGAGTAAAAAAGGCAATGTAAGTGATTCTCAAGTTGAAAATCAGTGTCTTTGCACTTTTGATTGTATCATCAGAGTTGTGCTTACCAAGCCAAAATGCTACATGAGACAAAAATATTAACATGTAAATAACACTTACGTATTATCTGTTGTTACTAAAACAGAGCCTCTTATGAATGGACTGTTATGTCCTGCTAAAGCCTTTCTCTCTTGGTGACAAGGGAGATAGATGTCGAAGTGGCTTTGAAATGTCTGGACCCACAAGATGAACTTATGGAAATTGAATGTTTTAGAGAAAAGATAATTCAACGATGCAAAAAGTAGGACATTGGCTTCTCAACTTTAGAGATCATTACTTCACACTGGCCTCTTCAAAGGTTATCTACTCAACATTTTGGAGGGATGTCATGATGATAATTGGCAGGGTTGCCGGGAGACAGTGAACACATTGAAAGCACCTCCTCCTATGAGGGGCACCTGAGACAACCCTGTATATGAACACATACATGTATGTACCTTGTGAGTGAGTGCGTGCATACAATTTAAAAACACTAAGCACTCTGGACAAATTTTTGCTCTGTGTACACTACCTGGGCTGCTCGGTAGAGAAAGAACCTGCACCTTTGACACACTTCCCTGCATGTGAGAGGCACTCCAGGACAAGTCAGATAATACCCAGGTGGCTGTCCTCGGTGCCTCAAGTGAGCACTACTTGGGGAGTGCCTTCCTGATTGTTTATCAGAGAATTTAGAGTCTATGACTGTAACTTTATGGAATCCTGACTAACCAGAAGCTCACCAAACTCCTCAGCCATCCAGGCTCAAGTACAGCAATGAGTAAGACCCTAAACCTGCAGAATATTCCATTCTCTGTATCATGTCATGAGACTATTTAAGATAGAAACTCAAGAGGGTACTTCCTACCTCAGTGACCTCCCCAGTACTCTCTGACTTTAGAGCTCCAGGCCCCAATCTCCAGCCAAGACCTCTTTTCTATTTTTTTCTTCCCTATTTAAAAACATCAGTGTAGAGGCTCCATTTGCCGTAATCAAACCCCATGTGAGTGAGCCTGAAGCAGGGGCGTCACAAGGATTAGGAAACCAAACAGGTAAATGAGAGAAAAGCATAGGGTCAGGGGGCTTCCAGCCTCCAGGACTGAGCTGAAGATTGTCCTCCCCTTACAATTTTTATTGACTTGACTCAATTCACCTGGGGGTGGGGGACATAGTTAACAGAAAAAAAAAATACCCATCTAATGCTAATCAAGCCTAGGTGGATCTCTAATCAAATCTTCACATCTCAAAAGGGGTTGGAGAAGGAAGAGGAAACTAGGGCAAAGTCTCAGTTTTGGGAAAAGCAGGGTGTGTGCTCCCACTGATTAGTTACACATCAGCAGCTGTTTCATGAATATACCAAGCACAGCTGATGCGCCACACAAGGCCTGAGACATTTCCGATGTCACCCTATTAAGTCCACTATTGAGATCTATTTTCTGCAGATAAGAGTGATATTGCTCAGAGAGGTTGAACAAATTGCCTAGAATGCAGGAAGTGAGAAAGGGGTGCTTACATCCTCTGTGATCCATACTCTCACCCTTGCATCTTGATGTCTTGGCCTTTTCCCTCTAATTTAAGAGGCTATCATTGCTCTAGGAACATAGTATTAGGGACAACAACAAAAACCAAGGTTTTGAAGTCTAGTAAGTGGTTTTCAAAAATCCTGAAGACACAATCATGGTCACACTGTTATCGTTGTCCTTGATGGGGACAGGAGTAATCAACTATGGCAGGGAGCTTTAATTCGATTTGCAGCACTGAGATCTTTGATATGATAACACAACTTCCAACATAAGGGGCAAAGTTGTATTATTACCTTCAACTTTATTAAATAAATTGATAAAAATCCATTTATCTAGTACACAGTTGAAATCCAGGCACTGCCAGTTGTTTTCATCTTGAAGAGAATGTAGGAATGCACATGATACTGAACTTTCTTGAGTTGGCTGAGTTTTGGGAGCATTATTTATTAAACAAAAAACACCTCTCTTCTTTATCAGTCACAGTGTGAGCTTGTATCCTAAAATATGGGGATAAAATGAAAAAAAAATTCTATTTCAGGGGGCCGGGCGGTGGCGCTAAAGGTAAGGTGCCTGCCTTGCCTGCGCTATCCTTGGACGGACCGCAGTTCGATCCCCCGGTGTCCCATATGGTCCCCCAAGCCAGGAGCAACTTCTGAGCGCATAGCCAGGAGTAACCCCTGAGCGTTACCGGGTGTGGCCCAAAAACCAAAAAAAAAAAAAATTCTATTTCAGAATGGCTATATTCTAGAATGTGGGCTGGTATAATGTAGTGCAGTTGAATAATGTCAACTGAACTCCCAGTATGCCAACAAATGTAGATTACTATAACCCTAACTTACTCATGATGCTTAGTAGGTTTCCAGGCTAGGGGCTGGATTGCATCAGAATATCAACTGTAGAAGAATCTAGTTTTCCTGGCAGTCCAGTGACTTACCTGGATGGCCTTCTTTCCCTAGGAAAGAGACACAAGTGATAGAGGACTTGACCATTTGTTAGGTTTAGCAAACGACAGATGAGTAAAATAAACATTCTCTGAGGAGCATCTCAAGTTTCTGCCACCTGACTCATTCTTCCTACTGTTATGACCATGATACTTTCCGAGAAGCAACTGTCTTTTCAGCCCAGGCTAGCCACAAAAGAATACCTACAGCCTAGGACATACACCAGAAGCGATATTCTTATTGCTATCAACCATGGAAAATTGGGGGTTATACTTACTAAGCCAATTGACAAACACATCACCTGTTCCCAGATTAAATCATGGCATATTTACTGGAACTGTACTCAAGTCAGCAAAGGAATAATGCCCATTTTATGATTAAGATTCCTAAGTCCTAATTATGGTGAAGCAATGACCCAGAACCTAATAACAAAGAAAAAAGCTATGGAAACAGCACTGTGTGCTTCATCGTGTTCAGGAGTTTGCAAGGAAAAACAACTCTGACTCATCTCTAATGTAATAATCTGCTTTGCAGACTGGAGTGTGATAAAAACTCTAGCAAATCATAAAAGTGACACAAGTTTTAGGACCTGTTTCTAGTATCATGGCAGACGTAGGAGTAAAGATGTACAAACAATACTGCAGGCAAAGTTAGATCTTTACTAAGCTGGAGGGAGGCAGGTCTTAGTTCTGCCTCACGGATGACAGGCTGCTTGTGTCATTCTAACTCTTCTCAGGAACTGTGACCATTCTCCAGCCACAGAAAAGCCTCTTGAGATACACAGTGTTGCTCTCAAGCAGCTACATGACAAATATCCCCAGAACATTCAGCACATGCCTGGAACATGGCAACAACTGAAGGGTGTATTATTTCTCCAGGAATTTCAACCAATATTAAAAGACCTTGACCTTAGAACTGAGTCAGGAGGTAGCAATGCAGGACAGAGGTTCACAGGATCTGATGGGAATGACTAATTCCATTTTCTTCCTATTGTTTTCCCTTAGACCCTGATGGCTCTTTGTCTTTGCCTGATTCTCTCCTTTCCCTCTTCATTTCACTTTTTAAAAGAGCTCCTTTCAACAGGATTGTGTGAGTCACCTTCATCATTTTTTCAGACACGTTGCTGTCCCCACTGGCTGGTTGATGGAGATGCAAGACATTCTGCATCTTCTGATCTTTTTACCAGAAGGTCCCATTTTCAACAGCTATTAGGGTTGTCCAAGAGTGTAGACACTCCACCTGGGGCTTTTCGTGACAATTTGCACAGATGTTTTTGACCCCATGAAAAGGACTTTGGACACTTCCTCCCCGCCCCTCAGTCTTATTCACAGATGCTATTTCCATCCTGCACCCCAGGCTTTTCTGTCCTGAGCAATCATCATAGGCCTTTCTCTTCCATGAGAGCAATGACCAATAAAGCGATCACTTTCTGACCCCTACACTATTTTATTGAGCACAGACATGGGTACATTTTTAAAGCATGCACTGAATTACAGAAACCGATCACTAACATCAAACCAGGGTGAAAGACTGAACAAGAGAACAAAGCCCAAACAGGCCATCAGAGACAGACCAGAAAAAAAGCAAAGCTGCTAAAAATTGAGTTGTGAACCAATGTTAGACTTTACCCCCAGAGGCTCCCCAGGTAGCACCCCGGAAAAAAGGAGGCCCCTTCCAGGCATGTTAGTAACACCTAGCTTTTAACTTGCACATAGCTTTTCACTTGTTTTCAAAGCTTGTTATCTTCCTAATCCCCCCTGAGAGGAAGATAGGTAGGACAGAGGTCAACTGGGAGGTGAGGAAATAAAGGCCCAGCAAGTTGTGAATTGCTTTGAACCCATCCTTAGCAGGTATAGAATGAATTCTCCACAGGGACTGGGAATTTTTATCTCCCCACTTTCAAAAATTGGAAACCACACATTTAAAGGCAGCACATTCAAGTGATCTGAGAATAAAGCTTTCAAGTCCTGTTCTAGCAAAGCCCAGTAAAATACTGGCTCCAGAATGGCTGTGCCCATTGGCTATGTCTCCAGATACTCTTTGCCCCAAACACCACTGCTAAACTATTAAAAGACACAGCCTTTCTTTTTCATTATTTTTAAATACACCCACCACCTGACATATTAGCTAAAAGAGAATCACTTTCCTCCCCAATTCTCTGTAGCCAGTTTCCAACTGTGTCCTCTTCTGGGACACGCACATGTTTTTGGCAGAATTTCCACGTGCATCATCTCCCCTGGTTGAAAAAAATTTTCAGGGTTCCTCAGTCTCCAGATTTCAGGTATTCCAGCTCCAATTTTCACTCCTCACTCCTTCCCTGTCTTCTCACTACCAGAGTGAGTTCCTAAGGACCCACTTCTCTATGTCCTGCCATCCTGAAGATTTGCAAGAAGAGCAGAGGCCAAGGTAGGGCTAAGGCCAGGGAAAGCTCCTGACCTTGGCATGTCACTGGTTTCCAGATGCTTCTGCTCAGCTCCCAGTGTCCCTGTGCTTCAGCCAGCCTGCATGTCCTGTGTTCTTTCCCTGCTGTGGAAACTCCCCACCAGGGAGAATGCTCTTTTCCTTCCCTAAGTCTCCAGAGACAAAAGCCTGCCCTCCCCAGCCCTCAGAGACCATCTGAGTCAGCATGCTGCTGAGTGAAGAGGGCTCACCCCACTCCTCACACGCTTTGAGGGTTTCTGAGAGCCTCCTTGTTCACTCTGTGGTCACAGGCAGCAGACACCAGTCCTCAGCAGGGAGTCAGGACAACCTTCTAATCCCTGGGGATTTGGGGATTTCAGTGAAGCTTTCCTTCTCTTGCTGTCAATTTAACTCTCTCCTCTCCACAATGGTCACTTCCTGCTTTTTCCTTTTTTTATGTTTCCCCTAGCAACACCTTCCCTCAGATGGTTGTCCAAAAAGGAACTGGCTAATTGGAGGCTGAAACCAGCATGCTTTCAATAGTCACTCTTAATCAAAAGGTTTACAAATAATCTTTCATTTGAATGCTTGGCCCTAAAGAGAGGAAGGAGAATTCTTTTGGTTTTGTGTTTTTGTTCTTGCTTTAAATTTTGGGACCATATTAAACAGGTGGTTGAGAGCAAACTCAGATTATTCTATACTGTTGCTCTGTCTCCCAGAGGAAGGGTCCTTTTATTTTTTAAGGAATAGAAGTATCAGGGAAGTTGCAATCACACTCTCTCCAGGGCCTGAAATTAGGGATAAAGCAGTGCAGCAAATGCAACTTCCCTTTTGGTTCTCAAAGTCAGCAGGGGGTATAGCCCATTGAAAAAGACAATGCAAATATAGTCAAAACCCAGCACCAAGAATGAAGAGAACACCAGAACAGCACAGAGATCTGTCTGCCTATCCTCATAACCTGCCAACCCATCTTGGTCTATTCTGCTAGTCTTCTGTCTCCTTATTCTTCCTTCAACAGACTAATAAGCACATTCCATGCTGGTTTGATCTTGCTGATTCTTTCTTGATAACACCTTTCCAATTGTTTGTGAGATCCATTCTCAAATGTCCTCTAGGTTTTCTTAGCACAATCATCTTTTTTTTTTTTTTTTTTTTTTTTTAATTTTGGGCCACAGCCGATGATGCTCAGGGGTTACTCCTGTCTATGCGCTTAGAAATTGCTCCTGGCTTGGAAGGCCATATAAGATGCCAGGATTGAACCAGGTCTGTCCTGGGTCAGCCTTGTGCAAGGCAAATGCCTTACCACTGTGCCATAGCTCCGGCCCACAAAATCTAATGAAACTTTTTATACCAATCAATGGAATAAAGCAAGTGTCTTCCAACTCTCGGCCCAATTCCCAACCTTCTCTAAGTCTAAGCACTCATCTCTGCACCTTATTTCTTTAAGGACTATATTGATATGTAATACAATACACATTTTACTTGTTTATGTGTTAAAAATTCACTTTATTTTCCAGTAGAAGATCAGTTATTAGTGAATCTCCAGAGGAGAAACTCACAGTGACTACTAAATGCTTATTTGTTGAGTAAGTGGGTATTGGGTGCATCAACAGATGGATGACTAGATAATAAATGGATGTGTGGATGAATGGATGGATGGACAGATGGACAGATGGATGGATGGAGAGACACATCCATTTCATAGGGAGCTAGAAGAGACTCCCAGGAGCATTAAACACTACAAGTGAATCTAAGACTCTCCCCAAGCCAAGAAAAAATCTTTTGAAAAGAGAGCCAATAGCTCACATACAATGCTGGGTAAATCACATTATCATTTTTTGTAATACAAAACAAAAGCATACTACTGGTAACAAAAATAGCCATGAAATGGAAATAGCAGTTGGCCAGCTAAAATGAAGCAAGGATAGAATAGGCTGATGTAAAAGAACAGGAGAAGAGGAACTATGTCTCTCTTTACAACCACTAGATCGAGTTTTGACCACACAAACAGACTGAGTAGGCTGGACACACTGAGTATAAAAGTTGGCAAGTCACCAAACTTGACCTTATGGTTAAATATATATATATATATATGTATATGTATGTATATGTATGTATGTATATATATAGTGTTTAGGTCTGAGTTTAAAGGCATACTCCCAAGCATCTATCTTAACTGCATTTTGTAATGCTTGAGAACCAGCACCTATCATGTGATAAATCATCCCATCTTTCAGTCTCCATTCTGCTGTCTATAAAATGAAGCTTGCAGGATCCTCTTATTAAATAGCATCTGAAAGTCTCTAAAACAGTGTCAATGCTTTGGACATGTATGGTCAAGGTCTGCAAATGGAAATCTATCATTTGCATAAAGTTTAAATGAAGTTAGTATTACATTCAGGATAAAAGCACATAAATGTTTCTATGATTATATTTTCAAAGGCCATGTAGGCTTGTGGCAGGAAAAATAAGAATTTATTTTCCTGAAAACATAAAATTGTGGCCCAGAAACTGTGGGAGTTGTGTGGTATGGGGAAGTGTTGGAACTATGAGGCAGGCAGACGTGAGCCAATATCATGATGCCCCACTGTGAATCCTATTGAGAAAAAAAATTTTTTGTGACCTTTTTCTTCATTTTTTCAAAACAGAAATAAATACAGCTACCAAGCAAGATTGTCTCTAGGATAAGAAATGTACACAAATGGACTAGCAAAATAGAAATAAAGGGACTAAGAGCATGCTAATATGCTGAATCTGTTGAAAAGCATAATTCATTGTTATTCATATAATTGAACCTTTGGGTATAGCTCACCTTATTGTACTTCGCTTTATCACACTTTGCAGACATTGTGCTTTCTACAAATTGATAGTTTGTGGCAACCCTGTCTAGAACAAATTTATTGGTATCATTTTCCCATCAGCATGTGGTAGCAGTTAGCATATTTTAGCAATAAAATATTTGGCATTCAGGTGTGAATATTTTGTTTAGTCATAATGCTATTGTACATATTGACTACATTATAGGGCAAACATGTATGTGAGCACTGGGAAACCACAAAAACTGAGTGGTTTGCTTTATTATGACTGTGGTAGTATGGAACCAAATACAAGTTATCTGACTGTACTTTTGAAAATTAGGGACCATGTCAGTATTGGGAAACCTGGACATTAGGTCAAGAGAGTACACAGATATATGGCTAAAAAAGAAAGCACATTGAAGTTATTTTACATGAGCTAATCAGATTATTTTCTGAATTTGACATGAAACAGATACATTTACACATGCCTAGAAAGCTAGTGGATGGACAGTTGAAAGGGAGGAGAGATGGAGGTCATGCACAGGTAATTTAAGGGAGTGAAACAGAGAACATGTATCTAAGTAGTCTATCCACACCATCAGGGGACCACATACTTCTAGTCCTGTGGCAGGAACCCCTATTTGGAAACATTGGGAAGTAGTCTCTTGGCCACAAGACCTACAGGTCAGACTCAAGAAATCCTCTTCGTATCCCAGGTAAGCCTTGGACCTAAGGTCTGAGAAAAGATTTTCCATCAACCCAGAACTGCTTCCAACTTTCACTACTCATATCTCCTTGGACTCTGAGAAACTGATGCTCTGATGGGTCAGATGTTTAGGCTGTTGAGTAAATGTCAGATGTCAACTCCTAGACAGAACTCTCTTCACGCCCCATTCAAAATTTTAATGCATGAATCCTCCTTTGATTTGTGTCTCTCCCTAACATACTGTGTTTCCACTATGCTAAACAGAATGAAGAGAACAGAGCACTCCAGGTTTCCAGGGAAAAGGCAACTAAGTGCAGATTCCCTTCTTTTCTTTCTCCACTCCTTTTTTTCCTTCTTCATTATTTTTCCTACATGCCCTCTATCAGGTAGCAAATAGAACTAACTATATACCTAATTCGTTCTTTTTCAATCTTGAGTTAAAACACAATTTTGCTTATTTTCAATTTTTAAATAATTTCTTCAAGTAGTATGGAAATTAGGGCATAATTTTCACTGGATCTCTGTCCTGTCCACTGTATCACATGATTTTCTGATATGGCTCTGGAACACCTGTAGGGAGCCTGAAGTTTATCTGATACAGCACATCCTTGGGCCTTCATGCAAAATTATCTGCCCTGTTGTTCAAGTATTGCAGGAGTGCTCAAGACACAGTACAATCTGATCTACCTCATACGCCACACATATTCACATGCCACAACATAGACACCTATGTGGTAGTATATAGACACATATGTGGTAGTATATAACACATAGCATTCATACACTCATATCATACCACACATATTCTCACAAATACATGCTATGAAACATTAACACACTTCATACACACACCTAGTCATAGACCCTTATATGCCACAATGTAAAACACCCATAATAACACACCAAGCTTCCACTTGGGCATCCCACACCCCACATACCCATGCCAACACACATATATGCTATATTATCTATATATTCACAAGCTTACATGATAAACACACACTATGCCCCCACCCTCCCATAGACACATTCATATACAATACAAACCTTGCTAATTTACAAGGACCAGTCATCCCTAGAGGTTTGCTTATGTCAGTGTGCTCTGGTATCAGTTATATTTAAAACCCCCAAACTTTACAAGAATTGATGCAAAATAAATGTCTTCAGGATTCTAAAAGTCAAGGTTACTTCTCCCTTCTGGAAACCCCCTATCTGTGGTCTGGCTCCTAGTTCCTATCAGAAGTTGCTGCTAAGATCCTTCTTCATAGGCAAAGCAGGCTGGTGTGGAAGGGAAGTCAGAGTACTTAGGGAGAGACAACATTGTAGATAGATATTCCAAACCTCAAGAGAAGAAATATTAACCTTTCAACTTTGCAAGAGTCAGCACTATGCTACATTAAGCAAAAACATCAAAGACAAGGAAATAAAGATAATGAGAGAAAAGTAGGTGGGCTCCTATTGTCCCTTATCTAAATGATGCCCATTTTAAAGCCTACATTTTATGACAGTTGTCAGAACAAGAAACAATTCTGTTCCCTTGGGCAGATCTGGCTTGGATCTTGTGCTCTTGACTGGGCAATAGGAAAATTTTACCCTCATTTGCCAACACCTTAACTCTAACCACAATCTCAACTATAGTTCTACTGGTCATGGCTATTCATGTATGGCTATCCATGCAGGTATGGGTCACCTGCAGAGTTTGAGTAAACAATATTTAGAGAGCCCCATTGGGTATCAAAGAAGGTGCTGGGCTCCAAGCAGCTCAGTATAAAGCTTGAAGCATCAGAAAATTACTATTGCAGGCTATATGTCAAGGAAGGAGTCAGGAAAAAACATGGCAGGCTTTCCACTTGTCTCCCATATGCCTGGAGGCTGGTGGAAGCTACAGGAATGCAGACTGACAAGTCACTCAGCAGTTGACTCTCAGGAGACTCGGTCTTCTAGTTCTAGCCTCTCTAAGTCCAGATTCTCAGAGGAGAGAAAGCAAAAGGCAATTGTAGAAATAGTATGTAAAGCCTCCCCCCAAAAAAGCTACAAGTCCAAGATAGCCCAAGAAGTCCAGAACAGATCCAAGTAAGAACCAGGATCTTCTCACGCTCAGCTGAAGTATATAACTTCCTCATATACACTCCCCAAGTCTTGCTTCCTCTTCCTAAGGGTAAAATCACGAGCAGAGTCTCAAAGTTCCCCCTCGACCTTCCCCCTCCAAAACCAATGATACAATAAAATTATAAGCAACACTCGATCCAAAATTCTGTTTATTTTTAGTTCTAATTATTTTAAAGAAAAATTGCTTTGTGTCAGGAAGCTTGGGAACTCATGCTTTGAAGATCATTTATTGTTGTTGTTTTGTGTTTGTTGTTTGTGCCAAGCAAGGCTATTTAATTTGCTTCCTATTATTTACATGGATGAAATAGGAAACTGGCCATTTAGACTTTTGATGAGCATGAGATGAACCATGTCACCCACCATCTGGGACACTTTTAAGTGGGACTTTTGTGTGCCCCACCCTTGCCTTTCCAATTCCCCAGCCCTGAGGGATATTACCAGTTCTTTTGGGGCTTTTCAAAACCACAAACACTGTATTGAAACTCTCGGCTCAGATGTGCTTCCAAATTCAAGATTTTTTTGGATTGTAGAAAAGTAATATTGTACAAGGTCTATGTTAGGTACACTCTAACATTTGTGGTCCTCGTTTGACTCATGAAACATTTCTTCAGTGGTAGTGGGATATGTATATAATCTGGACAGTTTTTTGCCTCCAGATGTACCATAGACAATATATGAATATATTTTCAAAGCAATTTGGATTTTGGGCATGCCATAAAAAAGAGATGATTAGAAAATAGCTTATGGTTCCATTTATAATTATCTTGTAAGGAATTTTGTAGCTCCAAATTTGAAACATCAACACTCTGAAAACACACACACACATACACACACACACTTTTACTATTTAGGTTGGAGACATGGGTTATCTAATATGTATGGAGCTGGCTGCTGACTGAAATCATTATTCTTCTTACACTCAAGTAAACACACAGCTTGGTTCATTTTAAGTGTAAAGTGAACAGGGAAGCATAAAATGAAAGCTCAGGACTCTTCCCAGGTAGCCTGGTCCAGCCTGAAGATCTTGGCGCTTCCTCAGAATGGAGGTGGGCAGATTACCCTTTCCACCTGAAGACACAGCAGCCACAGCCACACCTGACACTCTCCGACACAAAGATCCACAGTTTGATCCACAATTAATCTAGAACTGTCAAGCCACCAAATTTGTTCCAGGTCTGCCTATAGATTCTGAACCAGATGGGCATGTATAGTCATGCAACATCTACTCATGTCAGCCCAGGAGGATCACAAATCACAGTGACTTTAATTAGAAAGTTGCACAGAAGACCACCAAGATCAGTGACCCTAAACAGTACCACAGAAAACGCCACTCTCATCAACCACAGCTTAGTCAATTCTTAAACAAGGACTTTGGTGAGACCATTGAGAGATATAGCAAATATTACAAATTGGCAATTATTGTTCTAAGTTTTGATAATTCCATTGTTTATTGTAACAAACAATATCAAAAACATTTGGGTGATGGGTGGAAATATAGGAATATTGGTGGAGGGAAGATCACACTAGTGCCGGATATATATTGACTAAAACAAATATATTATGAACAACTTGGTAAATATAATTATATTTTTTAATTTTTAATTGTGTGTGTGTTTTGGTCCCCACACAGTGACGCTCAGGGGTTACTCCTGGCTATGCGTTCAGAAATCGCTCCTGGGCTTGAGGGACCATATGGGACACATGAGGGGATTGAACCATGGTCCATTCTAGAATGTTTACATGCTTCAAAATAAGTTCTAAGACTTAGATTTGGAGCTGTAATATGTATATCAAAACAAAAAAAAAAAAGAGAGAGAAACTCGGAGTGGTAGCACAATGGTAGGGCGTTTGCCTTGCATGACCCAAGACAGACGTAGGTGTGATCCCCAATATCCCATATGTTCCCCCAGCCAGGAGAGATTTCTGAGGGCAGAGCCAAGAGTAACCTCTGAACAGTGCTGAGTGTGGCCCAGAAACCAAAAACAAAGAGAGAGAGAGAGAGAGAGAGAGAGAGAGAGAGAGAGAGAGAGAGAGAGAGAGAGAGAGAGAGAGAGAAAATCCCCTGAAACTTTTGTTAATTTTTATTTTATTTTACTTAATTTTTTTTCTTTTTTGGTTTTTGGGCCACACCCAGTGACGCTCAGGGGTTACTCCTGGCTATGTGCTCAGAAATTGCTCCTGACTTCGGGGACCAATTGAGACACTGGGAGATCGAACTGCAGTCCGTCTTAGGTCAGACATGTGCAAGGCAAACACCCTACCACTGAGTCACTGCTCCGGCCCCTCTCTGACAGTTTTTTTTTACTTAAAGCAACTGATAAGGAGAATATTAAAGGAAAGCAACAAACACATTTTGAAATCAATTTTCTTCAGAGTTCAGGCAAAATAAACACATGAACATATGTTAAATTCAGTTATTTCTTATAATATTCCTACAACAGAAATATTTTTAACTATAGTTAACAACAACTTGGTACCTGAATCTGCCTCAAGGAAAAGGTAGTATTCCAGCTAATACTTGGTCCAAAGACCCTGGATTTTCCCACAGATTTTCCCTGGGGTTTCCAGGGTTGAGCTGTTGTCCTATTTATTGTTTTTGAAATGACTGAGACCTTGAAAATGTTTGTGTCCTCTCTCTCTCTCTGTCTCTTTGTTTCTCTGTCTCTTTCTGTCTCCCCTTTTTCTCTTTCTTTCTCTCTCTCTGTCCCTCTGTCTCTGTCTCTGTTTCTGTATCTCTCTCTCTCTCTCCCTCCCTCCCCCTTCTCTCAGTTTCTGTTTCTGTCACATGGAAGAATTAACTGAGAAGTTCTTCCCATTTTGAGGACATGTGAAAATATGGTACTCTATACATCAAGACCACAATGCAGATTCTTCAATTCCACAAGATCATAGGCCTTACACTCCAGAAGGGGCTGCTTGTACCAATCATGCCATTACTTGACATAATGAATAAGTGAGGCACAACCTCAAAAGATAAACATGCAGTGCAGATACCAGCCAATGAGAAGCCCTGAAAACGCAGTGTTTTTAATATGTAGATTATAATTTTGTTTTATACTCAACTTCCTAATCTTGGAGAGTAGACTTCTATGCTATCTGCTTATTTGCAGGACTGTCGTTTCTAGTTTAGGCCATGTGGGACGGTAAGACCTGGTTTGGGAAGATCACACAAGATCTCTCTGTCTTGGACATAAGGCCTGGCAAAATAGTGGACTGAAAGTGTCTTCATGCTGCCAAACTTCAGTTTCCACGAAAAGGGGGAAACTAGCTTCCAAATGTCTCCAGAAGCACCCTATGGAGAATATTCACTGTAAGTCATTCTTATCTGGTACAGAAGAGATTGGGGCTGTGAATGTTTCACTGCACCTGAGAGAAAAGTCCATATCTGCTGAAACTCTGGATGTTGGTGGGGGAGGAAGGAAGCTGACCTCTTGCATCTCAGCCCTCCCCATCCCAATCTCCTCCTCCCTGGGCATCTAGGATACACGTGTGCTTGGGTGTCCAGAGGAATAGGACACCTCTATGGCATCCAGGAGAGTTTTGTTCATACCAGTGTCCCTACTGACCATAAAATTCTTGTGCATTTTCACAAAGTCCAAAGTCTGGGAAATGCTAACACATGACAATTTCAGAAGACAATTGAGAGGAGTATCTGGCAGTCATCAAGAGAGCTCTGGAATCTAATTCTCTATGCCCCTGTCCTAAGGCAGTCCTTGAGTCATAAGAAGAGCTACACACTCTTGCTCCTGTCTTTACAGAACTCTTGCAGCCCCTCCATTGCTGTCCTGCGTCCTCCAACTTGACTGGCAATCTTTAGTCAGAACTACAATCTTGCAAGCAGGGCAAGCTTGCTCTGCTCTTTGCAAACACCCTGGGCTCCCCCTCCTCCTGCCCCCAAGTCTCAGCAAATCCACAGGCTAATGCTTGCCAGCTACTGTTGCCTCTCCTAGGAAAGGGGGGAGATAGGGGAAGGTAGAGTACATTTAGTCAGGTATATCCTACCCTCTGTTCCCTCTCCCTGTGATCTGTCAGGTGCACTTCAGGGACTTCACAGATGACATCAAGTGAGGGAAATGAGCTGTGCTGCAACTCATACTGGAGGAAACTGATACTTCCCCCCACTGTTCCTTACTCTGGCACAAAAAGCTCTGGGTTGGAAAGAATACGTTCCAATCTCCAATTAGGGGAGGGTATCTGCCTCTGCTTTCCCCTGGTTAAAAACTACCTTTAGGGAGATTCACTGGTAGAGGGTGGTAGTATGCTACCTAGTGTAGCACAGGGCATGATCCTACCCCCAAGATATGAGTGAATGAATAAATAAACTCGTCTTTAAACTTGATCCATCATAAAACTGCAATCAAACTCTTTGGGGGCATTTCATTTCCCTCGTTTCATTTTAAGAATCTAATTATCTATGCCATACAGAATTTTTTATTAGAAAGTGAAGTCATTAAATAAGCAGACACCAGACTTGAGCCTGACATAATTGCAGAGAGAAAAGGCTTGTGTCTGCAGTCCTGCATCCAACCTGGGAGGCACAGGGCTGGCAAATGCTCCCTCTCCTTCTCATCCCCCTCCTCTCCTTCTCATCCCCCTGAAGTCATTGGGTCACTGGGGCTCTTACACTAGGAAAACTAAAGGAATGGCATGAGGTCTTTGCATGCCTGCTTTGCCAATATATGGTCATGAGTTTAAATCCTTAAGGGCTCACATGCCTTAAAAGTGATCCAAGGGCCCGGAGAGATAGCACAGCGCCATTTGCCTTGCAAGCAGCCAATCCAGGACCAAAGGTGGTTGATTCGAATCCTGGTGTCCCATATGATCCCCCGTGCCTGCCAGGAGCCATTTCTGAGCAGACAACCAGGAGTAACCCCTGAGCACCGCCGGGTGTGGCCCAAAAACCAAAAAAAAAAAAAAAAAAAAAAGTGATCCAAGCAGGTCTGCTATTTGAGCCTTGTAGCTCAGTTCTCTGCAATTTTCAGCACTACAAGCAATTTGCCACACCAAAGCCAGGAGTTTGTGAGTGTGCTACCCCAGCGCGCGCGCACACGCACGCACACACACACACACACACACACACACACATCACAACAAAAAGTGTTTCTGAGCACCAGAGCTAGGAAGTTTGAGCATGTTTGTGAGCACAGTAGCAACCTCTGAAGAGCACTAAACCAGAGGATTTGCATCTCAACCAAGACAGTTGAGCACTTATGCAGTAAACACTTCTGCAAACACTGCAACTAAGAGTGCAAATGTTGGAGGGCACCAAAGCCAAGGGTATGAGCCCCATATCTGACCTGCTCCCACCAAAACCACAGCTCAAAACATCCAGCACCACAGCACATGTGAGATTCATAGTGCAATACGAATGATGACAAACAGAAACGGAGGAAAGAATTTCTAAAAACAAAATGAAAACCTGGAACTTAAGCTTCTAAATTAGAGAAGAAAGGTTAGCAGCAAACAGATCTCTAATTGCTTTTCAATGTTACTGTGCTATTAGCAATTTTCAGTTGCATTTGCACATCCTAGTCATGAAGTATACGTACCAGTCTTGCATCTGAAGAGCCATTCACCCACTTTTGATGACCTTATTGCTCCCAACCTATACCCCTGGGTTTTTTGGCTGCCTCGCTCTTGCTTTCCATTCATACATCTAGTTATAAAATGCTCCCATTTATTGCAATATCAAAGTAAGAATCCATTCTTGTAGCAAAGAAACTACTTCTATCATCAGCAAACATTTTTTTTCTGAACTCAGCCCTAGCGAACCTCTATTCATCTCGTCTAGATCCTAGGTCTGCGCCAACTGCAGAATGCATCATTAATGTGGTGCTGAAAACAAGACCCCAATAAAATCTATAAATATTTACTATGAGTCTGAGTTACAACACTGACCAGCTAGTTCCACCTCCATGAAAATCAGCACGCATTCTGCAAATGTTTTTATTTTAGGTCACTGCCACAGAGCCAAAGAAATGACAAGACTGTGTGCTATAGTACAAAGAGCAATCAGAAGCCAGTTTGAAATTCCGGCCCTGCCCTCACTAGCTACTGGTCTCAGCAAGCAATATCACCTTTCCTGATTTGCTTAAATTCAAAAAAAAAAAGGGACAGAATAAGCTAGACATATTGCAGGATAAGTATACATGTATATAACTATGGATACATACACATATGAAGCAATCATTTTAACGCATCCTCACAGATAACAGCATGTTCTGAAACTCAGGGTGTCCGTTGACATTTCAAATTTGTTCCCCTTTGAGATTAGAGTGTGGTTAATTTACACACTACTGTGGTACTGTGGAGAGCATTACAGAGCTGGTGAGAGATAACTCAAAATTAGCCAGTCCTGTGAAGAGACTGATCAGGGGGTATTGTTAACCTTCCAGATAATGGATGGATCTCCATGGCTCGAATTAGCCCAAAGAGCCCCCTCCCATAGTACTAAAGAGGACCCAGGGGCCCAGTAACTGAGAAGCCTTTTCTAATCAATATAACCAAACAACAGCAAATCTGGAGTGTGGCAGGCACCATGCCAGATCTCATAAATACATAAGATCATTTACGTCTTAGATGGCAAGGATCCTTATCAGCATTTCATGGCTACAAGACTGCAGGCTTTGAAGGTAAGACTATGAGGATCCAATAGGTTCGATGTTGTGCCAGTAGTTTTAACATCCTGGCTGACTCCAGACCAGAGAGAGCTGCTTGCCTTGAACAGACTTGACCTAGGTTTGATCTCTAGCACTATATACGGTGCCCCCTGAACCCTATCAGGGACAGGAGTAAGTCTTGATCGCTTCTGGGCGTGGCATCCAAACCAAAAACAAAACACGAGTCCCTGACTGACTCCAAGGCCTTTTTAAATAGATCTTTGAAAAAAAAAGTCTTTTCAATAGATCTCCTGCCTTGTTGGATAACTCATACAACCTAACGAAAGGTTTTGATCAAGATGAAATGGGAACTTGAGGTTTCTAAGAGTGGAAGTATCAAAACTCAAAGGGAAGTAAGTCAAATGCCCTGACCTTCTGCTAAGGGAGAATCCTCAGCTTCAACCCCCACCTATGAGCAACAAACTGGGACTTCCCAAGTGGACAATAGTGAGGAACTGTATTATTGTAGCCTCAGCAAATTGGCTTGATTCAACCCAAACAGATCTCAAACTCAAGTCCCCATTACTCAGTTCCATATCACCTCACTTCTATTCTAATCACATGACCTGTCTGTGTTAGAATCATCTCTGCCCAGGGCTGTCATTCTACCAGACTACATTCTTTGAAAGCAAGAAGAATGTTCCCTTTTTTGTAATCCTTGTTTGGTTTGGAGTAAGTGCTCAATAAACACAAGCTGCATAAGTGGAGAAATAGGGACAGTATCATGGCTGGCAGGGTGGTGACTTTAGAAAACACCTTCATTCTGAAATCTGACAGCTTCATTATTCCTAATTTAATTCTCATTTCTGGGCAGTGTTTCAGGGGTGGAAGCCCCGCTTTACACTGAAATCTTCCAATAGGCTCAGGTCTGGTCATATTCAAATCACTCCCCATAGGTTACTTTATTCTATCCTTTGCCATTAAGACACATGCTATCAACCCACTTTTAAAAACCAAATCTGAGACCCTTAGGGGTGAATTGACTTTCTGAAGAACATTTGACAAAACTGCTGATTCCCCTGACTTTTGCATGTGTCCAGAAACTGTTTAATTGTATTTTTGGGGGGAGGGGTCATACTCGGTGGCACTCAGCGGTTACTCCTGGCTGTGCTCAGAAATTGCTCCTGGCAGGCTCAGGGGATCATATGGGATGCCGGGATTCAAATCACCATCCTTTTGCATGCAAGGCAAACGCCCTACCACTGAGCTATCTCTCAGGCCCCTCAATGTATTTTTTTTAACAAGTTTGAGTGAAATGAAGAGAAGGGGGGCATTGTGAATGAAAGTGTGTAATGAAGGACAAAATCAAAAGCAAGATAGGAAAATTCTGGAGAGTGACACTGAGAGCCAACAGGCAGTGACCCTGTAGTCCTGGTGAGGTCTGAGCTCCTTACCCAAGGCTGCCTCAGGAGGGCTTAATTGGTTCCCAATGTCCCTGACTCATCCTGTTGCATCTAGGCCCTGAGAATAAAAGCAAACTGAATGCTTCTTGGTGCTGAGCGAAAACAGGAAGTCACAAGTGGCTTCACTCTCCTTCCAACTTCAATCTCCATCAGCTGGGGTCAAGGGTACAGCAAAGGCCTGACAAGGCAGCGCCCTGGAATCTCACTTCTAGAAAAATCCAGGGGATATATTCCAGCAAGGGGGACTATAGAGAGCCATTTCTGATGAGCCTCCAGAAATATGGGTTTAGGGGGATCTGTTTCCCTCTGGGAGCAGAGCCAGGAAGTTTCTGCAGGGTGGAAATCAGGGGAAGGGGAGGGGGTATTTCCATACCAGTACCCAAGATTTTTTCCATTCATGCCACCATAAAAAAAAAAAAAAAAAAAAAAGGAGACTAAACTATATGTTAACTTGGTGTGACTGACTTTAGGTAAACAGCAAACTCTGAGCTCAGTTTCCTCATCTGCAAAGTGGGGACAGCTCCTACCTAAAACACAAGGTTGTCTTTCAGATGAAAGGAAATAGCTTCAGGATGCTCCCCCTCCACACTGGGGCTTTATTCTTAGCACAGAGACAGAATGCAACCCATTCTGTGTGCCCTAGAGACTGGGATGCCCGCCTCTGCCCCACACCCTCCAGCAGCAGCAGCAGCAGCAGGAGGAGGGTGTGTTGGCCTCTCTGTCTTTTTTTTTTTCTGTCCCCTCCACTCCACACAGGAGCCTGGGGCCCCGGAGGAGATGAAGTTCTGCCAGTCCCCAGCCTGGGCCCCGCGCCCATGTTTATGACTGTTTATTTCAGTGCAAGTCGAAGGAGAAATTAGAGCCATAAAAGACAGGACAACAGACCAATAAAAAGCAGCTCCCAGAAGAGTCAGAAGGAGGAAGAGAGGCAAAACTGTCACCATGGCAACACAGGACAGTCAGAAGCATGCAGGAAAAAAAAAAAACAGCTCCTGATCTGCCTCCTCTCCTCACTGCTCAACAAGCCCCCGGACCCCTTCCGGAGCTCCCTGTAAGCCAACAACCCACCCTCAAGGCCCTGCCCACACCCCTCAATCCCTCCCTCCAGCCTTGCCCAGATGCTCGGCCTGACCTGGCTGGCATTTTGCATTTGCTGCTGGCCCAACCCAGTCCCCAGAACAGTTTTGTATGCCCCCAGGATTCAAAACCACTCACCCTGACGGGAGAAGGAGAGAAAAGGTGTTTGGTGAAAGAGGGGAAAGTTTCTAGCAGGGAAAGGAACAGAGCCAGAGCAGGGGGAGGGTGCGATCCCCTGGATCTCATGCCTCTCCTCTCTGGGGTCCCAGGAGCAGGTGGGAAAAGCAAGGGTGGAGAAAATGGGTGTCCTGCACCAACTCATCAGTGGCTAGGGAGGATTCAAGGGCTCTGGAAGTGGGGCTACCAAATGGCTTTACATCGGGGGTACAGAATTGACAAAGCGTTGCCCCAGTCTGTGGTTACAGAGCCAGCAGCAGGTCAGGGCTATTTGGGGGGATGAACCCAGAACGCCCCCTGGGACCGATGCCTCATTTTGACAGATGTTTCCCGATCCTGCAAAACTGGCAGGTAGAGTCACCCAATAGGACAGCTGGCCACAAGCCAGGTTCTTGGGAAGTGGGTCAAATTGTCCCCAAAGCTTCAGGATCCCCGAAAGTCCTTTCAACCAGCCTGGGAGGGGCCAGGAGATGCGGGGTCCGAGGGACAGCGACTGTCTGGGGGGGGGAGATTAGGGGGTGAAAGGGAAGAGAGATCAGGTGTATAGCTTCTGGGCAAGAAGTCCTCAGTCTCTGGGGCTGCAAAGAGGGGATCAGCTGGTGGTGGGAATCTGGGAAACAGAAGGTTGGAGTCGACAGAAGAATGACTTGAGGGGGGCTCCATGTGCCAGTTTGGGGGTGGTGTGGACGATGAGGCCAGTAGGAGCGTGTCTAGATGCAAAAGAGCACGATTTGGGGAGTGTCTCTAAGGGCTGGGGCGACAGCGCGCACTCAAGGGGCCAGCGGACCACGAGGGAGCCCAGGACCCCGGCTTCCAGGACCATGCACTCCCATCGCCTCTCCTCCAAAGGCTCCCCCAGTCGATCCCCCCAGCCGCGACCCCAGCCCCACCGCTCTCACCGAGTCGCCGCCGCCCGGCTCAGCCGCCTGTCCGCGAGTCCGCCGCTGCCACTCTGGACGCCTGCCTCTCCCGCGGCCGCCGCAGCCAGCGAGACAGCCCTGGAACCCCGCCCCGGCCCGCCCCCTGCCCGGCCCCCTTTGGCCGCCCCGCCCAGGCCCCCGGGGATCCCCACCCCCGCTGTCTGTCACCGGCCTGTGTCCCCCCCCAAACTCACGCGATCACTCGAGGATTCCCCACTCTTCTGCTTCCAGGGGCTTGCCACTGCCCAACCCCAAGGCCCATGCGTCTTGCAGAGGAGGAACCCCAACTCCTTGCTTTCTCTTTCTCAAGCTCCCACCGAATTCTTTGCAGAGCTTCTGGGATTCTCCCAGGCAGAGAAAAAAGCCCTACACACCAATTTCCAAGTGCACACCCCCCCTCAAATGAGTGCCCAACCCCTACCCCCACTCCAAATTTACTTCTGCTCAAGACACCCTGCTCAGACTATTTAGAGATTCATTCTCAGCCCACATTGAGCGCCCCCCCCCCCCATGGGATTTGTCAATAAATTTCCATCATGAAATTGTCCTCAAGAGTTAAGTCTGTAAAAAACACTTCAAGTGTGTGTGTGTGTGTGTGTGTGTGTGTGTGTGTGTGTGTGTGTGTGTGTGTGTGTGTGTGATGGAAGGGGAAAAGTAGGGGATTCCAGTATCATTGTCAGGATCATTGTTTTTTAAAACATCTGCCAGGGAGGCTTTTTGCATTAGAGAGAGATTCAGGAAACCTGAGAGGGCTGCTCCAGTGCCAAACAGGTTGTGAGTCACACACAGCTCCTGTTTGGGGGGGTAGAGGGGAGGGCCTCCTGCAGCCAAGGCTTCTCTCTCCAGCTTCCTTTCCCCTATGATCAGCGGGAGCATCATGAAACATTGATTCAGCTTGCATTAAAGTCCTGGCTTTGTCCCTGAAAGTGTTGTGGGAGTCATTCAGGTGCCCCTAAGACAGGAAGCTGTAGGATACCTTGGTCCCTAAAGTCACTTCCCTACCTGAGCTCCTGTGGCCTCACCTGCACTTGATGCCTCCAACCACCTTCAGTCTTTGATGTTCCACAAACCAGAATTCAAGTTCTCCTGAGGTGGTCAAGTTCTCCTGGTCTGGATTTCAGCAAGAATTTAAACAATGTCCAGAAGGACTCCAACTGTCAGAATAAAATAGTTACAATGGACTGAAATCCTTAGGATCTTCTGAATTGCCAATGCATCCCCCCCCCCCCCCAGTACCTGGCCAGGAACACTAATCCTTACAAAGATTATTCATTGGATATTTTGTCTTTTGGCCATCCCATTAAAAAAGGTCTACTGGTTCTGCCTATATGTATATACATACAGACCCACATCTAAACAACTGACTTACTGTGTCCATCTTGGACACAGCCAAGCTATGGAAGGGCATAACAAAAACCATTTACCCCAGAAGACACTGTCATTTCAGACCAAAGGAATACTCCTTACTTTATGCTAGTCCGTCTCAAATAATGTAGCTTAAATTGATGAGAAAAGATTATTTGGTGTACTATACTATTTCACTTCCACAAACTCAAAAATATGACTTCTGTTTTCATAATTGAGGACTGCCTAGCCCATTTGGAAATAATAGGGTTTCTAATTATCATTGTGGAATTTAATAATTAAGTGTTTCCTAAGACACAATAATCAGATGAAATGGCCTTTCAACTTTCTTAGTAATACTAATAATAAGCTTAGAGGTGACTATAATAAAGATTATGGTGAAATTAATCTGTCATTGAGGGGGCAGGTAGGAAGAGATTAAATTCCAAATGGTTTTTATTCTCACTATAAGTTTGTGAAAATAAACCCTCATGTTTGAATTAAAGCTGAACGGAACTATTTTTAGTTTCAAGGACACCCTTTTATGGACTTATTTTTTAGGTGAGGTCTTGTACTTTCACCAAGTGCCAGGCAGTGTGTTAAGTGATGGAATCAGGACACATGCCCCTGGTATTGGAGAGGACCTAGACAGGTTGCCAGCTCAGCTGGCAACAAGGCAGAATCAGAGACTGAAATAGAGGAATTTGTTGTGTCGCCCCAAAATGAGAAATAATGAATGATGATTGGGAGAAATTGGGAACAAGTTTTTTTAAAGCAGAAACAAAGTAGGACAAACTAGACTTTGGCAGGAAATAGAATTGAGGACACACTATGGTAGAATGACAATGGAGTTACAAACTGGGAAGTGCTCAACTGCTATATCAAAGGTACTGCAGAGTAAGTCTGAGAGTATCAGGGAATCTGCACACCTTCCCAAGAAAGTCACCTAGTACTGACTATGAAATTGACCCTTGATATCAAGGCACAGCAGACATGGAGCAGAGGCTTGAAACTGGAGCAGAGCTACAAATAAAGATTCTGAAGACAGACAACAGATGCTGGGGAGTATACTGCAGAACAGGTAGCTGTAAATATGATCCATGATCAAAAAGAGCTACTGTCATCATTCAGGGCTGTGAGCTGCCTGCCACAGTTCACATTCTATTTCCTCATATCTGAAAAACATTCCCTTAAGAATCCCTAGTGTCAAAAGTAGCACTAGGCATGAACATGCATTGGATAAATGACACAATCATGAAAGATGGACATCAAATTTGAAAACAAAACCACAAGAAGGATCCCGTTCGGGATTTGTTTCCATTCACTAAAACAATCCTCAGGCAAGTGAACCAATTCTCTCCAACTCTCTAAACAAATTAGATTTCCGTTTTCATTGTAACTCCCAGGGTTTATTCAAATGATCAAGCTGTAGGGAGAGAGGGAGAGAGAGAGAGAGAGAGAGAGAGAGAGAGAGAGAGAGAGAGAGAGAGAGAGAGAGAGAGAGAGAGAGAGAGAGAGAGAGAGAGAGAGAGAGAGAGAGAATAAAGTGGTCAGGATGCTTATTGTGCATGCAGCTGACCCAGCTCTACTGGGAGTGGCCCAAAACTAAAAGCAAGTTCATGCTGTATCGAGCCTATGTATCTCCATCGAAGGTGACCTCATCCCCCAATGCCTAATTTCCATGATCATGTGTCACAATGTCGTTTGGATAGTAGTGAATTTCTGAATTTTCAGAAACAACATTAGTCTTCTCTTCCATTATATGTGAATTGTTGTTGTTGTTTTGTCTTTTTTTTTTTTTGCGCTTTTTTAAAGGTCAAGGAGCTTTCTGAGACACATACAAAACCCTCACTCAGAGCCAAAGCTACACATAAATTCTGATTCTGCCACTCACTAGTTGTAAACTTCAACAAATTACATGAACCTTTCTTTGAGTTTCGATTTTCTCTTCTCTAAAATGGGTGTCATAAAATTTGTGTCACAAGGTTGATGTGTGGGTTAGAACTAACTGTTCAGTTGCTGTGAAAGAACTGTGTGTAAGAGTGTGTGCGTATATGTGTGTGTGTGTGTGTGTGTGTGTATAAAACACCTGCTAGGATTTGAATGAGACTGAATATACCATCATTGCTCATCTCAGACTTGTTGGCTATTGTAGGCTTATTTGTGAACATAAAGCACAAAAAGTGGAGTCTGAAGAATCCCATACTATAAAGGGCCCACAATATTCTCTGCTTACTACTTAATGGAAAGGAAATTGAATTTTTTTTGCTCTTCTACTTCATGTGTCTCCAGCAGAAAATCTAGAGCGCTTTACCCCATGATGATTTCTCAAGGTTATCTTGCCAATTACAGGCCCAGGCTCCCTTCAATAACTAGGGGTTCCAATGGGAACATGGCCCAGCCTCAGAGATGCATAATAGATTTGATTATTAATATTGAACCAGTTTTCACAGTTCACATGCCAGATGCTTCCTTGTTGCAAAAATCAGTCCAATCTATGCAGAGAAACTTGAAAATGACTAAAAATCCTTGCCTATGGCCTAGGATTTGAACATTAGTGGCATTTTAATTCACTGAGCAAGGCTGGATTTTTAAGCTCTCCCTTCCTGTGCATATGATTCCATATGACCTAAAAAAATCTTTTTATCTTCACTCATCCATAGAGTTTCTACTCTTTTTTCAAAATTTTAGTTCAAAAGCAACCCATCTATAATGCCCCAACCACTCACCACTAGCATTCACTAGCAATTCACACTTCTATTACAGCTTTCACCAAGCTATATTGATGAGTCCTATTTACATACAATCAATTTTTTTATATTCTCAGGAACTATATGTATGTTCTGTGAAATCTCCATGAAGAGGGAACTAGCCAATATTGAACCACTGCAGGTTCCTGTGGCAAAGGACACATGAGCCTCTGACACAACATTTTTGTTAACTGATCAATATGCTTATGTGGGTTTCTGTTTAAAGGAACTTTATTTAATATATATATTGTAGATTCACTAGCATTAAACTCTCACAAAAGCCAACAACATGATCACTTAGCCTTTAACAAAACCCATCTAACACTCAGATTTTTTTCCTAAGGCACTTCACAGCTTCTCACAGTCCAGATCACTAGGCAGTAATGTAGCACTGTGTTTGTGGCCTTATAAAGCAGTAAAATCAACGAAACAAAACACAAAAACTGGACAACATAATACTAAGTAGACAATGAAAAGGGAGCACTTCTGTAAGGAAACTGAAATACAAAGACAGAACTTATCTCAATGGAACATGCTCTTCGGTGAGTCAAGAGTTTTGGGCTTGATGCATTTGGCAAATAAGATGAAAGTCCCTGAGCATAGATTCTAAGTCACAATTAAATTTTACCAAGTAGAAAGATTCATAAAGACAAATAATAAATCAAATCAAGACTATATATGACTCCTGAGAAGGCAATGAAGATTTGTGTTTTATTGGTCTTTTGCATCTTTTCTGCACCACAAAGAGTAGTATCTGATGCATATAAACTTTGGTGCTCAACAAATGTTCATTCAATGAGTGAACGCTGTTATATTACTTTAGAGATGACTCCAATTATTTATGAACTTCTATTAATAAACTAAAAGATATCTTTTTCCCCACCATAGAAAGATCAAGGATTTGACTTGCTTCTTCTGAGTTCTTTGAGATAATCTTTGCACTTAAATGTAAGATACATACTATACGGAGTAGATTCTTCCTCTCTGACAAATGTGGATAATACGAATATCAGCTTCCAAGCAGCTAGAAGATAAACAGCATCATTCAATCATATACCCTCAGAGAAAACAATGCATTCCCAGAATTGAAAAAAAAAAAAAACAAAATCAAATAATAACAACAGGAACTGACAGGAGATGCCAATAATGAAGTAGAGGGAAGAGAGAAGGAAGGTAAAAACTGAAAGCAGAGTTGTTGTGGAGTCCACCAATGTGCTTTTTTTTATGAGGTCCTGTTTAAATCTGGGATCCCTAAAAGAAATATGACTGGAAGCAGGTTTCTTGATTTCTCCCTTCAAGATCTCTTATTATAAAATGCAAATTATAAAACTTACAAGCAACAATTGTATATGCCACTAACATATACTGTATGTTGGTAAAGACAAGTAACATGATCATTGTTCCTATAACAGGTGATAGACAAATCCAATGCCTAATGTTTCCCAGTTACCAATGGCCATTTCAATTGCGTGAACCAAAAAAGCATTTCTCTCTTTTCTGATCTCTTCAGTTCTAATGTCTGACTTCTGTTCTAAATTTGAATGCCTTGATGTTTTCTCATAGGCCAGTTCACCTCAATCTTTGACAGTCCAGGTAAGTCCAGAGTTGCTGATTGCATCAATATTTGGCACCTTTGACAAAATGAGTCAACCCCTGTACGGGACTCAACCTCACCACCCACAAAGCTCACATCATTTTTAAAACCACCATCAACAAAGTAATGACGCATATGCTGAACCCTTTGAGTAAAGGCTGAGAGCATTTTATAGGCATAGTCTCATCATCAATGCAGCATCACAAACAACTAAGTAAGGGTCACTTCTGACCATACCCATTTTATAGCCAAGGAAATTAAGGTTTGATGTAACTTGTTCAACTTCAGCCAAGAAAATAAAAGGGGATAATGGTTCTGAATTTAGGATCAATACTTTCAGTCCTTAGGCAACCAAATCTTTTTCTTTGCAAACAGTGTCTTTACTTTATAAAAAATTTATCAGTGAGCATGAAGAATGATTGAGTCTGACATAAAGCAGGATTCTTTTTTTTTTTTTTTGCCATCATAGATGTGTCCAATTTAAGCAGCTGAAAACCCAACTGAGTACATCCCACCAATGAGAATGCTTTATTCTAAAGAGACTCTTAACCTGTTTTGCAAGCAATAGCTAAATGTTTCATGTTCAATGCACACAACTGCAATATATGACAAATACATACTTTGTACCTGCTAGTTCCTCTTTCTGGAATGTCCCACTTTCATTGTCAAGTGAATAAACTCTAAGTTCTCCTTCCAGGAAGAAGAAAGTACCTTATAATAAAATCTTTTTTTTGAATGCTGAGCCTCAATAAATCCTGTCACACACTTTATCTCATGGTGTTTTATTCTGCTTATCATTTTCCTCAGCTCCTTTTACTTGGAGGTATTTGTAATATATATGTATATATATGTATATACATTATTATACACATGCATAGAAGGATATATACAAATCCATATGTAACTGTGTATGCATGTTATATATGCATACTTTAACATATGTACATAAAAAGTGGTGTTTTGCTCATTAAAACTAAGCTCTCGTGTTGTGTTTTCTTAGTTATCTGATCTTAAAATAAAATTCATATTTAGTGTTTATTAATAAAATCCAACAACTAGTTTTCACCTTCTGATGTTGAAATTCTTTCCTTCTTCATATGCCAACACCTCTCTCTTTTCTTTGTCTAAATTATGCTAAGCATCTTTTTGTTCTTCTCGGGATATTTGCCTGGAAGACTAGGCAAGTTATAAATAATAGTCATCAGCATTATAAAAAAAATTACTTAGTCTATTTTTGGAGATGAAACTAACTGACTGTCATGCCCAAACTGACCCTGGTATAACTGCAGTAATTTCTTGGGGAGAGTTTTGGGCTCTTGAATATTTCACCTGTCTCATTAGTGTCATTCATGCAGCATGACTGTTCAGATGGCAGCTGCTTCTTCCGATAAACTCCATCAAACTGCTTCCCATCTGTTAATGGGAGAGGAAATGGAAGATTTTAGAAAATATGGTCACTTTTATGTTGTTATACTCAGATGCTATTGTTTCTCTGATTTCCACTTTACATCCAGGCTGTCTTGATTCTATTTAATGTCTTTTTATTTTAAGAAACTAAAGGAACATTACCTTTTATTATGCACAATTACACATTTCAAGGTCTGAAAAGAATCTCAGAGCAGAGAGAACTTAGAGATGATCTTATCCAATTTTTCACTTTACAGATGGAGAAACATAGACCCAGAAGGGCAAGGTGATTTCTCAAAGGGCAAGCCAGTGGCAGACCTGACATTCAAAGCTCAGTGTGCCAGTTCCAGCCTGGTGTTTTTCACACCTCCATGATGTTCTACGGATATTCACCTCAGCTTTTGATTTGAGCACTGTTATTTTAGTTTATTGCACATATTCTTATTTCCTTAAGTATCTTGTTTTCTTTAGAGTTTTTCATAGATTCCAAGTAGTCCTATTGATTTGCACTGGTTGGGCCTTATTTCTAAGATGTGTGAATCTTGCAGTGAAAGAGTTCCTCTGAAGACAAGAATCTAAATTGTTACCTTAAATTGGCAGTGCAATCTGGAGGGAAGAGTTTTCTGTACTAAGCCCTGGGTTCTACAAATAGGTCTTCTTTATGTTTCAGATGATTTGAGCAGATAAATAAATTTCTGTTTCAATGTTCTCATTTGTTGGCCAGGAATAATAAAAGCTGACCCATCTACCTTATGGGAACTTTGAGTAAATTGAGTGAAATAATATGTGAAAAAACTAGAAAAAAAGTTAAATTAAAATAATTATTTTTGCTTAGCAATAGAAACCCGGAATACTATTTTTCTTTTGTTTATTGCTCAGAGTAGCACACACAGTCATCTAATGCTAATTCCTTGCAGGTGGTGAGCATTTTCCTATTCCCTATTTTTCTCCTATCAAGTATCACTGAAGTTTGGAATAAATGTTGTATTTTCACATATGTAAAACGTATTTAGCACTTACTATATGCTAGACACTCTGATAGGTGCTAAGGAGACAAAGAAGAGTGTTCCTGTGAACTCATTGCCCAGGTGAGAAACAGACACGAAAATGTCTAAGAAATTGCATAAGAAGCATTTTTAAGGAGCCTAGTATATAAAAAGGACTTTCAGGAAAATCAGTGTTAAAGGACTAATCTAGGGAAGAAAAAAGAAAATCTAAAAAGAGCAACAAATGCTCCAGGACATTATTTTATTTGGGGGTACTCTGACTGCTTTGATTTGACAGATATTACAAATATTATTTATAATATTTAATATCCCTATGTTATTTATTTATATATTTAATATATCTATGTTACCCAGTGTCTTGTAAAAATTTCTTGGGTGAAAATGGTCACAAGTAGACAGAGTTTAAGAAGCCCTGAATAATAGCAGTTTGGCTGTAGCATGTACACATTTCTTTCCTACCTTTAGCCCCAATTCAAACATTAATAGTTGAATTCACACAAAAAAATAATGTCTGAGATGTATACCACACTCTAGGTAATATGTATGCGAAGAATAAATTTCCATGTTCTTTTTATCCTGAAAATAGATATTTTATTATTAGTATTTGTTATACTTTCCCCTCTTAAATAATGGAATATCAATTGTCAACAGAAGAATTTCATAATTCCATATGAAGTAGAAATTTCTGTGTCAAATTACTTCTTTATCTTCTCTACTCTTCTTTTACTCTTTTGCCAGATTAAGTTGACAGTGCTGGCCAATGGTTTGTAGTCAGATATTGCCTCTGTGTTGGAAAATTGTCCAGGTGAGATCCCTTCCCTATAGTTTTTATCCTCCTGTTTCAAAATGCTGTGAGTATCACCATGGTCTTGGCCTGAGGTTAACATTGGAAGATACTCCCACTTCCAACTATTCTCAGTGTATGACAGACATATTTATGTTTCATAAATGCACCCTTGTGAAAGTCACTGAGACTTTGGAATTGTTTGTTGTTACAGCATAACCTTACCTGACCCAATTGACACCCTTCAGTTCTATGTCCACTTCTTATTGCCACATAGATTGCTGAGAACTCTTTTCATTCAAAGTTTCTAAAAGTTTCCTAGGTACTATACAGATATACACATTCTATATGAGGATATACTGCAGAATTTTAATGCTTTTATAAATTCTATCGTGGACAAATTTTCTGACTTTCATCTTTTTCACTTAATAGTCTGAACATTCAGACCTATCCAGTGCAATGTTGAGTAGTTATATCGAATATGCATATGATCATTACTAAACACTAATGCTTTAATAGTGAATTTCACTTCTTAGCTTTCCTTGTAACTTATTTTGAATGTTTACATGGTATACTAATAAATGCGAGAGATGTGGACTGGAGAGAAAGTACAGAAGGTAAGGTGGTCAATTTGGGTTCAATCCCCTGCACCCAGTATGGGCCCCCAAGCTCCTGAATCCTAGCAGGTGTGATTCCTTATGGGAGATCAAGGTGTGGACCCAAATAGAACAAAAATGAAGAGGTAAATAAGCTGTCAGTGTTGGGTTTTACGTCTATCTGTCTAGAAGTTAAACTGCATAAATGTCTGTTGCATTTTTTGTATCAGAGACTAGATGTTCACTAATGCCACTTTTGCAGAGGCGGTGGTGGTAAAAGGAAACTTGGAAATGCTCAAAGGGCTACTCCCTGCCAGGTGCTTTGGGGTCACTTCAAGTGGTGCTTGGGAACACCATGCAATGTTGAGGATCAAATGAGGGCCTCCTGCATGCAAAGTGTGCATTTGGCCTAGTCCTTAGGATTTGCACCAAGCCCTTGGCACTATCTCTCAGATCTTCAAGTTCCCCCTCTTAAAAATTCTTACCCATTACCTTTGTATTTCCCTAAAGAGTCCTTCTTGAACAAGGTTGAAGCTTGAAGTTCATAATAATTCTTGTATCTTATTATAAAAAGCCTTAGTAGTGTGTTAAGATGTTGGAAAAGAGAAAGCGTTATATGATTCTATCATTATAACTCCTTAGTAGTTATCTTTATCCCTAGATTGTGACCCTAATAATTGCTTCTCAGCTTTCTTTCTTTCTCTCTCACCTTTTACATAAAATGCAGAGTAGAAGGGTCTAGAGTTTCCCCACTCTTGGAGGTAGGTTTGACTTTTTTAAAATTCAAGTTGAGGGGTCACAACCATAGTTCTGACCATATAGAATAGAATGGTACTGGCTTTGCAGATGTCTGGCCCATATTTGATCCCTGTTATACCATATGGTCCCTTGAGCCTAGCAGGAGTGATTCCTGGGCCCAGAGCCAGTAGTAAGCTCCTAAAACCATCCCATGTCCCCCAAAACAAAAGCCCAAACAAAACCCAAACCTAAGGTATTGATCAGTTTTTGGTAGAAGTTTCTCTTAAACACAGAGCAGGATTCTAAGGGCTTAGTATAGTTTTTATTCAGTTAATTTTATATTATTTTTAAAGGGATATTTTTCTTTATTGGAAATTTGAGAAATTTATTCTTTGATGTTAAGACATGGGGGAGAACTCGGGAATGTTCTCAGGAATATCTTTAAGCCTGCTTAAGGCTGGACACTCAAGAGTTCCTAGCTTCTCAAGCTCAACCTCACTTAGCCTCCAGTGGTTAGTCAATTGCCAGGAAGTGTTCCCCCCTGACTTCACTAGATTTTCTGCTTTCTGATAAATTGTAATTCTCAGCATCCACCTGTCTTTCCAATTTTCAAACCCTGTGATATCAGTTTTCTGATGAATCTATGAGACTTGTTGACTCACTTCTTTCAGCTTTTTTGTGGAAAAGAGAATGGAACTTGAAGACAAGCAAAACTTCCAACCAGAAGTCTTCAATTTCGAATATTTTCCCTGAAATTATTTATTTTAGTTTTGCTTACATTTTGGTCAAAAATAGATTTTCACTTTTATTCTAATACATACTTTTAGAAACACACAGTCTCTATGTTTAAAATGTTGTGAGTTTTTTTTAAATTTACTTCTATTTTTTACAATTTATATTTTTCTTCTTGTAGTGCATTGCTTATTTATTCCTACAAACTCACTTATTTTATAATTTTGACTATGATCCTATTGTCAATGAGGATATTTTCCATGGGCCATCCATGTGACTTCGTTCATGAGGCAATTTCTGCTGGGTACCTCGTGAATTTAAATGTGCTGGACTAATATTTATTCTGATTTATTTGGGGGAAGTAGTCCTTCATTACTCATAGAAAATCACTTTATTCTGATTACTTATAAATGTTTATATTTCCATCCACTGCTCTAGTTAGATCAGGAATTCATTTGTTAGAGCTTTCTTGAACTAGGTGGGCACTCATTTCTTTACACATGCTTTAGTGCCTGTAGAATCAATCCAGGACTACTCTATTCCAGCTGCCCACCCACATAGGACTTCTGGCTGTATTCCCCTCTCTGTGTGGGCATTTGTACCTAGTCCCAGATGTGAAAGCCTGTAACAGTGTCCAATTCTCCTGTAACAAATTTCAGTTTTAACTCTTTCCAAGTCTGAGGTTCCTTTTCCTCCTGCCTCTCTTTCAATCTGGAACTCTTCTTTCTCCATGTCAAATTAGATCATTAATTTATAATTACTCCTAATTTTCATGTTGAAGCCTGCATTTTATGCTGTTTTGTGTAAAGAGAGTGTCTTCCACATTGGCTTAGTCTACTGTCTACTGTCCTTTTAAAGGACAGTGAAATATTTCTGATGCTATCTTTGTTTTTGTTTATCTGGGCCACACCCAGTGGAGTTCAGAGCTTACTACTGGCACTGAGCTCAAATATCAATTCTGATGGGAATTGGAGTAGCACCATATGGGGTGACAGGTACCAAACCTGGATCAGCTGCATGTAAGGCTCCACATACTGGGTCATTACTCCACCTATCCATATTTTTATTCTGATGGGAACATACAGAACCTTAGTAGCAAGAAAGGTTCTTTTGTGGGCTTCATGATATTCTATTGGTGCAATGATAGTAGGCTAAAGCTAGCCTTTCCTCAGCTCTTTAATAATGTCTATTTAGCCAGAAATGAGCCCTCCGTTATAATACAACTAGCCCTTCCAACTTCTGGCTTCTAGAGTCACAGAAGTCTGTGCCTGACTCTCCAGGAATAGTTCATAAAAGAACTGCCATTGGAGATACACTAATTTTATTCCAGGATGTTTTAATGATAGTATGTGCTTAACTTGCACTTAGAGCTGCAGTCACAGTGTCACTACAGATGTTCTGGACTTCAGTACTGATGTTTTCTTTCTCTGAGTCTGTATTAGTCCCCAAGCTTAATTTGTAATTGAGGTTAAAATACCAGAGATAGGGGACCTGAGAAATAGCATGGAGGTAAGGCATTTGCCTTTCATGCAGAAGGATGGTGGTTCAAATCTCGGCATCCCATATAGTCCCCTGTGCCTGCCAGGTATGATTTCTGAGCATAGAGCCAGGAATAATCCCTGAGCGCTGCCGTGTGTGACCCAGAAACCAAAAAAAAAAAAAAAAAAAAAGAAAAAAATATCAGAGATAGAAGGGAATATTTCTGTTTTTTTTTTGTTTTGTTTTGTTTTTGGGCCACCCCCCTTTTGATGCTCAGGGGTTACTCCTGGCTAAGTGCTCAGAAACTGCCCCTGGCTTGGGGGACCATATGGGACACCGGGGGATGGAACCGCGGTCCTTCCTTGGCTAGCACTTGCAAGGCAGACACCTTACCTCTAGTGCCACCTCGCCGGCCCCGAGAAGAGAATATTTCTATTTCAAATTTTATACATTAAAAAAGTCAGCATATTTTAATGATTCCAGGTTTGTAAGGAAATTTTTTCCTTAGTTTACATTTAAAAAAAATAATGAAGAAATAGCTCAGGCCCTGAGGATACTAAGTAATGAAAATAATGTTCTGTGAGTTCATTATTCTATTCTAATATTAATTTTTACACATTTTATTTTCCAATAAGGAAAATTTTCTCAAATTATGCATTTCAGAGGCATAAGAGAACAGAGGAGAACGAATTATGATTGGTTCCTTCATGGCTATTACCAACCATAAGTAGAAAAATTAGCTAGTTTGCAATTTCCAACAAAGTAGAGAGATTACTTTGTTAAATGTCTATTTCAGTTCATTTTCTATTTGGGGGGATTGGAAATTCGAGTGTGGTTGCAGAGAAAATGGCTGGAGAAAGCTTAAATTGCAATGTAGTGGCATCGCTCCCATCTGCAGAGCTTCTTTGAAGTTACTTGCAGTAAATGTAGAAATGTGAGTAAGAACTTGAGCTGTGTTTCCCAAGAATTGCACACTTACCCTAAATGAAAGCCTTTGGTAAAAATCACTATTGTCATCAAAAAGGCATTTATTAAGTGGCCATCTGTGTCTATTTCTCTACAAAGACTGAAATATATAAAGAGTCAGTGAGAGATGGTGCATGGATTTGCTGATAATACTGAGAACATCAGGCATCTGAACAAGTAAAGCACTTACAGAAAGAACCCGAGTATTGAAATTCTGTATAAACAAAGGGACTATATTGAAGGAAACACTGGAATGAACATCAAGCCCGGAATTCTAGCCCTGGCTTTAATAACACTCAGATGATGGAATGTGGTGACCACCAGCTCCCTTGAGCTCTACTTTACTCATGTTAAATTGAAAAAAAAATAATGAGCTTTATGACAGATAATTGATGAAAAGTTCATGTCTGGTTTCTTTAAATACATAAAATGGGAGAATTGCTACCTTCAAGGGGCTCATTGTCCTCAAGAAAACCAGAGTTACTGTGATAGGCCAGAACTATCATCAAGGTAGAAGATTTTCTAGTCATTGTTATGAAAAGGCTATAGAATAAGATAGATATTGAAGATGGTGAACTACTAAGGAGTATTCAGAGAAAGTATTGGGAAAATGTATCTGGAAAGGAAGGGCTATATTTAAGTAAGTAGGCAGAGAAAGGCAGACTGATATGAAGAAATGGCCAGTAGGACTGTGTCAACTTAAGAATGAATCCATCACAGAGTATCAAGACAGAGTAGAAAAGGAAGGTTAAAGCAATATTGTCATAAAGAAGAATTGGGTGAGGTCTATCAGGGATTTTAGGAGACAGATTTCCTATTGAAAACTAGGGGAAATATAACTGGGAGCAGAATCTAACTAGACATAAGAAAAACATATTCAGAGATTCTACTGGAAGAGTAGGATGTTTCTTATAACCCTGAAATTGCACCAATCCACTAAAGATTCACTAGTCCAGCTCATGAAGATACAATAGAAAATTGTAATCACGTAAATTTCCAATGCCCACTTTATTTCTCTTTGATTTTTTTAAATTTTCTCTTTGATTTTTAAAAAGAGTTTGTAAGGTGAGCCAGAGTAATTGTACAGTGGAAGGGCATTTGCCTTGCACATGGACAACCTAAGATAAAGCTGGATTCGATTCCCAGCACCCCATATGGTTTCCTGAGCCTGCCAGGATTAATTTCTGAGTTCAGAGCCAGGAATAAGCTCTGAGAGTCACCAGGTGTGGCCCAACAACAACAACACAAAAAAGAAGAGTCTGTAAGTACTGCACAAAATCGGAGGGGATTCCTACTTGTGGCATATTAGCATTGCGTACATTAAGGTTAAGTTACTAAGCCTCTTAGCAATGCTGTCCAAAGATGCCATTTGTCTACAGAGTCAGCAACTTTTGTTGTAGTGATTCACTGGTTTTCATAAAGAGGTGGAGGGAGAGAACTGATTGAAGAGAGCTGGGAGGAAAGAAGTAAAATAAGTGGGGTCATCATTTAGGAAAGGATCAATTGGCAACTCCATGAGACCTAAAGATATGTGTGAGAAAACAAGCAGAAATATGGTACTAGCAAGGATGGGGAACTGGGGGAAATGGGTGTTGGGGGGGGGCCCTGACAAAAGGGAAGAGTCAACTGGCAGAGATCTCATACACAGAAGGAAAAGGAGAGAAGAATGTATACCTGCCAGCCATGGGAAGAGACTGGGTTGATATATAACCTGGGGGAGCTAAAGGGTTGTTCTATTTCTGCCAGGTTCACTAGGCAGTGCAGAAGAGCCTAAGGCTCTATAAACTGTCAAAAATGTTGAAGTCACTGGGAAGGATACAACCACTCAGCAGTGGCCCACATTGGTCAGCCTTCTCTGGGGTGAGACCTGGCAACTCAGTGCTTGAGCAGAGCCTGTTTCATAGCAGAACTAAGAACTGACACAACCCAGGATCATGAGATAACTGGGTTATTCTTTTCACCTCACACTGTGACCATAAATCTGAGTTTAGCTTTCCACTTGACTTAGAGGTTGAAGAATGGGAAATCATCAGAAAAAGATGAAACTGAGAGATAGAGCAAGCGTGTTGACTATGGTATTCTTGATAAGGAAAGGGCAACTTCAGTTTAATTGGTTTTCAAAACAGCTCTGAGTTCATGACCACATTAATAGTCTCAAAAACTTCAAGAATGGTCTGATTAAGTCCTCATGAAAAATCACAGCACTAAGAGGTGGTGACACTAAGGGACAGACACAGAGGGAAGAGATGGGACTGGAATGATTTGAGCAGAACCTTAATTAGGGAAACTTTTTTTTTTTATTTTTTGTGGGGAGAGGGCTGATTTCCAAGTGGTGCTTAGAAAACTTGGGGGGCCACATCCAGTTGATTCCTGACTAATCAAAATGGAAGTTCAGCTTGATTTGAGCCTGAGGATGTGAATCTATTAGGCCTTTAGGAACCAGGACCTCCAGAAACAACCTGGAGATGGTTGGGGGCCATTAGGCCATAACTTGTGCTTGGAACTTCCAGGCCAATGGCTGGAGATATTTGTGGAACTATGGAATACCAAGGACCAAAGAGGAAGTTGATTCCATGTAAAGCACAAATTCTTTAGCCTTCAAATAGGCTTATTTTAACTTAGAAGTGATTTTGTATAAGATTATCACAGAAGGTAATATTTTCTGTACCAGTGGTGAGTCCCATAACCCCACAGTAATTCTGATCTGTGCAGATCACAGGCCCTTTTTCCACACACAGCACCAGGCACAATTCTATTTTCCCATGGCATTTTCTTCTAGCTGGTCATATTCAGCACAAACAGGCAAACATCACTCAGGTCTTAGCAGGGAATTCTCAAGTTATTATCATATTTAAAACTGGTAACAAGATTTCCTCTCCTCTTCATAGGCACTTGTGACTAAGCCCCCAGCCCGTTCTGGCACCTGCACACAAGAAAGCTGCAAAAGCAGCATGGCCAAAGGTCATAGATAGTATGTTCAGATACCTGAAAAAAATACAATAAAATAAAATTGATGGTCTGATTGAGACTAATTCCTCATTCCACACAAAGGGCACTTCTGTGCTTGTGCTCTAGACCTTCTTCTTTCTCTTCCTTTCTGCCTGAGCTCTTATCTGATTCTGGTCTCTGTCATACTGGCGTTCTGCTCCAGTTTCTCCTCTCCGCTTTCACTTCCTTTCTTCTTGTGACCATTGAGACTTAGTCCAACCTCTCCCAGGATAAGAACAAAGAGAGGAAGAAAAGTGGGCTGAGAAGGGCATTAGGAACAGGTTGAGGGGGGCATCTTGATTCTTCAAGTCAAAGAAGCAATTTTCTCATTGGGAGGCTGGAACCCCCTATTCAAGAGGCTGATTTTGGAAAGGGATCAAATAGCTCAAAGGAAGATGTGAAAGTTAATAGGTGAGAAAAAAAGAGATAGAGGGCCAGTTCCTAAACTTTTGGGTCAGAGTTTCCATGTGGGGGGTAACTTAAGAATTATTGAAAAATTAAATTCTCTATTCTTTATTATCAGTAAACATTTTTAATTAGATATTTATTTGTATATACTTATATATCTTGGTCACATAACATATTCTCAGATCAAGAGTGAAATGGAAATTTTTTAAAAACTCCTGGGAGAGATGGTCAATGATAAAGAAAACATCCTGAAATTTTTATCCCAGTTTTTCTGACTCTCTATTAATCTTTCTCTTTCTCCTCAGCACCATTTATTGGAAACCACAAATTCAACACTTTTGGTTTGCCAAGGAAATGGCCTTAATTTATGTTTTATTTAAATTTCTGCATATTTAAATGGCCTCACTCTCAAGTCTCTATGCCTTGGGAGCCAGAATCACACTCAAAGTACTCCACCTAGCTGATGCATCTGTATAGTCACAAATCTAGAACAAAATAAAACAAAGAACCAGACCAAATTTTCAATGTTGTATAAACTTTAATTTTAAATTTTAAATAGTCCTATTTAATCATAATAAGCTAGTTTCCCATAGCTAGAAACGATTCCATTATTATTCAAAGGCCCTATTCCATGTACCTTTCTGGAGCAAATGTGGATGTACTAGAAAGAATATGTCAGTCTGGGATCTAGCATTGGGAGGACAGATGACAATAGCCATTACTCAGGTTTTCAGAGTGGCACTAGACCTGTGGAAACGGATCTATGCTTGCAGTTTCTCTGGTACTTTGGCAGACTCTCTGTAATACCTGATAGTAATGGTATGGCAACTTATTTGCCTTCAGTCGTGCTCTCAAAGGGATGAAAAAGACTTTTCTTTGGAGAATAAGTTTCCCTTCAGCCTCCTGTTCAGAGCACAGACCCATGGATTCTGCCTGGTATTTATCAAGACCTGATCCAATCTCCTTTGTGGTTGAATTTTTTTCTACTTTATTAGGTGTCAATCAGATGCGTCCGTCCCTAAGAACATAGAGAAGTTTGGAATGTTCTGGTAGTTGGGAATATTCTTTGCTTTCCTTCTGACTACTTTTAGGAGCAGAAAAGAGCCTTTTCCTGCACACTGGGGAAAAAAAAATCTGTGAGTTCAGTCATCCAAATTTGGTTTTCCATATGCTAGTGTGGCAAAAAATAACAGCTCACTTGGAAAATGTCTCTCAAGACAATAGTATGTCTTACAAGGGTATTGTTTTACTTCATCATTTTGCTCTTTTTGTATTTTTTTTACCATGAGTGCTAGTCTCCAACATGTTTATTCTCTCTCTCACACACACAAACACACACACTTTCATATATTCATACATACAATCTCATGCACAGCCACCCTGATGGGCTAGTACCTGGGAAAACCCAAAAGTAGACACATTCATAAATGTTATAACATCAGATTTCCTATTTTTGGTGCCTGACACTGAACTATATTGGCCTCATGCCTCCCTGTAACTCAGAGCTCTAAAATGGAATCTGTGTCGATTTTATGAGACTTAAAGGGTTACAGTGGCCTAAATCTATTCGATGGGGAATGGGGTGAATCAGGCCAGTGTGTGGAAACAGTTAGAGGACACCACTGATGGCCAGAAGAAAGAATATATGCATCAGCAATTAAGGCCCCTCAGACTTCTCAGAAAGGATCAGGCCCTGTCCAGAACTTGAACAGAGGATACAAAATGCTGCTTGAGTTCTGGGTAAAAATGTTGGGGAAAAACTTGAGGCACAACTACTGTCATTTTAGTACTGTGACTTTTGAGAGGAAAGGGAAAGAACTGAGGGAGTGGGAGGACAGAGAAGAGAAGAGAATAAAGATGAATCGATGTGTGTTTGGCTGAGAAGGGATAGTAGAGAAAGCCGGATTGTGAGGATGAGGGTGAGGTTAATTTGTGCAGAAATTCCATTTAGGTAGCAGAAAAAAGAATAAAGAGAGACATCTGAAGGGGACATGTATATATAATAAATGAGAACTGAAGAGCAATGCAAGAAAGAAAACAATGCTAGGATGTAAGGTGACACAAAGTCTTACATAATTAATAACCAGGCAGGTGTGTTTGCAAAGCTGCAATCATAAGGAAGATAATAGGAGTAATAATTACAGCAGCTCTTAGCTTTCCTAAAGCTCTCATTGGTTCTTCACATTGGATCTCCATTCCTGGTCTGTCTCTTCCTGTCTATTAAAATTCAGAGCCACATTCATCTTCTCTCAGACTTGGCTATCCTTCCTACTTCAACCTCCAGCCTCCCAAGGGCAAAAGGGAGGAGGCTTGATCAGTACTTGTTTGCTTGAAGAAGTTCCATTGTGGGTTTCTAAGGATGGTCGCCAGCTTTGTTCAGAAGTTCCTTGAAAAAAACAAGGCTAATCATTTCCCCCTCTGTGTCCTCAGTGCCTGGCACACGGAGGATGTATAGTTAATGCTGTATATGGTAAATGAAAGGTTGCTAAGCACATACTCATTTCCAAATCTCTGCAAGCAATTCCCTATGTTTATTTCCATTTTTAAGAGTAATTATTTTTATATAAAAATTGTCTTAATTAAAGACCATGTATTACACAGTTGCTCATAATACATTTGTTCTAAGAACAAGTTCACTATCAATGCACAATTCCCTTCACTATTTTCCCCTGATTTTCATCCATTCCCAAACCTACCTTTTTGGCAGGTACACAGCATTAAATTTTATATTTATTATTTACAGGTAAGTGGCAATAAACTTATTTTTCAAAAAATTCCTGTAATAAGAAAATGTGTGCAAAATTGAGGTTATAATTGTAAGAAGGTTAGCTAAGTAATTTGTTGCTAGTTGATTCTTGTTCTGTTTTTGAACACTAGGTGGCTAGAATCCACAATGGCATAGAAATTAGTGTGTTTCAACTAGGATGACAGTACTGAAAAAAAAATTTGAGTTGTGCTGTCATGAGGTCCAGGAATTCCAAGCTCTGTGGCTGATATTGCAGCTTCTGTGGGGTATGGTTTTGGTTGCCTGGACTTCTGGAAGTAAGAGAAGGCAATGGGGGAGTGAGAAGAAGAAGGTGCCCCCATTCACTTCAAAGAAGTCCTAGAGATGTCAGTCCAAATACTGGAGTTTTGGTCTGTTGGACATCACTGCATAGCTCCATGGTTGAGTGGTGAAGCTGGACCATTATGACCAGTGTGGGTAGTGGGTGCAGCTGGCATGGTTTTTGTAGGGCAGGAAGTCAGCCTGCCCTCTTCCTCAGATTGTTGTTTTCAGCTGTGTGGCCAGTATACCCATGATGTTTTACAAGTTGGTATACACCAAAGAGATATTCTTTTAACATCCCCATTTCACCAAGGAAAATCTATGTCAAACAGCTGGCCTTTTGAAGAATGATCTCTTATGAACCACTGAAAGGGTAATCTGCCTTTGATGTAGTATTTTCATAATAATTTTCACTAGTAACTACATTTTCTATATAACTTTTCTGTTGTCATCACAAATGTTTCAGGGGAGTTAGAATAAATGTTTTAGGAAAGTAATTTAAGTCAAGGAGAGAATTGTGAGATAGTAGCTGCACATGTCTCTCTTTTGTGTACTCCTTCATGAGGAATTCCCTGATTGTCCTGGTCACTGTTTTTGGTGTGCAATGTCATACTGACAGAGTCTGCATAGGCTAGTCAAGCCACCAGCCTGGTTGTAAGGGTTTAAGGTGTGTTCCATGGTCAGTAGTGAGACCTAAGAAAAGACATCGATGGAGACTGTTGAAGTACCTTAACTATGCACCCCCAAATTTTGTGTTTAACCCAACTGAGCCTCAGAAAATTGATTTATGCGTATTACCATTTTGATGTGGAGTGGATCACCTAGTGGTAAGAAATGTTTCTTCCCTTCTCATTCTATTGCTAACTTGCATGGCATCCCTCATTCCGTAGGTAATTTAGATAATTTAATTATTTTCTAACTTAGTCACTAGTATTCACTACACAAGTCCTCTTTGTCAGACAAATTCTGAGGTTAATTTACTAAAAACTCATTCATAGGTTGCTCCTCCAGAGACACTGCCTCAGGCTTCAAGTGCCCTTCCTAAAGTGAACTTTTGGAACTTTGTGATTAAAGAAAGAAAGAAGGTTCACCAGAGAGTCAAGAGAAGAAATCTAATCTTAACAAAAAGAGAGAACAGGAATTCCATGGTAGACAGGATTGAAGAGCCCAAAGTCTGCCCCAGCCTTTAAACAGGTGTGTGAGGTCTGCATGGATCAATGGCCAAAGTTTAGGAAAGGGAGGATTTTTTGAAATCCTGCCTTCATTATAACCAATTTTATAGCTGTGACCAAGTCATTTCAGCTTTATGAGCCTTGTTTTCAAGAGAAGTTTGTGGCAAATTTAAAGCAAGAGGGTACACAGAATAAGAGCCAATCTGAAGCCAATTAACCATTGGACAGAGGGTCTGGCCATGGTCTCACTGAGAAGTATGTAACTGTTGTCAGAGTTTTGTGTGTGGTTTATAGTACTTTTACTGATAAAGGTTTTCACATAAATCTTTATCATTTTTCAACTCCCAGATAAACACTTTCTTCCACCATAGTTGTTGCACATAACATTTTAATACCTTCCAACTTGGAAAACATTTCTGTTCATGTCTTCTCACCATGTTTTGATGCAGTTGGATTTTTTTCATTGTAAATTTCTACCAGGGCCTTAAATATCTTGGCCATTTACCCCTTATCAAATAAATGGTGGGTAAATAATTTCTCCCAATCTGTGGGTTGTCTTTGCATTCTGGTTTTCATTTCCTTTGAGGTTCAGAAACATCTTAATTTTATGTAGTCCTATTTGTTTATCTTTGCATCCACCTGCTTAGTCAGTGCCCTTTCATCCAATAGGTTCTCTTTAGCTTCACTATTATGGAGATTTCTGCTTATGTCTTCCTCTATGTATAGATATTTATAAATTTATAAATTTAAGCTGGTATCAAGATCTTTAATCAATTTTCATTTACGTCTATGCATGGCATTAGATAAAGATCTGAACTCATTTGCAACTATGCCTCAGAAAATCAAGGACCCCAAATCGGTTTAACTAAAGAGGTGAAAGAAACTACAATAATGCTTCTTAAAGAAATAAAAAATAACAGGAGGAAATGGAAGCCCATCTCCTCAATGGTAGAATAGTTTAACATTGGGGAAAGAGATGTCTTCCATCTTCTTTCCGGAGAACTGCTTTGACTGTTTGGTTATTTGAATTCATTGTTCCATATGGATTTCAGGATTGATGGATTTATTGTTTTGAAAAATGACTTGGGTATGCTTATAGGACTTCATTGACTTTATGTAATATTTGGGGAAATATAGATATTTTGAAAATCTTAATTATCTCAATCCATGATATTATATTTTCAAAAGTATCCAATACTACCCTCTTCCACATAACAAAATTAAGAACTAGACTGAGACTTTGACCTACTTTACAAGAATGTGAGGAAACACGAAGGCATGAAATTCATTATGCAATGTTCATTTTCCCATTCTGTTATCTTCTGTTTATTACACTTTGATATTTACTCAGCTTCCCTTCCCAAATATTTTACCTCTTCCAAGTCCAAGAGTTAAAAGGGAAGAATTCATTTCCCATTTGACAAAGATTTGATTTCTGTAATTTTGCATTGTTGCAGAACAAATTCCCAGCACATTTCACAGCTAAAAAATATTATTATCTTATGATCATACAGGCTAGAAATTTGGGTAGGGTTGGCCAGTTGTCCACTTAAAGTCTACCAAGATTAAAATTAAGTTACCAACCAAAGGGCGCTTACCAAAAAACTTGTGTAGTCATTGAGCTGAAAAGTCAGAAGTAGATCCTTGATTTAGTAGACTTAGGTAATTGTTTTCTTGCTTACTGTCATCCTGGACATTCATTTCTCAGCTCTTTGATTTTTCCCACATGCCTTTCTGTGGGCCTTTTATCTTCAAAGTAGCAATGGTACCTGGAGTCCTTCCCATGTTTCAAATATCTCTAACTTCTATCTTTGGCCTCAAGTCAGAAAACATTTTTGCTGTTAAGGCTCCTAAGATTGGATCAGCTCCAGATAAATAATTTACCTTTTCTGAATTAAACTTTTCTGTAAAATATAATCATGGCAAGAAAGTCACCATAATCATAGCCTCTGGGGTAATGATGGGCCATCTTTGGGAGAGATGAAGAGGTGGCAGTGGGATATTTTACACTTGCCAAATCTGTCTTTTATACAGAACCTGTCCTTCCAGGGTGTCTGGCAGATTGCCTATATTTTTCAGGAGAGGTTACATATTACTTTACAGAAAAAAGTAAAGATACATACACTTCAAACCTAAAGGAACATACCTTTCCCTCATCACCAAATGATGCTTGGGGTGTCATAAAATAAATAAATAAAAGATAGGTCATTTGAATACATGGTGAAATAAATTCAACATAAAAATATTCCTCAATGTTTTCAGAGGTAGAAATTAATCACTATAGTTTTTAAGGCTTAATGTCAAGATTGTCACTCAACTTCACTTTGGTAGTGTTAGATGCTCCAACTAATGAGATACAATTCTTTTTAGAGTTAGGAAATAAGATTATTTAGAAACAAGATCATAGAACAGACTCAAAAGACTCAAAGGAAATGTAAAGTACTTTAAGCAATGAAGAGGACTCTTAAGAATTTACCACAAAGGAAACTTTCATTAAGTCCTTATTTAATCATTAATTTTAGGAAAATAAGTAATAAATCCCAGAAAGGAGAAAATGAGAATATTTAAAGAACAGCCTTGTAACAATTTCAAATGTTAGTCACAGCAAACCTATAACAAATAAAACCATACCCCAGAAATACCAGTTGCCATCAAAAAGGCCATGGTTTAATAGATTATTTTTGCCTAATTAAAATATATATTAGTAACCATTCTGATCTTAAGTTATTGAAAGAGGATAGTGTTGAAGAGAAGAAAATTTAATTTGCTAGAATTTTTATTTTATTAAACTGAGGAAGGGTAGTATCAATCGCATCACAAGTTGATAGATGATGTGGTGATTGAAAAGTTTTATCATCAAAAGAAAGATAATGCTCACAAAAAGTAGTAAACTTAAATGTAAAATAAAATTACAATTGATACACAAGCTAAGAAATAGAATGGGTAAAGAAATCTTAATTAAAAACATAACGAGACAGAAAAATTTAAAAAAATAATAGTAAAATGGGCAGAGAGGATAAAACACATGCTTTAAACTTGGCTGTCCTGGATTGATCCCTGGTACCACATATCATCCCTGAAGTCCTCCAGAAGTGATCCCTGAATGCAGATTTAGGAGTAAACCTGAGGCACAGTACAGTGTGGCCCCTAAACCAAAAAATTAGGACATATAATAAATAAAAAAATATGAGTACAAAACTAAGTCCGTATGGCATGACTGCAATACATATGAAAGACATTTTAGATATATTTCCCAATCCTATTGTTTGTAAGTAGCAAAAAGACAAACAGAAAAATAAAATAAAAGGGACTTAAAATGAATACAAGGGACTTTAATGAATACAAGACACCATAGGTGGTAGTTAAAGTCAAAATAGCAGTATTACTTTTAAGCAAAGGAGAATTTCTTTTGAAGTGATATATTCTTTTGTTGTTTTGTTTTTGGACCACTCCCGGTGACACTCAGAGGGTTTACTCCTGACTATGCGCTCATAAATCGCTTCTGGCTCGGGGGGACCTGGGCTCGGGGACCATATGGGATGCTGGGGATTGAATCGAGGTCCATCCAGGATCACTGTGTGCAGGGCAAATGCTCTACTGCTCACTATCAACATCAGCCCCTAGAAGCAGTATAGATTTTATTGAACAAAATATAGAAAAACATGAGGGGGAACAAAGAGAATAATACATGTTTTTAGAGAGTACACAGGCTTCTCCAGAGTGAAAAAGGAGAGTAGAGAGAGAGAGAGAGAGAGAGAGAGAGGAGAGAGAGAGAGAGAGAAGAGAGAGAGCAGAGAGAGAAGAGAGAGAGGCATATGGATAGAGAGAGAAAGAGAGAGAGATGTGTTCAAGGGACAGCATGAGCTTGAGAGAGAAAGCCAGCAAGTAAGCACATAGAGAGGAATAGAGTTTAAGGAGAAACTGTGGCTTCTCCAGAGTGCAAAAAAAACAGAGAGAAATATATATATGTGTGGTATGTACATATATATGTGTATGTACATATATATATATACATATATAATTATTTAACAGGGAATACAAGTGTGAGAGAGCAAGCCTAAGCAAGAAAGGAAATTAATGTGAATGTTTCTAAGCAAGTAACAAAAAAGTAAAATATCGAATAAAAGTCATGCTCTTTAATATTTTTTAAAAACAGGATGTTACTTTACAATCAGAACAATCTTCAAAATTGAAGAAAAAAATAATCAATTTAAGGGGCCGGTGAGGTGGGCACTAGAGGTAAGGTGTCTGCCTTGCAAGTGCTGAGCCAAGGAAGGACCACGTTTCAATCCCCCAGTGTCCCATATGGTCCCCCCAAGCCAGGGGCAGTTTTCTGAGAGCACTTTGAGCCAGGAGGTAACCCCTGAGCATCAAACGGGTGTAGCCCAAAAAACAAAACAAAAAAAAAATCAATTTAAACAAAAACAGAAATCCTGCACTTATGTAGAGCGTTTGAATACAACGTGCTTTAAATCAGCAGAAACAGTAAAAAGGCATTAAGAGGAACCACAGAGGTAATTATGCTGGTAGAGTACCCCACAGGTAATTCTGCATTTCGAGCGCCTATCAAGGTTTCTATAGTTCCCTGAGCATTGCCCAAGAGTGATTCCTGAGCACAAAGCTAGGATTAAGTCCTGAGCATTGCCTGGTTCTCCTTGACAATTTAAAAAACAGAAAACAACAAAAAAACAAAAACATAACAAAACAAAACAGAAAAACACCCAGATACCTGAGTTCTTTCCAGACTGCTCCTGTAGTGGGCTACAGATTGGTCATTGAAGTGCTTAAGCTATTGATCTGTGTGGTCATGAGTATCCTGGTGGGACCGAAGCAGCCACAATTTAGAGTAGTTCCTTCCTACACAAGCAATTTTGTTCCTTTACCTAAGATGCCACACCAATCAGGAACCTCTGTGAGATGTGTTCTGACCTCATATTTGAGAATGACTGAAGATTATTAAATAGGGTATGATCTCTTTCACAGATTGGCACAATTATTCCCTAAGCAGTCTAGAACTAGTTTAGATGAAGAACCAGATAAAGAAGAGCACAGGACTTGAGACAGGATAGGTATTAACGTACATGCATACATTTGGTTCCAATTCAATCATTAGCACCATTGGGACTCCTGAGCATTGATCAGTATAGGCCTAGATCATCCTAGTTTACAAGTACTTAAAGTACTTGGAGTGTGGCCAGGTAATTAATTAATTTCTTCTTTCTTTCTTTCTTTCTTTCTTTCTTTCTTTCTTTCTTTTCTTTCTTTCTTTCTTTCTTTCTTTTTCTCTTTCTTTCTTTCTTTTCTTTTCTTTCTTTCTTTCTTCTTTCTTCTTTCTTTTCATTTCTTTCTTTCTTTCTTTCTTTCTTTCTTTCTTCTTCTTTTCTTTCTTTCTTTCTTTCTTTTCTTTCTTTCTTTCTTTCTTCCTTCCTTCCTTCCTTCCTTCCTTCCTTCCTTCCTTCCTTCCTTCCTTCCTTCCTTCCTTCCTTCCTTCCTTCCTTTCTTTCTTTCTTTCTTCTTTCTTTTCTTTCTTTCTTTTCTTTCCTTTCTTTCTTTCTTTCTCTTTCTTTCTTTCTTCTTCTTTCTTTCTTTTCTTCCTTCCTTCCTTCCTTCCTTCCTTCCTTCCTTCCTTCCTTCCTTCTTCTCTTCCTTCCTTCTTTCTTCTCTTCTTCTTTCTTTCTTTCTTAGTCTTTCTTTTCTTCTCTTTCTTCCTTTCTTTCTTTTCTTTCTTTCTTTTCTTATCTTTCTCTTTCTCTTTCTTCTTTCTTTCTTCTTCCTTCCTTCCTTCCTTCCTTCCTTCCTTCCGTCCTTCCTTCCTTCTTTCTTTCTTTCTTTCTTTCTTTCTTTCTTTTTCTGTCTTTCTTTCTTTCTTTCCTTTCTTTTCTTTCTTTCTTTCTTACTTATCTTTCTTTCTCTTTCTTTCTTTCTTTCTTTCTTTCCTTTCCTTCCTTCCTTCCTTCCTTCCTTCCTTCCTTCCTTCCTTCCTTCCTCCTTCCTTCCTTCCTTCCTTCCTTCCCTTCCTTCCTTCCTTCCTTCCTTCCTTCCTTCCTTCCTTCTTTCTTTCTTTATTCCTTTCTTCATTCTTTTTTTCTTTTTCTTTCTAGTCTTTTCTTTCTTTCCTTTCATTCTCTTTCTTTCTTCTTTTTCTTCTTTCTTATCTTTTTTCTTTTCTTTCTTTCTTTCTTCTGTCTTCTTTCTTTCTTTCTCTTTCTTTGTTCTTTCTTTCTTCATTCTTTCTTTTTCTTTCTCTCTCTTTCTCTCTTCTTTATTTTCTTCTTCTTCTTCTTCTTCTTCTTCTTCTTCTTCTTCTTCTTCTTCTTCTTCTTCTTCTTCTTCTTCTTCTTCTTCTTCTTCTTCTTCTTCTTCTTCTTCTTCTTCTTCTTCCTTTTTTGTGGATTTTTGGGTCACACCTGGTGGATGCTTAGAATTACTCCTGACTATGCTCTCAGAAATTGCTCCTGGCTTGGAGGGACCATATGGGCTGCAGGGAAATTGAACCTCTGTTCATCCTGGGTCAGCCACATGCACGACATATGCCCTACCTCTGTGTCATCACTTTGGCCCCTGGCCAGGACTTTCTGAACACTGCTACGATGACTCTGTAGGTCCCCTTGCACCCCAGGCACCACAAGGTCTTTGGCACCACAGAGCCCAAGCAGTCACATCCTAACTCCTAGCACAGAACAGCTCAACCTAGCTGATGGAGCCGCTAAGAACCGTTGGGGTGGATGTGCCCCCTCTAATAATACACTAAATATTCTACAAATTGGCCAATATATAAAACTATAAGAAAATATTAATTGAACATTTTATCATAGATTTATTCACTGGATACATTATGATATATTTAGGGAAAAACAAAATAAGGTGGCTTATATTTTACTAGTTTTAATTATTTAAGTTTACCTTCCATACTTAGAGACCTTTTCATAAATTTTACTGGGTTATATTCTTTAATAAAAAGAGGGCTATCAAATAAGTTGGTGTTTGGAGCAATAGTTTCAGTGATTGGGTGTTTCCGTGCATTATTCCTGATCCATATTCATTCCCTGGCTTCCCATGTGTCCTCTGAGCAATTTCAAAAGTAATTGCTGAGTGTAGAGCCAGGAGGTAAACTCTAACTGGGTATGGCCCACAAAGCAAAAAAAAAAAAAGGGTTTAGTTTGTTAATCAAAGAGAAAATTAATAATATATACTTAGAAGCATAATACAATGAGCACTACTTTTTAAAATTGAAAAGCTGATTCTATAGATTCATCAAGAAACATGTAGTTTAATCTCATACAAAAGAACAAAGAAAGATTGAGAATAAGAGAAGAAGCATACTATTTAAAGAGATAGATAACATCAAATTAAGTAAAAATAAATAGAAGAATGTTTTGGGCAGAAACAAAAGCAAAGAATTACTGAAATTTTTAAGTGACAAAAGACATACAATAAAAATACAAGTTATGGTTTTTTGAAAGCATCAGTAAAATACAAAGTTCTAAAATATTGACCCATAAACTAATAATAGATATGTAAAAAGAACAAACATAGAAATGAAAAATATGTTTCCACAAATATATCTAGTGATAAGTTGTAAAATAAAAAATGATAAAACTTGAAAACGTTGGAATGCTTCTCTGAGAAACATTCAATTTATCAAAAAAAATCAATAAAAGTTAACAGATTACAAGGAAGAAATGATTAAAAGATGTAGCCAAGACTAGCTTTATATAAAACTTAGATGCCATTGCATTAATAATTGAGGCCAGTTCTGCATTGCATTAGCTATTCTGGAACATAGAAAAAGATAGCAGGTTAGTCAATTTTAGTGGTACTAAAATTATTAAAACACACACAGACACACTAATCTATTACCAGAAAGTTGGGAGTCAGTGTGATTACAAAAATTAAAATTTAGCAGTTAATTGAAAGAATATGAATATGAACAGACTTCTTGCCTTTCTGCCCTGGGCCATGTAAGAATGGTCTCCCCATCAGGAAAACAATTAATGAAATTCACTAGCCAACACATGAAAGACGACATGGATCATTGTAATAGATGCCTAGATAGACATTCTAATTTGCCCACTATGGGCACTGTTGTAAGCTAACAATAGACTTAAGGAATGCATCCTGACTCCCACGAAAACGAATCTACTTATTACAAAATTCATTCAATTAAATGCAGAGTAAGATATTTAGATATTAAAGAATAAAATTATTTATCAACCATCTAATTATTCGGATGATACAGTTACTGTCCTACCAGACCTTATAAAATTGGTGTTAACGTGAACTCCGTCTTGGCCCATATAAAATAAATCAGAAAGCTACTTTAAGATAAAAAAAGAATACCTGATGATTGTAAAAATATTTTACTATTAGGTCAACTTATAAATTAAGGGCAGCCCTACTTGAAATTTCAATGAAATTAAATAAAAAAGGAAACTTGACAAGCAAATTCAAAGACTTGCATGAAATTGAAAAGAAATGTGACCAGCATATAATTGATGAAGCAAAATGGATGAGATCATCAAAACCCAAATCCCTCTCAAATGTATTCTGAGGAAATTTTCTTCTGCTCTTTGATAAAAACTCTAGCAGACATAGGATGTTCTTCTCGTTTTTAAATAGTAGTTCTAGGATCATTTTATATTCCAAACTGTCTCAATCCAGAAATTAGAATTTGACATCCAAGTTATTGAATAACTCTCCCAACTGAGTTTAGAATTGTCTTTTCCCTGTCCCCAGCAGGAATGAATCCATTTTTAATTAGAAGACTCACCCAGTCTTAGTATTCACATTTTTTCCCCCACACCTGGGATATCCAGGTGACTCCAAGCTCTGCGCTCAGAAATGGTTACTGGTGGTGCTCGTGGACCTATATTAGATGCAAAAAAACAAGAGCCTGGATGGGTGGGGTGCAACGTAAACACCAGATCAACTGTACTACCTTGCTCTGGCCTTATCTTAATTTACTTTTGTACTCCACTCCTCTATCCCCCACTCCTCTTCCACTTACTTCCTTTCAGGCAGTTTCTTACTTATTAAATTTGGAGGTGACAGTCAGGACTGATACCTGGATTAGGAAAGTTTTTAAACTGTGACTTGCAGGCTAACTTCAACTTTCAGTGATGTTCATGAAGACAATTCCTAGGATGCTGTTTTGCTCTGACTGGGAAACCCCATTACTAAAGCCTCTCATATCTACTTCCTAGAGAAGATGATATTTGGATCTATTCTTCTGCCTCTAACTTGACAAATGACTTTGTTTTTTTAATTAGGGAAGGATGGGTAATTTCATGGAATAGCAATTCACTCAAAAATTTTTTTACAGTTCTTTTTTTCTATCATAATGCATTAAATTGCTTTAAATAGATCTTTGAAATCTGAATTACTTTGCAGAATGAAATTATATCCTGCTTGTTCTGTTTTGGTAAAATTGTTCATTAAGTGCCATCTATTCTGCTCTGAGTAACCTTATATTATAAGCCTTGTTTTGAAATTGTAAAATAACATGTCTGATGGACTAGCATGCAATTTAATTTATATACTTAAATTTTTCTTTAAATGCATTAGGTCTGTGGTTTTATATTTGAGTGTCATTATGACATTTTGATATTATCATTCAGTTATGTAAATAATTAGCAAATGATCCATCATTTTTGTACTCTAAAAGCAAGATAGACAAAAAATAATTTAATTCTTAACGTTCTATTTTAAAAATATTTTAAAAACTGGTATTTTTTTATACTAGGGGACTAGTATAAGTGAATTTTCCAAAGCAATTAGTCCATTTGAATTTTTTTTTGTGTGTGGCTTTTGGGTCACAGTTGCACAGGGTTACTCCTGGCTCCATGCTCAAAAATTTGCTCCTGGCAGGCACGGGGGACCCTGTGGGGATGCTGGGATTCGAACCGATGACCTTCCTGCATAAAAGGCAAACACCTTACCTCCATCTATCTCTCCGCCCCCCCCATTTGGATTTTTTAATAATCATTTTGGGTGCTGTCTTTTATTAAAATCATATAGATTTTTTTTTAACATTTTTTTTATTTTTTTTATTATTATTTTAATTATGACAACAAAGATGCAAAGAAAGAGGACAGGGTAAAGTTACAGTGGAAGCCCAATCACCCATAAACAGAATTCTCGGTAGTCCCATCGATGATATCCCAGCCTTGAACTTTCAGCCAAAGAACATTAAGAAAAACAAAACTGAACTCATGTACAATACAATTACTTTGTCCCTCAAATCCCCAGTTGTAGTACATACTATTATCTTAGCAGCACACAATATAATCTAAAGACATTAGACTTATGTAACTCCTTAAACATTGAGGGCAAAGTACATTTCTCTAGTTCCATGCACATGCTTACTAGTTTAAGTTAGCCTCAAAAGTTTTAGTGGGTTGTTCTTCTTAAGGATTGGAGTCAAGGGAACATAGTAAAAAACGGTATTAAAGTGGCATTTGTTTGCATAGGCCCACCAAAACATAAGGGATCTGGAAAGGCAAATTATGGTCTAAATACAAGGAGACCCTACCCCTGAAGTTTCCTGGCACAGGACTGACTCTAGGCTCCAGGCACACTAGTTTGTCCAATTCAAGTCATCCTCTGTAGTGGCAATACACCTCCATTCCTCACTTAGTCTCTGTTGTTGTTGGTATCATGCTTCTGTATTAAAGATCCTGGAGTCTGCATATCCCATATTGTAGTCAGGATGGTGCGGAGCATCCTCTCATTTCACCTCACACTTATGGGGCAATAGAGAGAACCATGTCCTGTAGAGCAGGTCATTGTTGTTATCAAGTCTTCTCAGTGTAAACGGAAGTCTCTTTTTAGGAGGTCGATGTCAGACCCTTGGTAGAGTCTTTCCTGGTAGAGGACTGCTTCCAGCTGTTGCTATAAAAGACCTTGGATGTTTCGTAGATAGCTTGCCTGGTTCCGGCGTGAATGGAGGATGCCCATTCTTCTGAGGCCTGTGCCAGGTCATTATATCAATGTTCAGGGTGTAAGGTTCATTGTACTGAGATTTATTAGATAAGAACTTATCTGTATGTATGGTGTTTTCCCATTTTAATGTGTCTATGCAAACAAGGATCAATGCCATGAAGCGTTATTGGTGCATCTGGAGGCAATGGGAACAAGACCAGCAGTTTCCATGACATAGTTCAATCATAGGAATCAAACTGAGGGACAGTTCCACCAACAATCCTTACTGAACAGCTTACAAAGAAAAGACAAGATGAAAAGTGGATAGAAACATCATAGTAGAAGAATATATAGAGAGTTACATCAGTTAAAGAAAATACCCATAAAATATTCAAAAGATATATGTGTTCAATATGTGTTCTATTTCTGTCCTCTAAGTAGTTTCTGGATTTGTTAGATCTACTGTATGTCTTTGGTCAGAGAATAGAACTGTGTGTTACTGAACTTAAGAAGAGTAAATCTGGGTACTAATGGTTGGGAGGAGCATATGTTCACGCGGGGGGCGCTAGCCCCCGCGTGGTTTACAAAATGTAGACCTGGTATGAAATTGCCAGTGACAGCCTAAGTAATAGCTGAGCAGCTATCTGCCACCCCCCAGATCAATCTTCCACCCCCTTAGCCAACCTCTGTAGCCCAGCCTAGGAGTGGGGAAAACCCAGGGTGCCCCATCAGCTCCTTCCAGAAACCCACCTGGAGATCCGGAGGAAAAGAGGGGAGAGGGGGGGTTGGGTGACCCATGTCCGAGCCCCCCTACCCTAGGCCGGGCTAAGGGGCCGCTGGCACATGTCGGAGTAAAATCATATAGATTTTAAAATTCATTATACCTTTAATTTTTATAATTACAAATGTTCCCTTGAATGTTTGCTTTTTGTTGCTTTTAAATTCTATTTACCATTTTTTTCCTCTGATATAATTTGCTGAAATATTTATTTTTGCCAGTTATTTTTACTAATTCTGATTCAAAAAAATATTCATTTTGATTGTTTCCTAGTTCACAACACATTAATAGCTTCAGATTTATAAAATCTATGGTTTTGATATTTCCTTTTTCATTTAGCATTTGTTGTTTTGTTTTCTGGCCACCCCCACTATTGCACAGGGGTTACTTCTCACTCTGCAACTCAGAAATCACTCCTGGCAGGCTCCAGGGGGTCCATATGGATGCCTGGGATGAACTCAGGTTGGGCCACTACCTGTTTATGCTAACCTGCTCTGGCTACCACTTTGACCTCACATTTAGCTTTTGCTACATGATGTTTTATTTTATTTATTCTCTTTGCTTTCATTATATGACAAATAACCTTAAGATTAAAATTTGCTTTAAAGAGTAACACTTATAGATTTGATATCAAATCCCAGATTTGAGTTTATAGTGTGGTTAGTTATTAATTTACTTGTGCTCTGTATTGTAAATTTGGTCATTGAAAAGTCCTTCTAATGTGATCTTTGATTTTTTTTTAAATCTAGATTTGCTAGTTTATTGCTAGTAAATCCTTGGTTTGTTATGTCGTGGATCATGATTGTGGTCTGTCCCTATTGGGGTGTCTTTTATATCTTTATTGGGTTTTTGTATAAATATTCTATGTGCACTGAAACAAATAATTATATTTTTTTGTTTTGTTTTTGGGGCGACATCCTTTGGTGCTCAGGGGTTACTTTTGGCTTTGCACTCAGAAATCGCTCCTGACAGGCTCCAGGGACCATGTGGGGCTGCTGCGGATCAAAACCCACGTCTGACCTGGGTCGGGTGGCTCCTGGCTCTACGTTCAGGTGCTTGGTGGGACCAAAGGTTGGTGCTTGGGATGAACCTCAACTAGTGTTTTACAAAGCAAGAATCGACCCTTGTTTTATCACTCTGATTTTAAACTATTTTAAAATAATTTTGTATTATATATCTATTTTAGTGATATGTAATGTCCTATTTTCTGTCTTTTTATTTTCATTATTATTATACAATTTATCTTTTTTTCTGGCATATTTTATTTTTTATTTAAACTTTTAAAAATAATAATTACTTTAAGTCCATGGTTACAAAATTGTTTTATACTCGAGTTTCAGTCACATACCCACCCTTCCCTTTACCAATGCACTTTCCCACAACCAATGTCCTCAGTTTCCTTCTCAGCCACCCCCCCCCCCCACTTCGTCTATCTCTGGAACAGACATTATGCTCTCGATCGTCACCACTTGCTGTGGCTAGTTTTTCTACCATGGGAAACCATGGGCCTTTGAATTCTATTGTCCCTGGATATAATCACCATGCTATCTTTTTATTGTTCTTATATCCCACAAATGATGAGATTATTCTATGTCTATCCTTTTCTCTTCTGACTCATTTCACTTAGCATACTAATCTCCATATAGACCCATATTAGGCAAATTTTATAGCTACATTTTTCCAACAGTTGCATAGTATTCCATTTTATAGATGTACCACAGTTTTCTGTAGGGTTGATAAATTTTATTTTCATAGACCATTCACATTTGTTGTTTAATGGCAGAACCAATCTTAATCCTTTCAACTTAGTTTCACTTTCTGTTGATTATCCTTCTTTGTTTGTCTTCTTTTTTTCTGTTTTTCCTCTATTGGTATTGGAAGTTACTCATCTTAATTCAAATTTTTAAATTTTTACATTAAATTTAAACTTTACATTTAAATTTAAATTTACATTAACATTTTATTTTTGCATTCACAGTGATAGTTTAGATGTAGGGAATTGGCCTTGCATGCAGCTGACCTGGTTTTGACTCAGAAACCCGGATTTAATTTCTGACACAACAAATAGTCCCTCAAGCCCACATGAATGATCCTAAAACACAGAGACAGGATTACATTTTTAAGCATCACTGAGCACCCCCAAACAAAGCAAAACAAAATTTATATTTCTCTATAAATGTGAAGGAAAAACTTTATGTACCTATAAGCAAGTTGAAAGTTGAGCCTTGAGAATACTATACTTTTGCATTTTATACTGTTTTCTAAGTATTTAATTCTTTTTCCTATTCAAGATTCTATCTCGTGACCTATTTTTCTCTTAAACACTAAACTATGCTTTCTTTATTAACCATCTGAATACTTTTATATACACAAGTAAATTTCTTTCTAATAATCTGCCTAGAAGGAATTCAAACTTATAGATAATGATAACTAAGATAGGCCCACAGAGATAATGTAAGGAATCTTGTCCTTGATGTCTATGAACAGAATTTTTCATTAACAGTAATTACTAGAAAATTATTTTGATTTCCCTGTCCAAATCAAAGCCATGAAATGCCATATGTTGTAAGCCACAGAAGACTTTTGCTTTGATGAATTCTGATACATGCCTTAGTCTTTTGTTCCTTGTTTTCCATCCTGAAAAATTTTTCTCTGTGATCTTTTATAGTTGGTGACAAGTAAATGTGGGAGAGAGATTTTTGTCATATATTCCATTCTTTCCATCATGTAGATTCTTATCCATCATTGATTTTCATCATTCAGGTATGCAGCTGAATTATTGTGATATCTCTATTGTGAGATAGATTTTCATAATTCCTCACAGGCTGATGAATAAGAAAATTTAATGGGAAAAATTGGAAATTGAAATAAGGATATGAAGGGAGTTACAGAAATTAGCTGTCAAGAGCATAGAAGGCTACCAAAAACCTTGCACTTTATGATATAAATTTATTATTTTTTTATTTTGGGCCACTCTTCGTAACGCTCAGGGTTACTCCTGGCTATGCTCTCAGAAATCCCTCCTGGCTTGGGGGACCAGATGGGACTCTGGGGGATCAAAATGCAGTCCTTCGTGGTCAGCCACATGCAAGGCAAATGCCTGACTGCTACGCCATCACTCTGGACCCTATGGTATAATTATTTTTGCTTCTTTCTTTAGCCTGAAAAGTTCTTTGTGGACATGATTCAGCACGATGTTCACCATTACATGTACCATTAGTTTATTTACTTCATAGATGTTCGTTACCTAATGGTAGACAGGATGCTAAGTTAATACTATTGTGTTTAATATTCTTTTAAATATAATTATATCTTTGAGTGTGGAAGTTTTTTCTTGGGTTAAGGTTACCTAGAGGCAGAATGTGATGGGAAATTTTATGTGCAAATGATTTATGAAGAATTTGTTGTTTCTTGGATAATACCCTATTAAGGGAGTGACAAAGCTAAACATGAAAGAAGAAGAAACCAAACAAGGAAAAAATTACGAAGTTTCAAACCAAGGCCTGATTTTTCAGGGGAGTTCTGTATTGTAAATCATGCTTCAAAGTAGGTTTCTTCTTGAATTTCATAGAATCTCATTATTCCTTCACCAATCATTGAGCCAAGGGACCTCAGACCTCAGTAGGGGTTTATGGGGTAAGGAAGGAAAAAACAAACCATAAACCTCTGATTCCCCTTTCCTTTAGGAAAAAGTGTTGTAGAAATTCCAAGAGTTTTTTGTAAGGGTTTATCACCTAAGCAAAAGAGAGAGAGATGGGCAGCTCCAAGCAGTGCATGAATCTGAGAAGGTTCTGGATCGAAAACAAAAACTGTTTTCCATAGAAATCTTGCTTTGATATTGTTATTTGCAAGGGGTAGGAGTTATAGCTCGTGGGTGCTCAGGGTTCCTCCTGGCTTGAAATTCAGGTATAACTCCTGATGATGTTTAGGAGGGACCATACGAGTTCCAGATTTCAAATATGAATCTGACCCATGCAAGGCTTAGATGCATGCTAGGCAAGCACCCTACCCTTTGTACCATCTCTCCAGCTCCTTGATATCATTTTCCGTCAAGAACTTGCTTGAAGTGTTATTTGTTTTGCCAGTGTGTCTATGTGACCATTATGAAGACACTTCATGTTCTCTAAGAAAAGATGAAGGTGATTCCTTTTGAGCAAAGGTGGACAAAGGAATCAAGTTTCTATTCATGTTAGATGCTGGACAAGCACATAAAATATTCATAGTAGGTTTTTTCCTTCTGGGAAATGACCGAATGGTCTCCAGTGTAGCCACTGCTACCTAGTGTTTTCTCTTAAAAGCTTTAAAAGTTATTGCAAAAAATAAAAATTTTATTAAGGGAAGGAGCATTGAGTATATATTTACTGTTTCCTTTGACTAAAACTTTGTATGAACTTGCTCTAGACTAATTCAGTTTTGAAAGTATCCAGTTATTTTATTATTTATTTATTTTTTGGTCTCACCCAACAGTGCTCAGGGTATACTTCTGGCTCTGCATTCAGTTTGGCATGTAGGTGCTCAAGGGACCACCTAGATATATCTGGTTTGGCATCTCACAAGGCAATCACCTTACCTGCTGTAGTATTGCTCCAACCCCTATTTTAATTACTTGAGAAACCTCTAAAGCGTTTTTCTCTCTGGTGGTTGCACCAATTAGCAATCTAACTATGATCTAAAAGAGGCTTTCTTTCTCCTCATCCTCACCAATAGTCTTATCTGGCTGATGTAGCCATTCTAACAGGGGAAGATAATACTTGTCTTTATTTTGATTTGCACTTTCTGATGATGAGGGGATGCTAAACACTTTGATTTTTATGTTGGCCATTTGTATATCTATGCAAAATATGCTTCCAGGTTCCATTGGTTAATTTTAAGCCTGGTGTTATATATATGTATATATAATATATGTTTGTGATTGAAGGTTATGAATTTTTATTTATTTGATTTTGACCCCTTATAAAATACTTAATGTTTTTTCTAATTTTCAAAGGTAAGATTTACATTTTAGTCAATTGATTTTACTGTATTACAAAACATTTTAATTTGATATAATCTTTTTTTTTCTGTGGTTTTTGGGTCACACCCGGCTGTGCTCTGGGGTTATTCCTGGTTCCAGCAGGCTCAGAAATTGCTTCTCCTGGCAGGCACGGGGACCATATTGGGACGCCAGGATTCGAACCGATGACCTCCTGCATGAAATGGCAAACGCCTTACCTCCATGCTATCTCTCCGACCCCAATTTGATATAATCTTATGTGTTTTATTTTTGTTTTTATTATTTGTACTACTGATGTCATTCAATAGCATGATTAATAAAACTAATGTTTCATAGTTATTTCCTTTAGTTTTTTTTTTTCTTTTGGTTTTTTGGTCACACCTGGCAGTGCTCAGGGGTTACTCCTGGCTCAACACTCAGAAATCATTCCTGGCAGGCTCGGGGGACCATATGGGGTGCTGGGATTTGAACAATCATCCTTCTGAATGCAAGACAAACGCCTTACCTCCATACTATCTCTCCGCCTCCCCTTTTTTTCTTCTAGTTTTTAAAGGACTTTTTTTTCAGGTCTTACATTACGTCTTCAATCAATTTTGAATGATTTTAGGGGCTAGTGTAAGAAAAGGATATATTTTTAATCTTTTGCAAGCTTATCAGGACCATTCAATCAAAATATTGATAGCCATCTTAATCTCCAAAGACACAACCTCAAATGCCAGAATCTTATAAGTAGAAATCTTCAGAGGAGAATTTTGCAGTTGAGAATATGCAAATTTTTTTCCAGAAACATTTCTCAACCCTTTGCAAAGGGCCTTTTTCATAGAGACACATTCAGGAACAAGAGGAACTGAATCTAATGCCTTTGTATTGTAGAGTAATGACAGTCTGTGTAAATAAAGTTAGTGTCATCCAAATAAATTTAGTGTCATCCACTGGAGTGTGCAGTGGTTAATTTATAGTCCAAAGTGGTGTTTCAGTTTATTGTGGAACCAAGGAAAAAACAAGCTCTTTATTACTTATTCTCAAGGTAAACAAGAGCTCTCCTCTTTTACTGTAAAGTCCTATAAAATAAATCCCCATTTTGTGAAATCACCCCACAGGCCAAGTTTCCACCCTCAGTGGATAGGGTCTGAAGAAGCAGGGTGGCAGGAAAGAATGAATAAAACAAAAGCAAGTCAGGAGAAAAGTCATGGAATCAGTCCGCTCCTCGAGGTCTCCCTGCCTGACCCCCCCTCCCCCGCCCAAAGCCAAACTGCTTTTACTTTATTCTCCCAGAAACAAAATCCACCAGGTTGAGGATGTACAAAGTGATCCAGATGGACTTTTATATATCAAAGAGGTAAAGGAAAAAAGGACATTGGGAGAAATCCTTATTTTGGGTTAATAGCTGGGTGTCATCTTACAGAGTCCCCTCCTATATCAAATTCAAATATATGGCCTCTCTTTGAATGGCCAAACTCACAGATCTCACTCCTAGAATAACCATGCACCTATTGATGTTCAAATCGGTTCTTTGTCATTTCCTTTTTTTCTTTCTGTTTGGTCTTTTTTTCTGATGATCAGGACTTTTTTGCTTCCTGGGTATGGTGACAATTTTAATCTACAAAATTTGGTCGTTTATACTTTCATAATTTTAACCTTAGAAGCCATGTCTTTCAAGATTATGACCCATACCATAAAATGTACCGTATTTATCTGGCATATAAGACGACTTTTGAAACAAAAAAAAAAGTCAACCGAAAATCAGGGGTCGTCTTATACGCCAAGTATATCCCGAAAAACGTTTCGATACGCTGCTAAATGAAAAATCAAATTTTCCAACTCGATCCTGCACCAATCACTGCAAGGCTGCTCTGACCGCCTCTCTAACTCAGCCAATCCAAGCAGGCTTTCGATGCATGCAAATTAGACAATGTTACCTGAATCTAAGCTGTAAAAAGCCTGCTCAGATTGGTCATAGTCAGAGAGGAAGTCTAAAATTAGGGGGTCGTCTTATATACCAGAAAATATAGTATTTATAAAATGTATTATATAAAGTTTAGGGATCTACTATATAGTATGTCACTATAGTTAATAAATGTTTATTATATGCCTAAAGGTTGCCGATATGACCCAATGTGAAGTGATGAATATATTAACTAACTTGATTTTGCTAATCATTTGTAATGTGACATGTATCAAATAAATGGCAACAATGTCGTATTCCAATTATATTGTACTAAAGTTAGAAAACAACAACATTTTTATAAAGTAAGATGAGAATAAAAAATAGAAGAGAACATTCTGGATGATTCTCTCTTGGGCTTGATAGTCATTTATGAAGCTAATTAATTGAGTTTTTTTTATCTCCTTTGACTTTAGCCTTTGTAATGAATATGTATTTTCAAGAATATGTATTTCTTTTTGAAAGTGTCCTCATTATTTATCATCACTTTTCTTCTCTTAGAGTTTCTTTTTAGAATGTCATATCTATTTGTCTGTGTGTGTATTTCAGTTCAGAGATGAACCCAGAATCTCACACATGTGAGGGATTGCTCCTTTATATGAGAGGAGTTTCTAACTTTTGGATTATTTTACACATTCCTGATTAAAGTATCTTCTTTGGAAATAAATGGCTTTCTTTGTTAAAGCTCCTGATTATATCACAAGAAGTTTCTTCATACTCAGCAGAGTTTAATTTTGTGGGAATCCTTGCTGTAGACCAATTTGTGGAGGCAGGTTATATGAACACCTCTGGAATTAGCTAGATCAGATCACTACTTACAAGTTTCCCAACTCAGTAATTTATATATTTTTTAATGACTCTGGGTATGATTCTGGGTGATATGCTATTGTTTTTATAGTCATTGAGCTTTGTTTTAACCGCTGGGAACTTTGCTTCTGTTTCTTTGGTGATGTCATTCTACTTCCTGTCCAGTCTTTCTAACTTTCTAGTCTCAGGCCCATCAATAGTGCAGCTCAGATAGATCTTGATTGTATGCAATGAATCAATTCTAGGCCCTTCTTCCAAACACATTAAAATATATTTTCATTCTTTATTCTTTCCCCCACATTATCTAAATTTTAGCCTCATGACTCATATGACTGATTCAAATACTTGTAGGGAATTTTCTTTGACTTACACTCTTACAGTTATGGAAAGGAGAATTCTTTTTTCTGTCATACACTGGCAGAAGCAATGAGAGCATGTGGCAGTTTTGTTATAAACTTATCAGTTCTCTGAATATCAGGGAGAATAAAAATAGCATATGTTACTTTAAAGTATATTTCTTCCATCTGTAAAATATTCCTATTGTTAATGTTATTCAAATAAATGAATTAACTAATGAATAGCTCAGGTTCTAAATAAAATAATGAAATTGTTTTAATTAAATTGTAGCTTATTATTAGGGTATTTTGAGCTGTAGTACATCAGATGCAACAGCATTAAGAAGGGAATAAAAATAAGTTATGTCCATCAATGTCATCCTAAGTCCAATTAGAACTCACAAAAAAGGTCTTTGATGTGAAAATTAATGATTTGTTTGGTTCATAATATTGATAATAAAATTTCCCAAGAAAGTTTCTTACATTAAAAAGAATAACAGAACTTTTCCTTCTTAGCTCCTGCCTTCTAGAATGCATTTTTCACTGATATTAATCAGAATAATCCTGATCCTGGTCTTATGCACTATGAACTATGCACATGTTTCTTGCATTATTTAGGATTAAAGAAATGCCTTACCAGTAATTTAGTGGGGTTCTGATAAGTGTCTAGGGAGCCATCTAAATGGCCTATAACAGAGGAAGAGTTGTCTGGAATTTGAAGTATTGCCTTTTAATGTGAAGAAACCAGAATCAATAAATAAAAATTAAGCTTTTATTTCTTTTCTCTCTGTACATACACATAGTGTATGCATGAGTCCAGGCCTGATACTCATGCCTCATTAAAGGAGGGTACCATGTGCAATAGAATTAAAACTTTATGGCTCAACTGGGGGCTTTTATATCCAACACTCATTATAGTCAACTGTCAGCATATTCTCAAAAGGCTTTAGTTTGAGCGCCATGGACTTTTCAAACTAGATATGGCCTTAGAAATTAACCCATTTATCAATACATCATATATATAGGGGAAATGAGGGCAAAGGGATCTGTAGGTCCCAGAGAATAAACTTCTAAGTTTGGTTGTACTTAAAAATACTCTTCCTTGTAATTGTGGTAAGGGAAATAACAGATATACAGACTCCTATTGTCTGCTTTTCAGTTAGTCACCTCTTCTTTTTATCACTTGTCCATAGGATAAAAACTAATTATAAATACACTGTATTTGCCAGCATATAAGACGACCCTTCAACCCATGAAAAACTTCCTAAAAGTTGGGAGTCATATTATATGCTGGTATACGACATGCTGAAACTTGTTCCAGCTTCAGGGACGAGTGATCCAAACCCCTCTTACTTTTAAGAAGTCACTTACTTTTAAGACTTTTAGGAAGTTTTTCATGGGTTGAAGGTCATCTTACACACAGGCAAATACGTAAACCAATTTAATTTATCCAGGCTACAAATAAAGATGCAAAGTAAAAATACAATAAAATCTTATGAAATATTTTATATATTCTTATTAGATTTATCTTCAAGATGTGTGCCTAGCAAGATAGGAGGAGTAAATGACAATTTCTAATGGAAATAAAAAATAAAAAATAGCATTAAGATATAGAGACACTTGATGAATGGAAAAAATTAAACAATTCTCTACTTTTACCATAGTACTATGTAAATTTAATATGATCCCACTAAAATTTTTCAATATTATTTTTTAAGGAAATGGAACAAAATTAGTAAGGCTTTATATAAAAATCATATAAAAGTCTTAACTTACATGTGTGGGAGATCATTCTGTATTTGGCCTCGTCTTTCTGGAAGTTGATAATGGAATTTGCTTATTAGTTTATTTGAGAGGAAATATAGTAGGATACTCCTGGCTTTGCTGGGTTTCATATGGGATGATGAGAATAAAATCTGGATAGGATGCTTGCAGAGTAAGCAAGCATCTACACCCCTTCTTGAAAAGATAAATTTTAAAATGTATTTATTTATATGTATTTATTATTTGATTTGTTTTAAGCCATACCCTGTATTTTTTCAATGCATACTCTTGGCTCTGCATACAGGGACCACTTCCGGTAAGTTTGGGGGAATCATATCTGATGCCAGGACTTGGCTGGGTCAATGACAAATAAGGCAAGAAATCTGCCCACTATACTATTGCTAAGGTAAAGAGTTCAAGTGTCATTTGAATTCTACGACATCATTACAGGCCAGTTATAGACAGTCCATGACATTGTTCTATGACACCATTACAAACCAGTTTTCAGAGTCCCAGGAGGCTTATAATAGGGTGCATCTGAAGCATCTTGCTATCTATTTTCTATCCTGCAGCTTCTTTTAAAAAAAGCTACCGATTGGATTTGTTTTTAATTAGGTATGCAAAGACAGGTATATATGGAAACCATTGTTGGCAAAAGGATTTTACTCTAAATTCCCCAAACATGAAAGGTGCAATATGCTGAGCAGTAAGACCATATTGAGAAGCCACCCAAACAAGAAGGCAGGAATGATAAAAGATAGACCAAGGCCTTGACTGGAGGTTTTGCGGGAAAGGCCAAGTTTCAAACAAGGGAAGCCAATTTTGAATGGACTCCTCATAAAAATGTCATCGGTGTCTGGAGTTTCGGGGGATATCTCTAATTGACTGAGACCTGGCAGTGGGTATCTGAGACACAAGAGAAGGTGGTAGGGAGTGTGGGATCTGGAATGGTTGAGTTGCATAGGAAAGAAGTACTGCCAAGCAATTCTTTTTCCATCTCTAGAAATTAGATACCCCTGAGACAAACAAGAGACTGCCTGATCAAGTCAGAGAGGCTCCCGGACATAAAGAATCAAGAGCAAAATAAATATAAAAATACAGTTAATACACTAACACTCTTAAGTTGGTGTTGATTTCCCATCGCTACGTATCATCCAGCCTTCATACTTTCTTCCACATTTTTTGTTTCTTGATATGAACCCTGCTCTAGCTAGATTGTTCTCCAGGAGGTGAATACCCCCAAATTTCCCTTACTCATTTTTCTCCTGTGTTAGTGCCACAGAGTGTGGTGAGACGGAATGACTCATCAAACTTTACATGGAACAAAGGATTGGCTGGGTCTCAAAGTCACTCCCATTCACATCATTGGTTGCACTTTGGGAAAAAGTGAGGAGACTAGTGTAATAAAGTAGGAGATATTTAATTGCTGTCAGAGAAGATGGAGGGTCTAGTTGGATCTGATTCTCTTCTTCCTCCTAAGAGAATATCGTACTTCCATGAAATGATCTCAAAATCATTCAGATTTAAAAAAAATGTTTAGATCCAGTTCCTCTTTTTAGAAAATAGGAATAACATTTTTTTGCCTATGAAGCAAGATAATTTGCATTGAAACATTTAGAGAGATGTCAGGAAATAGAAAGGGGAGAAAAGATCTATGTTTTGATAGAGAGAACAGACAGGTTTCTCCAGAGTAAAAATAAAAAATCAAAGAAAAATAGAGACAAGGGAAGCAAGCTACATATTCAAGAGGAAACAGGGACTTAAAAAGCAAGCCAGGTATCTCATTTTTTAATTTTTTTATCAGCCTTTTATTTAGAAGGGATTCTTACATGATCATTTTATTTTTCAGATTCAAAGAGTTATATTTTCAAGAATTATTTCTTTTTTTTTTTCTTTGGCTTAAAAGGCATTTAAGATGGAAGAACTACTCTGAGCCACTGTGGCAATCTTCTACTCCACATTCTCAGGCAGAAGCACAGATGATTCCAAACCTAACAGTCTTGGTCCTGGCAATGCAGTTCACTAATGAAATTTTCCATCATGTTTCTGTTGTCGCAGCATTTTTACTCCTCCTAGATTTAGAAGGGTTTGGGCTGTGCTTTCCACATAACTTGAGGGGATTTTAAAGGCTGGATCAGACCACACTGAGGAGTTGTATAGAATAGGGCTAAACCACGACTGAAAATAATTGGCAATATGTGTTCATTAAGATGTAGTAAGCTAAACAAGACATTTGTTTTGGGGGCATCATTAATATAGGAATGCATAGCCAATGTAAAAATTCCCACAGTGTTGTAATATAGAGGGGTGAAAAGTAATTGACCTACATGCACTCATGGGTATGCATAACCCTATTCATTTCCCACAGGCAACCATAGTTTAAATGACATATCTTTGTTAAGCATCTTGCTTAACAATATTAACAACATATAGGCTGTAACCCAAATCAAACACTGGCACTGCACATGGTCCCTTGTAAATTGCCAGGAGTGATCCCTGAGCACATGTTAAGAGTAATTCCTGTGTACTGCCAAGTGAGTTCTCCCAAATTGTAGATTCCTTCCAGAACACTATACATCTATATGGGTAATACAATACATACGTTTATATTAAAAATACAAATGTGTTTATTTACATATAATAATTGTACATTTTAATTCAATACATTTATTTTTAATGTTAATACAAGTAGAACCATCTAAGTATTCTAAAATGTTTACCTTTTATTCCATTATTTATTTGTATTATTCAGTTAAAATAATTCTTTAGAGGAAAAAATTAAGTGAGTTTCCATATGGCCCCTATTGCCAAAAAAATGTGCTTTCTAAATGTTTTGTTTTGTTTTCATCTTGGAGCTATACTCTGAGATACTCAGTGATTACTCCTGGTTTTTCACTCAGAAATTACTACTGGCAGTGCTAAGGAGCCATATAGAATACCAGGGATTGGACTCTGGGGATATAATTTTTATACAACTTTACATGATTGTATTTTTCTCTGGGTTACTGTTCATATTAATTTATTAGAGATGATATAACAAAATATCACCTACAAAGGGGCCTTCATGTCATTAATTTTCTTGCAGTTCTAGGTGTATCTTAAGGTGTTAGCATGTTTGGTTACTTTGAGGCTTTTGTCCTTGATTTTTGATGTCACTCAAATCTTCATAGTCTTCTTCTATGTCTGTATTCAAACAGTCTCATCCTAAAGACCACATTTTAAACATAATTATCTCTTTTAAGACCTAATCTCTACATATGATTTGATTCTGAGAGACTGGGATTAGAGTTCCATTCTATGAGTTTTTGGTGGGGTCACTATTATTAACAAAATGTCACGAAGTTTCCACCAAGCAGAAAGGAATCAGTTAATTAAGCTCACTGATTCTGAATTGGGGAACAGGAGGAAAGCCCTGAGCACAGTATTGTATAGCTCAGAATTATAAGCAAAAACCCAAACAAACAAACAAACAAACAAAGAAGAAATGTAGAATCAGTTCCCTCCTCTTAAATCTAATGGGACGTTGTGATCAGAGTCACAGAAGAGAATATGACTGAAGAAACAGCATGCAATTTTGAAAACCAGCCCAGTAAAAACAAGATGACTTCTACGTTGCTATCTTGCTCAGGCACAACATATTCATACTTAGAATCCCATCAGTTACCACAATGATATGGAAACTCAAACTAGCCAAATTTGAGAGGAACTGCAGCCCCTAAACACCAAATATTATCATAGTCCAGATATGTGACCTGTTGGATGCCACTGGTTCCAGGATTCAAGATGACTCTTAGATGAGGTCCCAGTATTGTGGAGCAAACATGGACTTGACTTTTCAAGTCATCACACTGGATCCCAAAAAATCAATGTTCACAGCAACTGAAGAATTAATTTCCCTCCTGTGGCTGTTCCCTGGAGGATCTCAGGACTGAGATGCTGACTGGAGAGCCTTTGTGTTCTCTCACTATGAGCTGGCTTCTCCCACAGTGCTTAGGCCTCTTTCCAGGAGCTCTTAGGCATCAAAATGAATGTCAGAATGAAGAAGAGGACATACTGGTGTGTTTTATGAAAAATTCATCTAGAACAATTTTATTGAGCTTGTTTTGACTATAATTAAATCTTGCTTTTTTAATTTTTAAAAATTTTTTTTTTTTTAATTTTTTTTTATTTAAACACCTTGATTACATACATGATTGTGTTTGGGTTTCAGTCATAAAAGGAACACCACCCATCACCAGTGCAACATTCCCATCACCCAAGTCCCCAAATCACCCTCCTCCCCACCCAACCCCCGCCTGTACCCTAAACAGGCTCTACATTTCCCTCATACATTCTCAATATTAGGACAGTTCAAAATGTAGTTATTTCTCTAACTAAACTTCATCACTCTTTGTGGGTGAGCTTTCCTGAGGTGAGGCTTGGAACTTCCAGCTCTTTTCTCTTTTGTGTCTGAAAATTATTATTACAAGGGTGTCTTTCATTTTTCTTAAAACCCATAGATGAGTGAGACCATTTCTGCGTTTTTTCTCTCTCTCTCTGACTTATTTCACTCAGCATAATAGATTCCATGTACATCCATGTATAGGGAAAATTTCATGACTTCATCTCTCCTGACAGCTGCAATAATATTCCATTGTGTATATGTACCAACAGTTTCTTTAGCCATTCATCTGTTGAAGGGCATCTTGGTTGTTTCCAGAGTCTTGCTATGGTAAATAGAGCTGCAATGAATATAGGTGTAAGGGAAGGGGTTTTTGTATTGTATTTTTGTGTTCCTAGGGTAATATTCCTAGGAGTGGTATAGCTGGATCGTATGGGGAGCTCGATTTCCAGTTTTGGAGGAATCTCCATATCGCTTTCCATAAAGGTTGAACTAGACAGCATTCCCACCAGCAGTGGATAAGAGTTCCTTTCTCTCCACATCCCCGCCAACACTGTTTATTCTCATTCTTTGTGATGTGTGCCATTCTCTGGGGTGTGAGGGTAGGTATCTCATCGTTGTTTTGATTTGCATCTCCCTGATGATTAGTGATGTGGAACATTTTTTCATGTGTCTTTTGGCCATGCGTATTTCTTCTTTGTCAAAGTGTCTGTTCATTTCTTCTCCCCATTTTTTGATGGGGTTAGATGTTTTTTTTCTTGTAAAGTTCTGTCAGTGCCTTGTATATTTTGGAGATTAGCCCCTTATCTGATGGGTATTGGGTGAATAGTTTCTCCCACTCAGTGGGTGGCTCTTGTATCCTGGGCACTATTTCCTTTGAGGTGCAGAAGCTTCTCAGCTTAATATATTCCCATCTGTTTATCTCTGCTTTCACTTGCTTGGAGAGTGCAGTTTCCTCCTTGAAGATACCTGTAATGTCCTGTAGTGTTTTGCCTATGTGCTGTTCTATATATTCTTATGGTTTTGGGGCTGATATCGAGGTCTTTAATCCATTTGGATTTTACCTTTGTACATGATGTTAGCTGGGGGTCTAAGTTTAATTTTTGCAAGTGGCTATCCAATTGTGCCAAACACCACTTGTTGAAGAGGCTTTCCCTGCTCCATTTAGGATTTCCTGCTCCTTTATCAAAAATTAGATGGTTGTATCTCTGGGGAACATTTTCTGAGTATTCAAGCCTATTCCACTGATCTGAGGACCTATCCTTATTCCAATACCATGCTGTTTTGATAACTGTTTGCTTTGTAGTACAGTTTTAAAGTTGGGAAAAGTAATTCCTGCCCATATTCTTTTTCCCAATGATTGCTTTAGCTATTCGAGGGTGTTTATTGTTCCAAATGAATTTCAAAAGTGTCTGATCCACTTCTTTGAAGAATGTCATGGGTATCTTTAGAGGTGATGGCATTAAATCTGTATAATGCCTTGGGGAGTATTGACATTTTGATGATGTTAATCCTGCCAATCCATGAGCAGGGTATGTTTTCCATTTCCGTGTGTCCTCTCTTATTTCTTGGAGCAGAGTTTTATAGTTTTCTTTGTATAGGTCCTTCACATATTTAGTCAAGTTGATTCCAAGATATTTGAGTTGTGTGGTACTATTGTGAATGGGGTTGTTTTCTTAATGTCCATTTCTTCTTTATTACTGTTGGTGTATAGAAAGGGCCATTGATTTTTGTGTGTTAATTTTGTAGCCTGCCACCTTGCTATATGAGTCTATTGTTTCTAGAAGCTTTTTGATAGAGTCTTTAGGGTTTTCTAAGTAGAGTATCATGTCATCTGCAAACAGTGAGAGCTTGACTTCTTCCTTTCCTATCTGGATTCCCTTGATATCCTTTTCTTGCCTAATCGCTATAGCAAGTACTTCCAGTGCTATGTTGAATAGGAGTGGTGAGAGAGGACAGCCTTGTCTTGTGCCAGAATTTAGAGGGAAGGCTTTCAGTTTTTCTCCATTGAGGATAATATTAGCCACTGGCTTGTGGTAGATGGCCTTCACTATATTGAGAAAGGTTCCCTCCATTCCCATCTTGCTGAGAGTTTTGATCAAGAATGGGTGTTGGACCTTATCAAATGCTTTCTCTGCATCTATTGATATGATCATGTGGTTTTTATTTTTCTTGTTATTGATGTTGTGTATTATGTTGATAGATTTACGGATGTTAAACCAGCCTTGCATTCCTGGGATGAAACCTACTTGATCGTAGTGGATGATCTTCTTAATGAGGCATTGAATCCTATTTGCCAGGATTTTGTTGAGGATCTTTGCATCTGCATTCATCAGTGATATTGGTCTGTAATTTTCTTTTTGATAGCGTCTCTGTCTGGTTTAGGTATCAAGGTGATGTTGGCTTCATAAAAGCTATTTGGAAGTGTTTCTGTTTGTTCAATTTCATGAAAGAGTCTTGCCAAGATTGGCAGTAGTTCCTCTTGGAAAGTTTGATAGAATTCATTAGTGAATCCATCTGGACCTGGGCTTTTGTTTTTTCGCAGAACATTTGATTACTGTTTTAATTTCATCAATGGTGATGGGGGTGTTTAGATATGCTACATCCTCTTCCTTCAACCGTGGAAGATTATAAGAGTCCAAGAATTTATCCATTTCTTCCAGGTTCTCATTTTTAGTGGCGTAGAGTTTTTCAAAGTAGTTTCTGATTACCCTTTGAATCTCTGTCATATCAGTAGTGATCTCTCCTTTTTCATTCCTGATACGAGTTATCAAGTTTCTCTCTCTCTCTTTCTTTGTTAGGTTTGCCAGTGGTCTATCAATCTTGTTTATTTTTTCAAAGAACAACTTCTGCTTTCGTTGATCTTTCGGATTGTTTTTTGAGTTTCCACTTCGTTGATTTCTGCTCTCAGCTTTGTTATTTCCTTCTGTCTTCCTGTTCTTGGGTCCTTTTGTTGAGCATTTTCTAGTTCTATTAGCTGTGCCATTAAGCTACTCCAGGTAAGCTCCTTCTTCCTTCCTGATGTGTGCTTGCAAAGCTATAAATTTTCCTCTCAGTACTGCTTTTGCTGTGTCCCATAAGTTCTGAGAGTTTGTGTCTTTATTGTCATTTGTTTCCAGGAACCTTTTTAATTCCTCCTTGATTTCATCTCGGACCCACTGGTTATTGAGCATGAGGCTGTTTAACTTCCAGGTGTTAAAGTGTTTCTTCTGAGTCCCTTTGGAGTTCACAAATAATTTCAGAGCCTTGTGGTCAGCGAAGGTAATCTGCAAAATTTCTATCCTCTTGATCTTATGGAGGTATGTTTTATGTGCCAGCATGTAGTCTATCCTGGAGAATGTCCCATGTACATTGGAGAAGAATGTGTATCCAGGTTTCTGGGGATGGAGTGTCCTATATATATCCACTAGGCCTCTTTCTTCCATTTCTCTCCTCAGGTCTAGTATATTCTTGTTGGGTTTCAGTCTGGTTGACCTGTCCAGTGTTGACAAAGCCGTGTTTAGGTCCCCCACAATTATTGTGTTGTTGTTGATATTATTTTTCAGATTTGTCAGCAGTTGTATTAAATATTTTGCTGGCCCCTCATTCGGTGCATATATGTTTAGGAGAGTGAATTCTTCCTGCTCTACGTACCCCTTGATTAATATAAAATGTCCGTCTTTGTCCCTTACAGCCTTCCTGAGTATAAAGTTTGCATTATCTGATATTAGTATGGCCACTCCAGCTTTTTTATGGGTGTTGTTTGCTTGGATAACTTTTCTCCAGCCTTTTATTTTGAGTCTATGTTTGTTCTGACTATTCAGGTGCGTTTCTTGTAGGCAGCAGAAGGTTGGATTGAGTTTTTTGATCCATTTAGCCACTCTGTGTCTCTTAACTGGTGCATTTAGTCCATTGACGTTGAGAGAAAGAATTGTCCTGGGATTTAACGCCATCTTTATTTCAAAATTTGGTGTGTCTTTTGGGTAGTCTTGTCTTAGATTAGGTCTTTCAGTTTTTCTCTTAAGACTGGTTTTGTGTCTGTGAAGTTTCTGAGCTGTTTTTTGTCTGTGAAACCATGTATTCTTCCATCAAACCGAAAGTGAGTTTTGCTGGGTATAGTATTCTGGGTGAAGCATTCATTTCATTCAGTCTTGTCACAATATCCCACCACTGCTTTCTGGCATTGAGCGTTTCTGGTGACAGGTCTGCTGTAAATCTCAGGGAAGCTTGCTTAAACATGATTTCCCCTTTTGATCTTGCTGTTTTCAGAATTCTGTCTCTATCTGTGGGATTTTTCATTGTGACTAGGATGTGTCTTGGGGTGGTTTTTCTGGGGTCTCTTTTGGTTGGTACTCTTCGGGCATGCAGGATTTGATCACATATATTCTTTAGCTCTGGAAGTTTCTCTTTAATGATGTTCTTGACCATTGATTCTTCCTGGAAATTTTCTTCCTGGGTCTCTGGGACTCCAATGATTCTTAAGTTGTTTCTGTTGATCTTATCATAGACTTCTATTTTCGTCTGTTCCCATTCTTTGACTAATTTTTTCCATTGTCTGCTCATTTGCTTTAAGTTTTTTGTCCAATCTCTCCTGCTGTATGGAATTGTTATGTATCTCATCTTCCACAGCACCAAGTCTATTCTCAGCTTCTGATACCCTGTCCCAGAGCTTATCCATTTTGTCATTCACTTCGTTTACTGAGTTTTTTCAGGCCTGTTAGTTGACATGTTTATTTCAGTTTGGAGTTTTGTCATTTCTGCCTTCATATTTTCTTGGTTCTTATTAGTGTTCTGTTCAACTCGATCCATGGTTTCTTGGAGTCTGTTGAGCACCTTCCATATTGCTAGTCTAAAGTCCTTATCTGAGAGGTTGATTAGTTGTTCAGTCATTATCTGGTCCTCAGAATTGTCATCTTCATTCTCTATGTCTGATGCTGGCCTGCGCTGTTTCCCCATTGTCACATTTGTATTGTGGGTTTTTCTACGTGTTGTAGTGGTATTCATTGTCTATATGATGTAGGCAGCACACTCCTCTGGCTCCTCCCTTTCTGTATGGGCTGACTTGCCTCTAAGGGAGGGGAGTCCTCCGTGGATGAAGCCTCACACTGGGTCAAATCTTAGGCCCGAGCATGTAACAGAGAAGACAGTCCAGAGAGAAATGTTTTGCTTCTGTGATATAGCGCCGTTCTTAGTGTGATTTTTCCTTCTTGTTGCAATGGAGTTCTTTCCTTAGAAAGAGTGCACGGCCGCGTAGCGAAGCGGAGCGGCCGTGCTCCTCTGAGCCTCTTTTTGCCCCACTCGCAAGAGTTTCACGCAAGAGGACAGTAGACAGACATAGACAGGTCACACTCACAGTCTTTCACAGCTGAGCCCCACTGGGCCGGTGTACTTTTGCGGATTTTCCCCGCCTGGTGTCACTCACACACAGGGAGCCAGCTTTTGCAAAGGTTAGCCGGTTTTTTATGCTCTGAAGTCCCTCCCTGAAAATGGTAATCTGGGCGAGCGAGGTTTCTGGAGGCTCTTTTTGCCCCACTCGCAAGAGTTTCACGCAAGAGGACAGTAGACAGACATAGACAGGTCACACTCACAGTCTTTCACAGCTGAGCCCCACTGGGCCGGTGTACTTTTGTGGATTTTCCCCGCCTGGTGTCACTCACACACAGGGAGCCAGCTTTTGCAAAGGTTAGCCGGTTTTTATGCTCTGAAGTCCCTCCCTGAAAATGGCGTCTGGGCGAGCGAGGTTTCTGGAGGCTCTTTTTGCCCCACTCGCAAGAGTTTCACGCAAGAGGACAGTAGACAGACATAGACAGGTCACACTCACAGTCTTTCACAGCTGAGCCCCACTGGGCCGGTGTACTTTTGCGGATTTTCCCCGCCTGGTGTCACTCACACACAGGGAGCCAGCTTTTGCAAAGGTTAGCCGGTTTTTATGCTCTGAAGTCCCTCCCTGAAAATGGCGTCTGGGCGAGCGAGGTTTCTGGAGGCTCTTTTTGCCCCACTCGCAAGAGTTTCACGCAAGAGGACAGTAGACAGACATAGACAGGTCACACTCACAGTCTTTCACAGCTGAGCCCCACTGGGCCGGTGTACTTTCGCGGATTTTCCTCGCCTGGTGTCACACACAGCGAGCCAGCTTTTTGCAAAGGATAGCCGGTTTTTTATGCTCTGAAGTCCCTCCCTGAAAATGGCGTCTGGGCGAGCGAGGTTTCTGGAGGCTCTTTTTGCCCCACCTCGCAAGAGTTTCACGCAAGAGGACAGTAGACAGACATAGACAGGTCACACTCACAGTCTTTCACAGCTGAGCCCCCACTGGGCCGGTGTACTTTCGCGGATTTTCCCCGCCTGGTGTCACACACAGGGAGCCCAATTTTTAAAAAATTTTTATAGTGGGTGTTTGGGCAGTGATTGGCTCAGAAATCACTCCTGGTGGTACTCAGGGGCCATAGGTGATACCAAAGATTGAAACAGGGCAGTTACATTCAAGGCAAGAGTTAAAATCTTATCTGATTTTCTATTTTTTCTTTTTTATAATCGCTTGTTCTTATTTTATTAAAGCAAAAATCTTTTCTATTTTTAAAGAAACAATTTAACAACTTAAAATTTATCATTTCCTAAGTAGCTCATTCCTTTGAATCAATTGTTTGCTTGTTCTTAGACTTTTCTTTCACTATATGCATTATCTTCTGAGATAATTCATTTGTCTTTGTAAATATGAATAAAAGTCCAGTATCATAGTCTTTTAATTTCAAAGTGTAAGCTTTTTTTTTCTTCTTCATTTGTTTTGGGAGCTGCTAGAAGGGAGAATTTTGGCTGTTCAAATAATCCTGACATTTGGAATTGATGTAATTATTTTAGTAATGGGATTGGACAAAGAAAAGGTGTCTATTATTGATAGCTATAATTCTGTATAAGAAAATATGATCAGGGTTGGAGGAATTGCACTGTGGGTAGGGCATTTGTCTAGAATGCAGCTAACCCAGGTCCAATCTCTGGCATTCCATGTGGTTTCTCAAGCCTTCCAGAAGTATTTTTCTGAGCAAAGAGCAAGGAGTAACCCCTGAGCACAACTGGGTGTGGCCCAAAAACAAATCAAAAAAGAAAATACGATCAATGATAGAAAAAAGAAATGTATCATATATCTGTGATTATTCTAACAATCAATTTGATGTTTGCAAAAAAAGAAATATATTTTATGCCACATCTGGTAAATCGGGCTCTGGGGGGAGGGTGGAGGAGAGAAACTCCACTTCTATGCATACTGGACCCCATTCAGGAGTACTTTTTTTTTTTTACTAGTATTCATTTTCAAAATGACATATATATATATATATATATATATTAGGATAGTTCACAATGTAGTTATTTCTCTAACAAAACTCATCCCTGTTTGTGGTGAGCTTCATGAGGTGACCTGTAACTTCCAGCCCTCCTCTCTTTTGTGTCTGAAAATTATTATTGCAATAATGTCTTTCATTTTTTCTTAAAACCCATAAATGAGTGAGACCATTTGCATATTTTTCTCTTTCTCTCTGACTTATTTCACTCAGCATAATAGATTTCATGTACATCCATGTATAGGAAAATTTCATGACTTCATCTCTCCTGACAGCTGCATAATATTCCATTGTGTATATGTACCACAGTTTCTTTAGTCATTCGTCTGTTGAAGGGCATCTTGGTTGTTTCAGAGCCTGGCTATTGTGAATAGTACTGCAATAAATATAGGCGTGAGGAAGGGGTTTTTGTATTGTATTCTTGTTCTTAGGGTATATCCCTAGGATTGGGATAGCTGGGTCGAATGGGAGCTCAATTTCCAGATTTTGGAGGAATCTCCATATTGCTTTCCATAGAGGTTGGACTAGACGGCATTCCCACCAGCAGTGAATAAGAGTTCCTTTCTCTCCACATCCCTGCCAGCACTGATTGTTCTCATTCGTTGTGATGTGCGCCAAACTCTGTGGTGTGAGGTGGTATCTCATCATTGTTTTGATTTGCATCTCCCTGATGATTAGTGATGAGGAGTATTTTTTCATTTGTCTCGTGGCCATTCGTATTTCTTTCTTTTTTTTTTTTTATCAAAGTGTCTGTTCATTTCTTCTCCCCAGTTTTTGTTGGGATTAGATGTTATTTTCTTGTAAAGTTCTGTCAGTGCCCTGTATATTTTGGATATTAGCCCCTTATCTGATGAGTGTTGGGTGAAGAGTTTCTCCCACTCAGTGGGTGACTCTTGTATCCTGGGCGCTATTTTTTTGAGGTGCAGAAGCTTCTCAGTTTAATGTATTCCCATCTGTTGATCTCTGCTTTCACTTGTTTGGAAAGTGCAGTTTCCTCCTTGAAAATGCCTTTAGTCTCAATGTCGTGGAGTGTTTTACCAACGTGGTGCTCTATATAACTTATGGTATCAGGTCTGATATCAAGGTCTTTAATCCATTTGGATTTTACCTTCGTACTTTATGTTAACTGGGGGTCTATGTTTGCGTTTTTGCAAGTGGCTAATCAGTTCTGCCAGCACCACTTGTTGAAGAGGCTTTCTTTGCTCCATTTAGGATTTCTTGCTTCTTTGTCAAAAATTAGGTAATTGTATGTCTGTGGGATAATGTTTGAGAACTCAAGCCTATTCCACTGATCTGAGGGTCTGTCTTTATTCCAATACCATGCTGTTTTGATAACTATTGCTTTGTAATACAATTTAAAGTTGAGGAAAGTAATGCCTTCCATTTTCCTTTTCCCTAGGAGTGCTTTAGCTATTCGAGGGTGTTTATTGTTCCAGATGAACTTCATAAGTGTTTGATCCACTTCTTTAAAGAATGTCATGGGTATTTTTGAGGGGATTGCATTAAATATGTATAATGCTTTGGGGGAGTATTGCCATTTTAATGATGTTAATCTTGCCAATCCATGAGCAGGGTATGTGTTTCCATTTCCGTGTATTCTCTCTTATTTCTTGGAGCAGGGCTTTATAGTTTTCTTTGTATAGGTTCTTCATGTCTGGTCAAGTTGATTCCAAGATATTTGAGTTTGTGTGGCACTATTGTGAATGGGGTATTGTTTTCTTAATGTACATTTCTTCCTTATTACTATTGGTGTATAGAACGGTCATTGATTTTTTGTGTGTTAATTTTGTAGCCTGCCACCTTTCTATATGAGTCTATTGTTTTTAGAAGCTTTTTGGTAGTCTTTGGGGTTTTCTAAGTAGAATATCATGTCGTCTGCAAACAATGAGAGCTTGACTTCTTCCTTTCCTATCTGGATTTTCTTGATATCTTTTTCTTGCCTGATCGCTATAGCAAGAACTTCCAGTACTATGTTGAAGAGGAGTGGTGAGAGTGGACAGCCTTTTCTTGTACCAGAATTTAGAGGAAAGGTTTTTAGTTTTTCTCCATTGTGGATAATATTTGCCATTGGCTTGTGGTAGATGGTTTCAACTAGATTGAGAAAGATTCCTTCCATTCCCGTCTTGCTGAGAGTTTTGATCAAGAATGGGTGTTGGACCTTATCAAATGCTTTCTCTGCGTCTATTGATATGATCATGTGATTTTTATTTTTCTTCTTGTTGATGTTGTGTATGATGTTGATATATTTACGGATGTTATACCATTCTTGCATTCCTGGGATGAAACCTACTTGGTTGTAGTGTATGATCTTCTTGATGGTGCATTGGATCCTATTTGCTATGATTTTGTTGAAAATCTTTGCATCAGCATTCACCTGGGATATTGGTCTGTAATTTTCTTCTTTGGCAGCATCTCTGTCTGGTTTTGGAATCAAGGTGATGTTGGCTTCATAAAAGCTGTTTGGGAGTGTTCCTGTTTTTTCAATTTCATGGAAAAGCCTGGCTAGGATTGGTAGTAGCTCCTCTTCAAAGATTTGAAAAAATTCACTAGGAAATCCATTTGGGCCTGGGCTTTTCTTTTTGGGCAGATGTTTGATTACAGTTTCAATTTCCTCAGTAGTGATGGGGGTGTTTAGATATGCTACATCCTCCTTACTTAAATGTGGAAAGTTATGTGTCCAAGAATTTTTCCATTTCTTCTAGGTTCTCATGTTTAGTAGCATAAAGTTTCTCAAAGTAGTCTCTGATTACCCTTTGGATCTCTGCAATATTTGTCGTGATCTCCCCCTTTTCATTTCAATACAGGTTATCAGATTTCTCTCTCTCTTTCTTTGTAAGTTTTGCCAATGGTCTATCAATCTTGTTTATTTTTTTTAAAGAACCAACTTCTGATTTCGTTGATCTTTCGGATTGTTTTTTGGTTTTCCACTTCATTGAGTTCTGCTTTCAGCTTTGTTATTTCCTTCTGTCTCCCTATTTTTGGAACCATTTGTTGGTCATTTTCTAATTTTTTGAGCTGCGCCATTAAGTTATTCAGGCATGCCCTTCTTCCTTCCTGATGTGTGCTTGTAGAGCTATAAATTTTCCTCTCAGGACCACTTTTACTGTGTCCCATAGATTCTGGCAGTTTGTGCCTTCATTATCATTGGTTTCCAGGAAAGTTTTGATTTTCTCTTTGATTTTATCTCAGACCACTGGTTGTTCAGTAGCAGGGTGTCTAATTTCCAATTGTTAAAGATTTTCTTCTGTGTGACTTTGTAGTTCACATCTAATTTCAGAGCCTTGTGGTCAGCAAAGGTAGCCTGCAAGATTTCTATCCTCTTGATTTTATGGAGGTATGCTTTATGTGTCAGCATGTAGTGTATCCTGGAGAATGACCCTTGTACATTGGAGAAGAATATGTATCCAGGTTTTTTGGGATGGAGTGTCATATATATATATAATACATACTAGTCCTCTTTCTTCCATTACTCTTTTCAGGGCTAGTATGTTTTTGTTCGGTTTTAGTCTGGTTGACCTATTAAGTGTTGATAGAGCTGTGTTGAGGTCTCCCACAATTATTGTGTTATTATTGATTTCTTCTTTCAGATTTGTCAGTAACTGTATTAGATAATTTGGTGGTCTCTCATTGGGTGCATATATGTTTAATAGTCTGATTTCTTCCTGTTGCACATATCCCTTGATTAGTACATAGTGTCCATCTTTGTCCCTTTCCACTTTTCTGAGTATAAAGTTGGTGTCATCAGATATTAATATGGCCACCCCAGCTTTTTTGAGGGTGTTGTTTGCTTGAATGATTTACCTCCAGCCTTTGATTTTGAGTCTATGTTTGTTCTGACTATTCAGATGTGTTTCTTGTAGGCAGCAGAAGGTTGGATTCATCTTTTTGACCCATTTTGCCACTCTGTGTCTTTTAATTGGTGAATTTAGTCCATTGACATTGAGGGAGATGATTGTCATAGGATTTAATGTCATATTTGTAGATTAGTTTGCTGTGTTTGTTGGTCTCTCTTGTCTCAGAGTAGACCTGTCAGTTTTTCCTTTAAGGCTGGTTTATCATCTGTGAAGTTTCTGAGCTGTTGTTTATCCATGAAGCTATGTATTCTTTCTTCAAACCTGAACGTGAGTTGGGCTGGGTGCAGTATTCTCAGTGAGGCATTCATTTTATTCAGTCTTGTCACAATATCCCATCACTGTCTTCTGGCTTTGAGAGTTTCTTGTGACATGTATGCGGTAAGTCTTAGGGATGCTCCTTTGAATGTAATTTCCCTTTTTGATCTTGCTGCTTTCAGTATGCTATCTCTATCTGTGGGATTTGTCATTGTAATGAGGATGTGTCTTGGGGTGTTTTTCTTTGGGTTTCTTTTAGCTCGTATTTCTCTGGCATACAGGATTTGATTGCATGTAGTCTTTAACTCTGGGGGGTATCTCTTTGATGATGTCTTTGACAGTTGATTCTTTCTGGAGATCTCCTACCTGGGTCTCTGAGACTCCAATGATTCTTATGTTGTTTCTGTTGAGTTTATCAAAGACTTCTATTTTCATTTGTTCGCATTCCTTGAGTACTTTTTCCATTGGCTGTTTGTTTGTCTTAAGGTTCTTTTCCAATTTTTTCTGTGTTGTTGAGTTTTTCTGCATCACATCTTCCAGTACTCCGATTCTCTCCTCAGCTGCTGATACCCTGCTGTCGAGGCCAACCACTGAGGTGTTCAGTTGAGCTACCATGTTTTTCAGATCTGCTATTTCATTTTGGACTTTTCTGATTTCTGTCTTTGTGTTCTGTTCAGATCGATTTATGCTTTCTTTGAGTTCTACAAACATCTTCCATATTGCTATTTTAAGTTCCTTATCCGAGAGGTTAATTAGGTGGTTGGAATTTATTAGGTCATCTGAGCTTTCATCTTCATTTTCTGTGCATGGTGTTTGCCTGTGAGGTTTCCCCATTGTCATGCTTGTAGTATGGTTTTTCCTGCATGTTGTGGTGGGGTTCATTGGTTAGAAAGGATGCGCTGCCGCAAAGTGAAGCAGAGCGGTCACGCTCTTCTGCTGCCTCTAGTTGACAGTTTTGGGGGTGCGCTCCCTAGGCCTCTGAGGAGACCTTCAGGGATTCAGAAACACAGGCAGACAGGCACAGGCAGAACTTTTCTCTCTGCGTCTATTGATAAGATCATGTGATTTTTATTTTTTCTTGTTGCTGATGTTGTGTATTATGTTGATAGATTTACAGATGTTAAACCAGCCTTGCATTCCTGGGATGAAACCTACTTGATCGTAGTGGATTATCTTTTTAATGAGGCATCTAATCCTATTTGCCAGGATTTTGTTGAGGATCTTTGCATCTGTATTTATTAGCAATATTGGTCTGTAATTTTCTTTTTTGTTAGCATCTCTGTCTGGTTTAGGTATCAAGGTGATGTTGGCTTCATAAAAGCTATTTGGAAGTGTTCCTGTTTTTTCAATTTCATGAAAGAGTCTTGCCAGGATTGGTAGTAGTTCCTCTTGAAAGGTTTGATAGAATTTATAAGTGAATCAATCTGGGCCTGGGCTTTTGTTTTTGGGCAGACATTTGATTACTGTTTTAATTTTCTCAATAGTGATGGGTGTGTTTAGATATGCTACATCCTCTTGATTCAACTGTGGAAGATTATAATAGTCCAAGAATTTATTCATTTCTTCCAGGTTCTCATTTTTAGTTGCATAGAGTTTCTCAAAGTAGTTTTTGATTACCCTTCGAATCTCTGCCATATCAGTAGTGATCTCTCCTTTTTCATTCCTAATATGAGTTATAAAGTTTCTCTCTCTCTTTCTTTGTTAGTATTGCCAGTAGTCTATCAATCTTGTTTATTTTTTTTCAAAGAACCAACTTCTGCTTTCGTAGATCTTTTGGATTGTTTTTCAGGTTTCCACTTCATTGATTTCTGCTCTCAGCTTTGTTATTTCCTTCTGTCTCCCTTTTTTTTTTTTTTGAGTCCTTTTGTTGAGCACTTTCTAATTCTATGAGCTGCTTCATTAAGCTGTTCAGGTATGCCTCTTCTTTCTTGATGTGTGCTTGCAAAGCTATAAATTTTCCTCTCAGTACCACTTTTGCTGTGTCCTATAGGCTCTGATAGTTTGTGTCTTTATTGTCATTTGTTTCTAGGAAGGTTTTGATTTCCTCTTTGATTTCATCTCAGACCCACTAGTTATTCAGTATTAGGTTGTTTAACTTCCATGTATTAAAGTTTTTCTTCTGTGTCCCTTTGTAGTTCACATATAATTTCAGGGCCTTGTAGTCAGCGAAGGTAGCCTGGAAATTTTCTATCCTCTTGATATTATGGAGGTATGTTTTATGTGCTAGCATGTAGTTTATCCTGGAGAATGTCCCATGTTCATTAGAAAAGAATGTGTATCCAGGTTTCTGGGGGTGGAATGTCCTATATATATTTACTAGGCCTCTTTCTACCATTTCTCTTTTCAGGTCTAGTATATTCTTGTTGGATTTCAGTCTGGTTGACCTATCAAGTGTTGACAATGCCATGTTGAGGTCTCCCACAGTTATTGTGTTGTTATTGATATTATTTTTTAGATTTGTCAACAATTGTATTAAATATTTTGCTGGCCCCTCATTTGGTACATATATGTTTAGGAGAGTGATTTCTTCCTGCTGTATATATCCCTTGATTAATAGAAAATGTTCATCTTTGTCCCTTACAACTTTCCTGAGTATAAAGTTTGCATCATCTGATATTAGTATGGCCACTCCAGCTTTTTTATGGGTGTTGTTTGCTTGGATGATTTTCTTGCAGCCTTTTATTTTGAGTCTATGTTTGTTCTGACTATTCAGGTGCATTTCTTGTAGGTAGCAGAAGGTTGGATTGAGTTTTTTGATCCATTTAGCCACTCTGTGTCTCTTAACTGGTGCATTTAGTCCATTGACATTGAGAGAAAGAATTGTCCTGGGATTTAGTGTCATCTTTATATTAAAGTTTGGTGTGTCTGTTGGTCAGTCTTGTCTTAAAGTAGGTCTTTCAGTTTTTCTTTGAAGACTGGTTTTGAGTTTGTGAAGTTTCTGAGCTGTTGTTTGTCTGTGAAATTGTTCCTTCAAACCTGAAAGTGAGTTTTGCTGGGTGCAGTATTCTAGGCAAAACATTTATTTCATTGAGTTTTGTCACTATGTCCCACCACTGCTTTCTAGCCTTGAGTGTTTCAGGTGACAGGTCTGCAGTAAATCTCAAGGATGTTCCCTTGAATGTAATTTCTCTTTTCGATCTTGCTGCTTTCAGAATTCTGTCTCTATCTGTGGAATTTGTCATTGTGACTGGGATGTGTCTCGAGGTGTTTTTTCTTGAGTCTCTTTTAGTTGGTACTCTTGGGCATGCAGGATTTGATTGCATGCATTCTTTAGCTCGGTATTTTCTCTTTAATGATGTTATTTTTTTTTTTGGGCCACACCCAGCATTGCTCAGGGGTTACTCCTGGCTGTCTGCTCAGAAATAGCTCCTGGCAGGCACGGGGGACCATATGGGACTCCGGGATTCAAACCAACCACCTTTGGTTCTGGATCGGCTGCTTGCAAGGCAAATGCCGTTGTGCTATCTCTCCGGGCCCTAATGATGTTCTTGACCATTGATTCTTCCTGGAGATTTTCTTCCTGGGTCTCTGGGACTCCAATGATTCTTAAGTTGTTTCTGTTGAGCTTATCATAGACTTCTATTTTCATCTGTTCCCATTCTTTGAGTAATTTTTCCATTGTTTGATCATTTGTTTTAAGGCTTTTTTTCCAATCTCTTCTGCTGTATGGAGTTCTTATTCATCTGATCTTTCAGTGTACTAATTCTATCCTCAGCTGCTGTTGTCCCATATGAAAGCTCATTCGTGTTTTTCTTCAATTCATCTACTGAGTTTTTCAGGCCTGTTATTTGACCTGAAATTTCAGTTTGGAGTTTTCTCATTTCTATCTTCATATTCTCTTGATTCTTATTAGTGTTCTCTTCTATACTTTCTTTGAGTTCTTTGAACATCTTCCATGTTTCGACTCTAAACTCCTTATCTGAGAGACTGACTAGTTGGTTGGCCATGTTCTGGTCATTTGAGTTGCCATCTTCATACTTTATTTCTGGCACTGTCCTGCGTTGTTTCTCCATTGTCACACTTGTATTGTGGGTTTTTCAATGTGTTGTGGTTGTATTCATTGGCTAAATGATGTGTGCGGCCACATAGTGAAGCAGAGCTGTGCACAAATGAAGGCACACATAGGATGAAATCAGGCCAGGAATGCAGCACAGCACAGGAGACAGTCAGAGATAGGTGCTGGCATGTGAGTTCCAGCAGAGTTCAGCGGCTTCCCCCTTTCTGGCGTATCCGACATATATACTTTTTAACAACACCCAAAAATGTTCTTAATTCTTGACTGTTTCTAAGGAAAAAAATGGAATGCCCAGGATTTGGAGGATAAAATTCAAACACGTCTCTAAAATCAGTGTATATGTAGACGTGACTTCCTATACAGTGGTCGTCTCTGACTGCCAAGCCTAATCCATAAACAATTTATCTACACAATGTATATAGCCCCTCTGATATATTTCCCCTCCCCCACACCAGAGCCCCTTCTACTCCCTCATCTCCCTTTTTACCCTCTTTACCCTCAGTTCTTAACTTGTTAGGCACCAAGACCGACCTCCTGCCCCAACAGATTCTGTCCTTTCGCACACCCCTACAAAGCTCATTATTACTTCTTAACTCTCTCACCCCACCATCAGTACCCCACAATTTACCCTTTTTAACTTCAGTACTACACAATCATAATCACAGACCAAAGTCGTGCATTGAATTTAACAACCCCCAAATATTTCAGAAGACATAAAATGGACACATATGTCTTTTGAATATTTTTTGTGTATTTTCTTTGACAGCTATAACTCTTTCTAAATATTTTTTTCTGTGACGATTCTACCCACTTTTTATCTTGTCTTCTCTTTGTGAACTGTTCAATAAGGAATTTTGGTGAAAGAGTCCCTCAGTTTTATGCTTATGATGAAACATGTCACGGGGATTGTTGGACTTGTTCTTATGACCCCCATATGCGCCGATAATGCCACATGGCATTGTTCCTTGTTTGCATAGGCACATTAAAATGGGAAAATACTATATATACGAATAAGTTCTTGTCTAATAGAAATTGGAACACACAAATCTTGTAGTGCAATGGGACCTTACACCCTGAACAGTGATATAATGACCTGGCACAGGCCTCAGAAGAATGGGCATCCTTCATTCACCCCTGAACTAGGGAAGCTATCCAAGAAACATCCAAGGTTTTTTTTATAACAACACCTGGAAGCAATCCTCTACCAGGGAAGACCCTACCTCTGTTCTGACATTGACCTGCTCAAAAGAGACTTCCCTTAACACTAAGAAGACATGACAACAACAACGACCTGCTTACAGGACAGGGCTCTCTGCATTGCCCTTTAATAGTGAGGTGAAAAGAGAGGACACTGCACCATCCTGACTGCAATGTAGGATATAAAGATTCCAGGAACAGAAACATGATACCAACAACAGAGACTGTGTGAAAAATAAAAGTGTATTGGCACTACAGACAATGACTTGGATTGGACAAACTAGTTTGCCTGGAGCCTAGAATTGGTCTTATACCAGAGAACTTCAGGGGTAGGGTCTCTTTGTATTTAGGCCAAGGCTTTTCCTTTCCATATCCCTCATATTTTGGTGGGCCTATGCAAACAATAATTGCCACTCTAACACCGTTTTTACTGTGCTCCTTTGACTCTAATCCTTAAGAAAAACAACCCACTTAAACTTTTGAGGTTAACTTAAACTAATATGCATGTGCATGGAAATGTAATAAAGTACTTTGCCTTTAATGTTTAACGAGTTCCATAAGTTTTATGGCTTTAGATTGCTTTGTGTGCTGCTAAGAAATATTATGTATTACAATCTGAGGACTTGAGAGACAAAGTAATTGTACATGGGTTCTGTTTTATTTTTCTTAATGTTCTTTGGCTGAAAGTTCAAAGTTAAGATATCAGCAATGGGACTACTGAGAATTCTGTTTATGGGTGATTGTCCTTCCACTGTAACTTTACCTTGTCCCCTTTCTTTGCATCTTTGTTCTCATAATTAAAAATAAAAAATAAACAAAAATAAATACTTGTGTTTGATTTCAGGAATAAAACCCAGGGATTCATGAGTACAAAGCAAGAGTTTTACCACTGAGCTACATTCTAAGCCCCTTTGTTTTATTTGTCTGTTTGTTTGTTTTTTGGTCTTGGTTTTTGGGTCACATCTGGCAGTGCTCAGGTGTTATCCTGGCTCTATGCTCACAAATTGCTCCTGGCAGGCTTGGGGGACCATATGGGATGCTGGGATTGGAACCACCGACCTTCTGCATGCAAGGCAAACGCCTACCTTCATGCTATCTCTCTGGCCTCTCTGAGCCCCTTCCTAATAAAATCTTTTAATCCACAATCTCTTAATATTTTAAATTCATTTCAGTTTTTAAACCTTCTTTATTGTATGGCTTAAAATAATTCTGAGATGCTTATTAGTCCACCATAAAGTTTTATAAACTGAAAAAACTTACACTTGTCTAGATATAATATTGCTTTTTGTTTCTAATATTTATTTTTAATTAAAATTATTTACTATTAAAAAGAGTTTGGGTACTTTTCAATAAAATTCAGAAGTTGGTGTGTCAGGAGAATGTATATAATATTGAAAGTGACACAAAATTAAAAATAAAGCAAGAAGATATCTAATAAAGGAAAGCATGTATTCAAATTTCAATTGGAAAACACTGAAGTTATTTTTAGTTTTTTAACAAAAACAAAATAACTTTGATATACAATTTATATAATTCTCTCTGCTTGTCTGAAATCAGAAGTGGAAAATAGAAAAGCAATTGTGGACTTTGGAATTTATGTGGGCTATTTGTCATAATAACTTGAATCAGAGTGATAATAAAAAAAGGAGGGTAAAGAAATTCAAGCTGTATTTTAAGGGTGCAAATATAAGGAGTTTTTAGCATTTCACAGATTAAGGAAAAGCAAAGATTCTAGTGCATATGTAGGTTGGAATTTTGGGAAATTGGGTGGACTTTGGTGTTATTGATTCTGAAGAAAAGAGTAGTGTTTGGGAAGATAAAGTGTGATAATTGCTTAATCTATTATTTTAGCATTTTACATGCATATTGATGATAAAATCTGTTAAATGGACAAATAGGCTTAGAGCTCACAGATAAAGATGACATACTCCAAGTCAAAGATGAATTGATATTCAGCATTAGAGACACGTCTTTAGTGAACAAAATAGCTTTTAGACAGAGGCCAGGGACACTCAATATTTTAAAAAAGAAATATTTAAAGAAAAAAAGCAAGCAAGCAAGTAAGCAAGAAGAAGAAAGAAAGAAAGAAAGAAAGAAAGAAAGAAAGAAGAAAGAAAGAAAGAAGAAAGAAAGAAAGAAAGAAAGAAAGAAAGAAAGAAAGAAAGAAAGAAAGAAAGAAAGAAAGAAAGAAAGAAAGAAAGAAAGAAGGAAAGAAAGAAGGAAAGAAAGAAAGAAAGAAGGAAGGAAGGAAGGAAGGAAGGGAGAGAAAAAAAGGAAAGAATAAAGAATTAAAGAAAGAAGAATGAAAGAAAATAGAAAGAAGAATATTTTTTAAGAGTCTTATAGGATTTAATACAGTTTGAAGTTTCTCTGTTCTTGATTGAATCCTGGGTCATGACTTATACAATGTTTACCATGAACAAGAATCTAGGCCTCTATGATCTTCAAGTTTCATGTTTTGTCTCTGAAATAAAGGGGTTGACTTTTTCTTTCAAGGTAACTTGGAAATTTAATAACAATTCATATCACCACATCTATGGCATATGATAAATACATTAAAGTCATTATCACTTTGATCCACTTTTTCTTATGACAACTATATAGAGAATTTTCATATTCCTTTTTAATCCAAAATTTACTAAGCTATAATTTCTCTCATAATTTATTTTACCCTCTTTCTTTCTCTCACCTCTAGCCTGCTTTTCAGATCTTAGGGAATTATAAAATTGACAAGAGATAATTCCTATGTAAGTAAGAACTTTCTATGAACTTAGAACATGACTATTTTGTGATGTAGAAACCCAATTACATGAAACCAAAAAGTTAACTGTTAAGAGATCAGTTTTCTAGACAGGCTTTCCAGTTCCCTCATTCATTCACATGATTATGGTAGTTCTCAGTGTAGTTATTTCTATAATTGCACTCACCACTCTTTGTGGTGAGTTCATGGAGTGAGCTGGAAGTTCCAGCCCTCCTCTCATTGTCTCTGAGGATTGTTGCAAAAATGTGAATGAATGAGGGAACTGGAAAGCCTGTCTGGAGTACAGGTGGAGGTGGGGTGAATGGAGGTAGATTTTGGACATTGGTGGTGGGAATGTTGCACTGGTGAAGGGGGGTATTCTTTATATGACTGAAACCTAATCACAATCATATTTGTAATCAAGATGTTTAAATAAAGAAAAAAAGTTTAAAAAATATATAATTTCAATATAAATAATCTATTGACATTTATTAAAATACTGAAAACAGTTAAAAGTAAATATTAATAACTCTTCTTATATTGGCATTATACCTTGGGGTAACAGCTGATTGCAATGATTTGCAGTTACAAAGCAACCTAAAAATAGGGTATTTTTAGTGCTGTTAATATGGTTTTTTAAATTTGCCTTTTGGGTAGAAATTTGAGATTATAAACTCACAGTTTAAAAAAAAATTAGAAACTTGTTGCCCATATAATGGTGGACATAAACATGCATTTACATCTTCAGTGGCTAAATGTGGAAAATTTTGCAGTGGGGGTTTGGGCCACACCCAATGGCACTCAGGGGTTACTCCTGACTATGCACTCAGAAATCGCTCCTGGCTCAGGGGGCCAACTGGCAGGCGAGAATTCTACCACTGAATCACCAATGTCCTATTCAGGGGGCCATATGGGACTCTGGGGATCGAACCCCAGGTCCATCCTGGGTCAGTTACATGCAAGGCAAATGGCCTACTACGGCGCTATCGCTCTGGCCCCTAAATATGGGAACTTTGAATCAAGATTGTCACAATCAAAATTGACATATTTGTTTATGACATATGACTCTTTTTTCTCTCAGCCTTTAAGAAATTTTTAATTTTAATTTTAATTTAAACTTAAATTTGATTTTTTAATTTTTCCTTGAGATACCTTGGTTATTTACTATTACTAATAAAGTGATGCCATTAATATTATTTTATCTCCATCCAACACCAAGTTATTCAGTGATCAGTTAATATAATCAATTTTATTGCCTCATATTGTCAACATTTTTGACCCAGGACACTTAACTTCCAAAGCCACCCTTATTCATTATAAAGTTTACAGTGAACTCCTTTTTAAATGAACATAAAACAAATTTTAAATCATTATTAAATAAAAGCAATGAAAACTAAAAAAAAAAAAGATCAGTTTTCTGTTTTTTAAGTTTTTTGTTTGTTTGGTTGGTTTTTGGGCCATACCTGGCTGTGCTCAGGGATTACTTCTGGCTCTGCACTCAGAAATAATTCTTGACAGGCTCAGGGGACCATATGGGATGCCAGGAATCAAACTAGTGTGGTCCTGCATCAGCGGGGTGCAAGGCTAATGCCCTACCACTGTGTTATGGCTCTGGCCCCAAGAGCTCTGATTTTTTTTTTTTTGAGTCATATTACAGGGCATTCCATTCAATTTCTGATGTAAACATGGAATTCTTTCAGCTCTCTACATGTCACTTTCTTCATTAGTAAAACAGAAGTGATTGTTTCTACCTTCCAGGGTGTCATAAAAATTTTTAGAATTAAAATAGATTAGTCATTTGAAAGAGTGATAGGTGCTAAACATTGAGTAACCACTTAATCAATGTAAGCCATCATTTCATTTATGTTCAGAATTTTAAGTAGATGATTGTATGCATATCTTATTCCTCACATTCTATGATGTGGTACCAGATTCTGCTCAGGAAGGACCTCGGGGATGACTTCTGAAGTCCCATTTCACTTTGAGGTTTTTGGTCTTGATAATTATTGCTACTAATGATTTGGGGAATGTTTTGGTTCAGGGGTGGAGGTGAGGAAAAAGGATTTGTCCTTGATTCATAGAAAATGGAGACTCAGGAAACATAACTTTGGTCTCCAAGTCAAAAATCACCTCAGCTTTAAATAATGCCTTCTCTTTTCAAATGTCAAAAATTTTACTGCATTACTTTTCTCTTATATATTCTATACTAGTATGAACTTTTTTTTTTTGAGGGGTTAAACATTTACCTTCAGTTACAGAAGCAAAATGATAAAGAGGGATCAGGGGCACAAAGAGTTACTTTGAAATGCAAGCTCCAATCCCTCTTCTTACTACAGAGAGGCCCTGAGTATTTACAAGGTTCAATTTGAACAAATTATTATTTTTGTGAGAATTAAGGAAAATAATGATATAAAAGATTCATTAGGTGAAAAATATGCTTTCCCTCTCCGCTTTACCCATTATGCTTCTTGCTTGTTTCTACTTCTTACCAGGCCCTAAAATATCAATGCAGATGGTTTTCTCAGAAGCTGGGGGAAAACATACCTTTATGTGCAGTAGTAGATTTTGATATTGGAAGATATTTATGTAAAAAAAAAACCTACTAAAATATTATTTAGATTTGAATTAACTTTTTCAAAACATTTCCTGCAAGTTCTTAAAATATTATTCAGAAATGATGCTCTTTCCACATCTACGATGCTGAGTAAGGTAAATCTAACCTCAGTTTAATAGGCTACTGATAATTCCATTTATGCCAATGGGAAAATTAGCTTGTGCCAAGATATTTTTAACTGGTCTGAACAAACACATCTTCATTTGCATCCAGCAAGATGTAACCTTAGCAACAGTGTGTATTTTTGGATTTCTTTTCATTTAATGCAAATGAAGTACCAGTGATACTCCCAGAATTCGATGACAGAATTAAACGTGACCAATTCATGTGCCTGAGGCCCCAAGTCCCTTAACAACCCAACAGGATTCTGGTTTCCTGTTTCTAGCACGAATCCTCATGATGCAAGCTGAAATTATTTTAGAGCATTGAGAGCTTGTTTACTTTTTTTAAAGTCACGTTTGACTGTCACTTTTTCATTACAGATAATCTGAAGTGGGGTGTGTGTGTAAGAAAGAGCTTAGCTTTCACATTTTTATAGAGAATTTAAGATGTGTCTATGATTCTTCCCTAGCAGTGACCTGAGGGCAGTTACCTCTCAGCTCTGAGTCAGAATTCTTCTATAAAACCGAATCAAGCATTAAAGTGACCATTTCCTTCCTCATAAAGTTATATTAGACAACATATATGATGCCAAAGTTTTATTTACAGAGGCAAGAGAGACATTGGTTTGAGGGCCTGATTGGGTCATTTGCTGCCCTGGGCATTGCCTGACACAGAAACAATATGGTATAGAACTGAAAATTTCTATTTACAAAAGTGGAAATAGAGATGGGAATGATTTTCCTTCCCAAAGACTTCATTCTATGTAATTAACACTTGGTTTGTATTGCTGAGTTTGAATTACGCAAAGATAGATGTATATGGAATTGTTTAAATGTATGACTGAATCGGAATTCTCATTTTCAACAAAAGTAAATGAAAAATAACAAAATATTTAGGTCACAGAGATTTCTAGTCTTGGTTGAAAGGGTGAGGGATCCTTATAATTCATTTTCTACTTGTTTGTCTGACATTGCCATAAGCAGCCTTTCATCACTTTTACTTATTTTTGCTAAAATGAATGATACAGCTAATGGATACCTGTAAAACTGCCACCAGAACTCAACAAGTCATAGTAACACACTAGTGAAAACCATGGATAAATTCTGCATGGAGACAGAAATCCTAAGCATAGGAATTGAGCATATACATTTTTATAGGAGTGTTTTGTCACATACTAAGTATGGAGATGGGTAAGTCTACGTAGTATGCTTTTATGTCAGGCTCATATATGCAAGTTGTGTTTATTAATTCATAATTCAAATACATTATGGACAAGAGTTGATGGACATGTTTTTGAGTTTAAACAGTCATATGATATATCTTTATATTTATCAGATTATGTTTTCATTTAATGTTTATTATGTAGGAAGAAAGGAACAACTGAAGATAAGGCATTAGATAACCATTCTATAAAACAATTATTTAAAATTTACTTTAAAAAAGATTAAAAAATGGACAGGTCATACTTTGGGTTTTTGATATCATTAGCCAACATATGTGTTTTATCAAGCATTGATAAAGAATTTTTGACTTGACTTGTGTGTTTTGAACAATGTTATGAAAAAATTCCTTGTCCATAGAGTTCAATTACCAATTTTGGGGCTTAGTGAAATCCTTTAGTCATATCTAAGGTTATATACATTATACCACATGTTCTACTCTTCTTACATATTCACATCACTTTTTAAAGGTCTTTTGATAATTAAGAGGGTCGCCAATCCAATGTACTTCTAGTAAAGTTCAAAATGGCATGCTCTAGTCAATCTGTTAAGATTTCATTCTCCTAACTAGAGTCCTCTGAGGTCTGTAGGGGAAGAGGACACAATCTCACCCCCTTTCTTATTGTGTTTCTATGATAAATGATCTTGATTAGAAAGACCTATGATATCCCAAACATTATCAAAGCAGTGTTTTTGAGAATTCTAGGAAAACACAAAGAAAAATAATTATTTCTATAATCATCAGGTCTAGTCAGAGATGTTTTCTTAATTTTTTTTTTCTGAACAGAAGAAGTAATGAGAGTATCCTGACACAAAAAGAGGCCATACTCTAAGGGTGAACTTGGATGAGAACCCAGGTCTTTCAATTTAGGATCTTTCCCAAACCCTCCCTTCTATAGAATATTTCTGTGTGGTTGTGTGAGATTTGTCTGCATAGAATAACTCCTAGACAAAATTATTTCTGGGTGTTTCTGTGAGGAGGTTTCTCTATTACATCAACATTTTAGTCAGTGGACTCAGTTAAAGCAGAGTGCCTAACCCAATGTGGGTGGATACCATCTAATCCATGGAGCATCTCAATAGAGCAAAGGGCAAAAGGAGAAAATCTTTACTCCTTTTCTTCCTACTTGCCTATTAAGCTAGAACAGTATTCTTAAGACCTTTGACTGGGATTCATAAATTTATCCCATTGACTCTTGAGACTGAGTCTTGGTTTGGCATTCTACCACCAGCTCTTTGGGAACTTTAGGAAAAATCAGGCAGACTTAAAATTGGAATGTCTCAAAAACCATAATCTATGAACCAAGTCCTCATAATAAATCTTTATGTCTATATATATCCTACTTATTCTGTTTCTCTGAAGAGCTCTGAGGCACACACTTCTACTCTGGTCTCCTCAAAACCTGCAGGCTAATTGAAAATTCCCTTTTACATTTTGGGCTTCAGGCCAGGAACATATTTTTCTCTTCAACTCTTCAAGCCACACACCCTAGATTGTGAATCAGTGGGCTATTTTGACTCTTGTGGGATCACCAAGTGTCCCAATAAGGAGTGCTATTCTAATTATCTGAATGAGGTAGGCTCTGAGAGGAAATAAATTTGAGATAAAAATATATTGAAGGTTCATGTTCATGTCTTTCTGAATTGAGAAGTTAATTGTCCTCATGCCTAGACAGGCCTGCCCTCAGGGTTGCAACTCTGGTTGAAATGTGTTCCCTAGAAAGAGACTTAGAAACTGAACACAGTGTGCAGAAATCTCATTGTAGATTTTCCTTTTGTATTCCCTTATGGGGGAATGGAATGGGACTGAGCAGGTGGAGGGAGAGGTGGTTGTTAAAAAAATCTGCCAATGCCATAGGAAGCACTGGAATTTGGAGGACCCTTGAGTTGGTTTAAAGAAGAAACTTGTCATAAATAATGCAGCAGTGCACTATTAGGGCAGAAAAGGAACCACTATGACAATGATAGTTGGAATTATTCATTCAGGACAATAACTAGGTTTTGGACAGAGATAAAGTGCTATGCACAGTATTCATTCATTAACACTTGTACAAACCACAGGATCTAAAGAGAATGAGAGAGAGAGAGAGAGAGAGAGAGAGAGAGAGAGAGAGAGAGAGAGAGAGAGAGAGAGAGAGAGAGAGAAAGAGAGAGAGGGGGGCACAAAATGCCTACTCTAGAGGCAGGCAGGGGGAAGGTGAAAGGGAAACTGGGGGCATTAGTTGAAATGTTCTTGGGTGAACGGTGGTGTACATTGTAAGACTGAAACTCAATCACGAACAACTTAGTAATCATGGAATTTAAATAAAAATGAAAAAAGAAATGAAAAGTCAGGGGTCTGGAAATTTGAACCCTGTTACAGGCTAGTCAATTTGATATAGGTTGCCTCTGGGATACTTGTGACTTTGGGTTAAGTGGTTAATTTTAAGGAAGTTCACTCAAGTTAGGGATTCCTGCAAGGAACTCTGCTGAAAGCCATCTGCTACCAACACTCCCAGCAGCTGAAGGAATTAGTGAGTCAGCCCTCTTGGGGCATCTGGGTATTACACCACAGAACAGCCCAGAAGGAAGTTTTGAAATTGATGTTCTTTGAACAAGTTTCTTTATTCTCTCACTATGAGCTCTCCAGGTACATGCTGGTATTTCCCAGACTGAGAGACCTATATAAGGAAACACTACTGCCTTCTCTTTCTTTCTTCTAAGTATCACATTATTGTTATGAACTCAGTGACTATGTACTCACTGGTATCTACTAAAGTTCATTTCTATGTTGGCTCTCAGGTAGAGAACTCAGCATTTGATGGCTGCCAAATGATGATGCCATAGTAATGTTAGCATGGAGCTCTGAATTATGTTTCCCATGCTTAGGGGCACAACTGGAACTAAAATTGTGACCTTGATAACTTGACCATGGACACTGGCAAGAGCAAAACCTCTGCACTCTCGAAATGGGATTCCAGAATGAGCATGTTTGGGTACTCTGCAATTCTCCTGGAGAAGGATCCCAGCTAGGAGGGAAGTGTGACTACTTTGGCTGCAAAGCATTTAGAGAAAAAGCTCTGAAAGGCCAAGGACTATTCTGGATTAGTGGTTCCATTCTCTACAGAGGCCTTAGTTACCCAAAATAAGTTCACTCAGACTCTCTTTGAGCCTCTGAATTCAGACTCTGGGGAACTTGATTAACTAGGCCATAGGGTGTGACAACCCTCCCCAGTAATTAGAACATTGGGCAGATTTCATTCCTGTCCCAGAGGTCATGCTGGTGTAAAGTCTTTTCTCCCCCAGGGTGTCATCCCTGTTATGCCCACATTGCACATTTTTCAGTTGAGATTCTGGCACTTGGTGAGGATAGATGCAGATTTCCATCTCTATTGATCGCCTGTAGAAGGAAGCAACTGTAATATCTGGGTTCCTAAGATCCATAGCTTTTGCCATGGCATTGCAATGACATTGCTGCTGGCTTTTACCAGATTTTTCTATCTAGCAGATGACAGTCTATTTCAAAGAAAGGTCAGACATAGCAAACTTAACTGGGAGGGTTGGTTAATGGATGTACCTTTGATGTGGGGTTCAAGTATGGCTCTCCCTAAAAGCTCATTGTCCCAGCTTTTATTATTATTGTTATTATTATTATTATTATTATTTATTTTTTTGGGGTCACACCCGGCAGCGCTCAGGGGTTTCTCCTGGCTCTAAGCTCAGAAATAGCTCCTGGCAGGCTCTGGGGACCATATGGGATGCCAGGATTCGAACCACCATCCTTCTGCATGCAAGGCAAAGCTTTATCTCCATGCTATCTTTACGGCCCTAGTGTCTCAGCTTTGAAAAGGAAAGGAGAGATCTGACAGTGTGAGAAGAAAGCTATAGCATATCAGAGAAATAGCAGCTAGGAATGGCAAAGCCATGGCCATAGAGTTGGTCAACTTCTTTTTTTTTTTTTTTTTGTTTTTTAGGCCACACGCAGCGTTGCTCAGGGGTTACTCCTGGTTATCTGCTCAGAAATAGCTCCTGGCAGGCATGGGGGACCATATGGGACACCGGGATTCGAACCAACCACCTTAGGTCCTGGATCGGCTGCTTGCAAGGCAAACACCACTGTGCTATCTCTCCGGGCCCAAGTTGGTCAACTTCTTAACCTCGTCGAAGCCTGGCAGACCCGTGACCACTCTCAGTTGAACAGGGAAGGTATTAACAGAATTTTGCAAGTAGGCTCTGTGGACATCTAATAGACCTGGTGCTGAAGGTGGGAATGTGGGCTGCATGTTACTTCATATTTACAGCAAAGTGCAAAGTGCCTCCTCATTTGAGGAAGTTGGGCAGAGATGCAATGTGTTGTTCACTTGTCAAATGTATCACCTGTCACTGGGGTCAAACAAAGCAGGCAGCATTTTGGACGGTGCTTGCAAAAACAGGATAGAAGTTCAACTTCCTTAGGAGGTTCAGCGTGGAGGCATGTTCTGTGGGATGTAGCAGCACCCATAATCCTTAAGGTCTCTCAGGGTCTGAGCTGTATGTTGTAGACTTATCTTTGAGAAATTCAATAAGCAGAAGCTTCCAAAAGCAAGAGCAGGAGACAAAGACGCTTATGCAGTTATCAAAGAGGAAGACTATGGCAAAGAAAGATGCATAAAAGACATATATAAATATATCATGTCCCTTTGAAACTAAGATTTTGTTTGTTAGAGGATTTTCTTTTTAAACTTCGCTGGGCAATGAGAAACCTTGGAAGGAGAAAGGTCAGGATTCCTCGACAGTCAGTTTTCTTTGTCTCGTAGGAAGGAAAGAGAATGAGGTGAATGTTTTTGGAAGAAGGCCTAGGGTGGAGCCTATGACCTGTGCTGGTTCCCAGGCTGTCTTGTTGAACTTGCCTATAACCTCAGGCAAGACTCCACCGTCTCTAATGTGCCCTTTGCAAAACCATTTGCCCAAATGTGCCTCTCCATTTGAACCCTCTGTAGATCTATTTTTATTAAAAAATCACACTTTCTCCCACACTCGGAGCTTGCCAAAATGACATTTGTAACTACACAAACTTCCCAGAATCAGAAAGAAGAGCATTTGTGAAGTGTCAGCTCATCAGAAGTGACTGGCAATCAAGGGCTTCCAAGCCCATCCTCAAAACTTCTGCGCGATGCCAACGCCTTGCCAGCGATCTGCTTCGCGTGTTCCTGCTGACTCTGCCGCGTGTTCTCAGAACAGAAATAGAAGCCGTCTGTCACACAGCAAGTGCACTACTGGGCAAACAGTGTGTGTGTGTGTGTGTGTGTGTGTGTGTGTGTGTGTGTGTGTGTGTGTGTATGTGTGTGTGTCTGTGTCTGTGTCTGTGTCTGTGTATATTTTTTCAGATAATTCTCTACTAAAGAAAATTTCCGAAATAAACCCTGGGGTCCTGGAGTGCTATCAACTCCCAGCTAGACAAGTCACTTTGCACATTTTGGCATCCCTAACTAGATACAGCGCCAAGAATGCTTAGCACACATCATGAAGGGAGGTAATGAGGCTGCATGGAGAGGGCTCAGAGAACTTGCAGGCATAGAATCCACTGCAGCGCAGTGTCACTAGATTATTAGGCCATACATATCCTCTTCCACAGCTGTGAGACTCAGGATTCCCTGGAACTAAATAGAGATGGCTGCTCGGAACTCCTGTGATTCATAGATCCAAGGGCAAGATGCTTTAAGATTCCAACCAGGACAGAAGCAAGGCTCTTCTCCAGCTTTCTTGACAGAAAACAACCAGTTTCTTCCTTTACCATCTGAACACTCAGTAGGAAATAGAATCACATCTTCAAGTGCAAACTCTTTCATATCTCAGCTGCATAATCATGAGCAGCCTTTTGGCTTCTTGTATAGCTATCTGCCCTATCTACTGGAAATCAGGCAAGCAAATGTGTCACCTATAGCATGGCTTACTGTAAGCCTCACATATAATATGGAGCATCAGACTATTTTCACTATTTTTTTTTTTTGGTCACACCTGGCAGCACTCAGGGGTTGCTTCTGGCTCTATGCTCAGAAATTGCTCCTGGCAGGCTCAGGGGACCATATGGGATGTCGGGATTCGAACCACCGATCTTCTGCATGCAAGGCAAATGCCTTACCTCCATGCTATCTCTCTGGCCCCCCTATTTTCAATATTTTTTTAAGCTTGTGTTTTTCATGGTGAAGTCAGAAACCAGCAACTATGAAGCAGGGAAAAAGAAGAGAAACTAGATGGCAAATATCTGGTAGAAAGTTAGAATCTGGAGCTTTGGCTATCAGGACTGGGAGAAAGCTGAGGAGATAAGGTCATCTCAAGGCATTTCCTGAAATGGGCCTCTGTCTTGGCAGCACCCCTCTCTCACCCCATTTTAGAATGTTCTCTTGGACACTGTCCATTCTCAAGGAGCACTGATTTCTTTATATGTGTGAATTGTGCCTCAATGCTGGGACAGTTCCCTGAGAGAGGTTGAAGAATTCTAAGTCCCTGCCATGTATATACCCTTTAGAAACACCATAGAAGGTGTTGCAGGAGCTAAGGATCCATTTCAAAACTGCTCCTTGGCCCACTCTATCTCTCTAGGATACTTTTGATATACTTCTGACTTTGCAGAGAGCATGTTCTGGCAATGAGAGATGCCATCTTTCTTAGAACTGTTCCTATACCCAAACTACTACTGAGAGATTCATAAGCCTCAACATGGCCCAGGAAAATAAGAACTCTATTCCTTGTTTATTCAATGAAAATTAGCTCATTTCAGAGCCCAGGTGGACATTGTATGAAACTGGAGATGAACAGATGTAGAGTCCCCTCTTATGCATTTGGACTATTTCTAATGAAGGTGTTCCTTTAGGACAGAGATATCTGCTGGACTCAAGGTATGAATAGTTTCATTTCATTGGAGACCATGCAGCAAGTAGTATTCAGGACAATAAGCTTCTTCCTTTAATTCATGCTACAGCCTCAGTGAAAATTTTCATAGCCCTTTTCCTAAAGAAGAAATGGAAGCTCTGAGAAGGCAACCATTTATGTGGCCATATCAAGATTAGAAGTGAAGGCTTCTATCCCAGTTAGAACTTCTATCTCAGTTGTCAGTGAACCAAGCTGCCTTTCTTGATGCTAAGTTGGTGATAAATTTTAAGATGAGAATAGTGTAAAAAGTCCTAAAATAGATCTTGTTCTGTCTGGGATAAGAAGTTAATAAATGAATATGAGTCAGTGGGGAGGTAGCATTTTCTTGTTGGAAAACATGTGTGTAATTCTGCAATTAAAGATTCCACTAAACTGGGTGGGCAGCTCCTTGGAAATATAAATCATTTTCAATAAGCAGAAATGAACAGCTGTAGATACATCAGATGGGGACCAGGGAAGCTCAGAGACTTCATGCTCTGTCATTACCACCTCCCAGACGTCATTAACAAATTCTTAATTAAGAAATTTTCTCTTCTTGTTTTCTTCTAAAACTCTTTCTCCTCTAAGCCATCTCGAGGATATATATGAAAGTATGAATATAGACTTGTGTATAAAATAATATATATTTGTATGAATATATGTTTATCTCACCATAACACTTCTCTAATTAAAATACTTCATGCATTTATATATGCCATGCCATGGCTTCTTAAGTTTGATTTATGAGATTGACTTAATGTTGGCTGCGTGCTAAGCAGGTCTGAGATAAGGATACAGATTCAAAGGCTGTCTACTCAAGGCAGGACAGCCAAAAATTTTCCTCACAAAAATGTTTGCTCCTTAACTGAGATTAGTTATTATGGGTTTATTTACCCATCATGCTTCTCTGCTCCTCACATAACAAACTCACTTCAATGTTGAGGGTAGAAACTCAGATAGAGAAATCCATTGGGAAGTGGCATCACCAAATAACTGTGCACTGAAGCTTTTGATGGTTCAAGTACATTGTGATTTTTTTTTTAATCACAAGGACTAGAACATTGCATGAGTTTCCTTTGGGAACCATGCCCACTGCTATTAAAAGTGGCCCTTGATTTCATCATAGTATGACCTTCTGGATAAGAGAAACAGATCATTTTTATTAGAATTTGTTTATGGGACATTCATAAAACACATTTATCTGAAGACAGATGCATGCAACTAAACTTTCTGTAAGAAATAAGACAGGTACTAAGTATTGAACTCTTTTTATTTTTTTTATTTTTCTTCCAGGAAGGAATAAAAAGTTGATTGGTTTTATCTGTGGGTTGTCAGAAATATTTTAGAATAATTAGAATAATATAGAATAAATAATTTAGAATAAATTTGAGTCTTACAGGATTATATAGGATTATTGTTACATAATATTACTATATGGTAAAAGAGCACTGTATACTTTAAACTCTTCTTAACAAGTTAAATGTCCTACTGTCTGTTTATAATTCTCCCTTATAAGTGGAAAAAAGTTACTAAGTATGTGTAAGGGGATTTATCTTGAGTTTTTTATGATATAGGGTATGAAAACTCTTTCTGAACATGCAATCTTTTTCATATTCTCTTATTTCTTATATAGCATTAACTATACTAAAACTGTTTTTTTCATGCACACCCATCACTTTTTCTGACTTGTAGAGACATATTTAATCACTCCATACTCTTTTCTTCATCAAATCTGTAAATACTTTTATATAACATTCAAAATACTTTCTTATGACCTTTTCTGGGTCTTATGTTATTTATCTCTAGTTCAAACTTCTGAGTAGGAAAGTCTAAAATTTTTGAATTTGCTACAATTTCTAGTTATTAATTTGAATGTAATGTCTACTAATTCTTTTTTTTTATTTTATAATTCTTTTTCCGGGGGGGTCACACCCAGCAGCGCTCAGGGATTACTCCTGGATCTATGCTCAGAAATTGCTCCTGGCAGGCTCAGGGGACCATAAGGGACGCCAGGATTCAAACCACCAACCTTCTGCATGCGAGGCAAATGTCTTACCTCTATGCTATCTCTCTGGCCCCTATTGTATAATTCTTAAGATAATATGTATATTGTTCTCTATCTTTTCTTCTTAAATAAACCTGTTTCAGATTTTGTTGTCAAAAGCCCTGGTTTCAAAAACATTTAATCAGGATAACTGGACACATCTAGAATTTATTATCCTTTTACTTGACAAATTTATGCTTCTGTTTAAAAAAGTTAACATAGAATTCCAAACAATAACCAAGGAGAACTCCACACACTTGACAAGCCAGAAGAAATTTATACCTCAGGGAAGTTTGCCATGATTTGAGGCAATGCTTCAAGGATAGCAACTGTAAGTGGGCCTTGGGGGAAGAAAAAATATGGTACTTCTGATGATAAGATTTGGTGATCATACATTATTGATTACACAGATCCACAAGGAGAATAAACAAGCTCTGAAATGGAGAAATATGTGAAACAGGACAAAAGTTCCTGAAAAAGTCTAAATATAGAGGTTGGAAAAAATGATTAAGAGGCTAACCAATAAAATTTGACAGAAACACAAATCCAGTAATATTTTAAAAATCAGATATTGGAGATTTTTGTGTGTAAAGAAGTCAATGTAGCTAGTTCCTTGAATATGGATTGGGGAAGAGGAAAGAAAGTAGGTAACCCCACTGAAATCTTTAGGGGAGCCAAGTTTGGCTTGTGGAAAAACAGGAGATGCATTTTTGATGGGGCTTAAATATAGATACTAGAGAAGAGAATGGAGGCAATAATGAGGACTACAAGGTTCACTTTTGCTAAATGAATGATGATGGTAGTCAGGAGCTAGAACAATTGGGCCAAAGAATTATGTATTCTTAGATTTGCATGAATAGAAGAATATATGTGTGCTATGGAGTATGAACCTGATAGGAGTTATATACATATATAATCATATAATCAGAAACTTAGGTAATCAAAATTTTAGTGGAAAAGAGAAAACTAAAGCAGGGAGATACAGAAGTAGTGATAGGTAGAATGTAAAGTTCATGCTTTTAAACACAGCCTAGTTCCAGGCATTCCTGAATACTGATACAACCTTCACAGCACGTTGCAGCCCTGACTTCTCAGTGCATCAATAATGCAACATGGAAACTGTAGGCCTATCCCTGAATAAAGACACTAATTTGTGGGAGAAAGCTATTTCAAAATCTCTTTTTTAAAATCATATTCATTACAAACATATAGCTTGTTTGGAGAAAACTGGAATGGAATTTGATACTTGATTTTGGTTTGACACCACACAGTTTCCATACCCTTTTTTTTATGCTGATGATTTGCTTAGTTTGGCATGTATATAAAACTTTGAATTAACATCACACACATAAACCTATTCAAAGGTGTTTGGCATGGAAATCACTTAATCTTTATGGCTCTCAAAATATGTTTGCCATCCTAACATTCTTGAAATGTATGGTAAACTCATATCAATAACAGAGACTTGACTTCCTTTGTCTTCAATTCCTATAAAAAATATTAAGGGTGTGTTGGCAAAAGTGTTTGAGTCTCTGCTGAAATCTGAAGATGTAAAGGCATAAAGTCCTCAGGAGGCAAGTTTCCCGTGAGGATTCACTGGATTTTAGTTTACACACAGCACTTCTGTCAAAGATGTATGTTCAGACTAGAGTGGTAGCACAGAGATAGGGTATTTGCCTTGCACGTGGCTGGACCAGGACTGACACAGGTTTGATTCCCAGCATCCCGTATGGTCCCCCGAACCAGGAGCAATTTCTGAGAGCAGAGCCAGGAGTAACCCCTGAGAGCTACTAGGTGTGGCCCCAAAACTAAAACAAATAAACAAACAAAATGCAGATTGTTCACCCTGCTTTATAGCCTGTTAAGTTTAAATCTAGTGATATAAATCTAAATCTACTGATCCTAATTCTAGCCTCAACATGTAAATGATCCTTGAAACTGGTGAATTTCTTCTTTTTTTCTGACAAAATTATCATTGTCTCTAACAGGTGAAATAATCTCTTTTATATATCACCTTTGCCTTTCATGCAACATAATTTTGCAGTGTCTGTCACCCTTTGTAGACTGGATCTCCTTGAGTATAAACCGTGCTTTCTCATCTTTGAAGTAAGTGCAGCATCCAGCATGGTTTTTGTCACGGGGTAGATCCACAGTAAAAGTTCACAGCTAGAATGTGTGGAAGTGAAAGAGTGGAGTGACTAGAAAATGTCTTTCCAGTTCTGTGTGCTCAGAGTCTATGAAATGTGAATCATTGTACATACACTATAGTAATATTTCAATGATTCCCTCATATGCAGAGCATTCAAAATCTCCCAGCCATGTCTCATTTTAACTGATGCTCACCTCACTGCCATTTTGGAATGTGAATAAGGAAGGGATCATTTTTCTGCTAGTGTAAACCATGCTGTGTAGACTATGATGCTGAGTCCTAAAGCAATGACTGACATAGCCTATCTGAAGGTCCTGGAGTTAAAAAGAGGACTAGTAAGAGAGAACTAGTATCTATCAAGTATGGGAAAAGTCTGAATCAAATTTGGACATTTCCCATGTCGTTATATGTATCCTTTTTCCATTTTGGTTTGTATACCTTTTATGTCTTTTGACATTTCTTAAATATTTTTCTGTGAGAGTCAAGTGGGTGACATCAGAATAACGGCCTGAGATCTCCGGATTATTTTGGGATGATTCCAATATCTTGATTAAAAACTACAAGAAGTGTGATTTCTGAGAAGCCTAATATTTGACTCTCAGGTTTTACATTTTCTATTCTTAAAGGCTTGTTGACATAAAGAATTACAATACTTTGACTAGAGACTTGGAGCAACATTAATTGGCAAGGCTGTTTGGCATATGTATTCCTAAAATATAATGATACAATATACACTGTGCTATTTTTTGATATAGGAATTAATTTATTATTTATTTTAATTATTTTATTTTATTGAAGTGCCAGAATTCACAATACTATTACTTGTACTTTTTATGCATGCATCGTTTCAACACCAAAGTGCCCACCTCTCTTCACCAATGTCCCAAAGACTCCTCCCTCTAGTAAAGTCAGTTTTGTATTACAAATTATCCAGTTCTGATAATTTTAGCCATTTGTTGTTCCTTTACTATTTTCCTTATATCCCATGTATGAAAGTGATTTTTTTGTTTATTGTTGAAGTGGTGACACATACACAAAATAAATAATTAATGCTTTGCTCTAGAAATTTTATAAAATTTGTATGTCAATAAATTTGAAAAATATTTTAAAAATATATTTTGGGGCAAGAGCGGTCAGAGATAGGTCATTTGCCTTGCTCATGGCTGACCTAGGATGGACTGCAGTTCAATCCCCAGCGTGCCCTATGAACTTCCAAGCCAGGAGCAATTTCTGAGTGCATAGTCAGGAGAAACCACTGAGCATCTCTGGGTGTGGCCCCCAAATCAAAAAAACTATATATATATATATGGTATATAAATTTAATAAAAAGATATGAAATGGATAACTCTATAAATATTCTATAAATATGCAATTTAGTAAACTGAGGAAAGGAAGAATTAGAAAAAATTGGGGTCATACCAAGAGGGTGCTCAGGAGTTAGTCCTGCTTCTTCACTCAGAAATTATTCATGATGAGCTCGGAAAAACTTTTAAGATATCAGGGATCAAACATGGGTTGATTGTGCACAAGGCAGATTCTCTCCCTACTGCTCTATTGTTTGGGTTTCAATTAAGAAAATTTTAAGGGGCCGGAGAGATAGCATGGAGGTAGGCATTTACCTTGCACGCAGAAGGATGGTGGTTCGAATCCTGACATCCCATATGACCCCCCCAGTTCTGCCAGGAGAGATTTTTGAGTGCAGAGCCAGGAGTAACCCCGGAGCGGGTGTGACTCAAACCCCTCCCCAAATGAAGTCTATAGAAATATAAAAGTATATTTTGTCCTAATAAAGAATATAAGATAGGCTTTATATTAGAAAATAGTATACTAACACTTAACAATCTACTTTAATAAGTATAAGATTATAATCAAAATATCTATATGTAAAAAAATCACCTGAATAGACATAGAACTTTCAATGTAAATGAAATATTACTCACTATTAAAAGAATTATAAAATATTTTAGCATGCTAGAGCAAATAGACCTTTCGTGATCAAGGAGAGGGAAGCCACAAGCAGTATAAGTAAATGCCATACTCAGTGGCAAAGTGGTGGTGATACTTTTGACTTTTTAAGAAGCTACTTGCAAAACTGGTTTTAAAGTTGAGTTCCCCAGGGCCGGGCGTTTGCGCTGGAGGTAAGGTGCCTGCCTTGCCTGCGCTAACCTAGGACGGACCGCGGTTCGATCCCCCGGCGTCCCATATGGTCCCCCAAGAAGCCAGGAGCAACTTCTGAGCGTATAGCCAGGAGTAACCCCTGAGCCTCACAGGGTGTGGCCCAAAAACCAAAAAAAAAAAAAAAAAAAAAGTTGAGTTCCCCAAGGCTGCCCATGAAGTTCTGCATTGTTCCCGAAAATCTAAATGATAGTCTAGTTGGATGATTATTATTGGATTATTGGATTCTTGGTGAGGTGTTCATTTTATTGAAGCTTTTGTTGTTGTTGTTGTTGTTATTTGTTTTAATTATAGCCCACCATTCTTTTCTGGTTTATAGAGTCACATTTTATAGACTTGCTATGAAGTGCATCTCATGAGTTTTCCATTGTATTCAAGTTATTATTTTTGATCTTGTGGCTTTTAATATTTTATCTTTGTCCCTAGTTTTGTCATTCTGATTATAATATGCATTTAAGTGTTTCTGCTTGTTTTTATTTTGGCTGGAATACTTTGGGTCTTTAGGACCTCAGTTGCTGGTATTCAGCAACTTTATTGTGGGACTGGTAGAGCCATTTGCATTATCATTCTCACTCACTGAACTCAGTGGGTTCTATAAATCTTATTCATTGTGTTTGCTGTGCTCCTGCTGTGAGGGCAAGTCTTTGCAGAAACTCCCCTTAACCCTCAGCTGACATGAGATATGGAGGCAACTGGCTGAGAAGATGGCAAAGGGGGTTAGTAATGGATGCTGCCAGGATTTAAATGGAAAGAGAGACTTATTTTCCAGATAGAAAAAAAATAAAACCAAAACCAAAACCAGAACAACAACAACAAAAAAAAAAAAAAAAAAACCCTGCGGTGGCATCTGAGTGGGTAACTTCACCTGGGAGCTTGGAAAAGCAAGCAGAGATCAAGGAGATGTGGATGTGGTCAGTCAAGAGCTGCACTTTTGAAAAGTATCCTCATCTCTCTCCCTCTTCTCATCTTCCTATTAACTCTTACCTCTTTTTTTCTTATAATTATTTTATTGAAGAACCATGATTCCAAAATTGTTCATTATTGAGTTTTTGTCATAGAATGTATGTACATAGAACTCTTTACCACTGCACTTTTCCCACCACCAATGTTTTCTTCCCACAACCCCCAGCCCTGCTTGCCTTTGAGGCAGACATTCTCTCTCTCTTCCTTTCTCTCTCTCTTCCTTTCTCTCTCTCTTCCTTTCTCTCTCTCTCTCTCTCTCTCTCTCTCTCTCTCTCTCTCTCTCTCTCTCCAATGTGGTTTGCTCCATTGTTAAAGAAGGGGTACTGTGATTATTACTCTATTGCCTTGTAGCACCCAGTTCTCTTTGTCTATTCATTGAACTGCTTTAAATTTCCTAAATTAGGGACCAGAGCAATAGTACAATAGGTAGGGTATTTGCCTTACATGTTACTGACTTAGATCAAATTCCCAGAATCTCACGTAGTTCTCTGAGACAGTCAAGAGTAACCTCTGAATACTACCAGTTGTGCACCCATCCCCACCAATAAAAAATAAAGCCATGCTGAAATATATGACAACTTAATTTATAGTCACGTTATTATAATTAAAAGTATTATATACATTTAACATTTTTTTCAGGGTGGGGCTATTGAGCTACAATTGACTGTGCTCATGGCAATCTCTGAATTCTGCTCTCTAGCATTACTCCTGGTGGTATGCTGGGTACCATGTGCTGTGTCATGGATGCAACTTAGGTAGGACATGTCCAAGACAAATTCTTTATTTACAGTACTATTTCTTTGATCCGTTGCATTTTTTAATTTTGAAAAAGTATGCCAGAATTCCTGACTAGAAAACATAAAACATGTATTATTGCCCTGTTTCCATAGTCATTGGTTTTGTGACTTCAGGAAAGTCATAATCTTTCACTTTTCTCCTTGATCATGTTGCAATCTTAATTATTTATTCATAGGGTTGTCTTCTCTATCAGACTGAACAATCTGCTGTCTGTGGCAATATCTTATTCAAATTTGTATTCTCAAAACTTGGTACAGCAAATATTGTTTGAAAGAAGTAATGCACTGAATATCATAAAAGGTTTGGAAGCAGTTGGAAGCCACTGTATCTTTCCGATGCTTGTATGAAAAAAATGTTCTGTCCCCCTAAAAAATGGCATTAGTTAGAGAATGAGAATGTGTGTGTAAAGTCTGTGTTTGTGCATACTAGAGTGTCATATGTGGTATTTTGAGTGGAAAACATCAAGTTGTTGGCAACTAAAGATGGGAGAGAACCCTGAATAACAAAAGACAAGAAAGTGAATCATTTAATATCAAGATCTAATATGACCAGAGATCGTAGAATTAAACATCCTTAATCAAATGGCCTAGTCGAATACTTATGATCTATGCTCTTCTGTGACAACAGCTAGGTCTCTCGAGGTGTCTGACTCATCAACATACGTGAAGGTAATTAGGCTAATTAAGATAATCTTTACATTGTCAAGAGAGCAGAGGAAAATCTAAGTCATGAGCTGGATTTGGAAAATACAGAAAAATGCACACATATTGATATGTTTATCACCATATTTGGGAGGAAATTAGAGGGCTATCAGATTTTGCTGGTTTTAACCAGGAGAAAAACCAGAAAGTCAAATATTAAAACAGAAGTTTGTAATCCAATGTCAAAGAATTTCCAGAAGAGAGGAGTTTGTCCAAAATACTGTGGAATATATATGAGAGTGGAGACTGCACTAGAAAAACCACATGTGATTAGTATAATTGGAACCAACACATTATGGAGAAGGCAATCCTGTTCAATAATGTAAAAGCACAAGAGATACAACAAATGTATCCTAGGAGAGCACTCATCTTAGAAGGGTACTAGGAAGAGAGAAAAGTACATTTAACAATGATGAAAAGAGTGATTTATTTTGTAAGAGTAAGACTACATGATACTCACATCTTCTTGGGAAGTAATTTCCCATTAAACTGATTTCAAGATGAAACAAATCATTAATCTAAGACACTGTCTGATGTGAAAGGGCCATCTTTGAAAGAGCTATGCTGAGATCCGAAGCAGCCACTTTCTTGGGGTTAAGCAGCTATCTTTTACCAAATCTCCAACGTTCTTTTGTTCTTTTCTCTGCAGTGATCCCTGAGTGATTCTCGAAGACATACTCCCACCTTAATCAGAAATTTCAGGGAAACGTCAACAAGTCAGCTGTGTTTTGTCCCCTCGAAACATTTCTGCTCAGTTTTGCTTCTGAACAGGAAAAATTAAAACAACAACAAAATCAAACAACCCCTACACAATTCCTGTGCATCTCATTACTTGTATCTAAGGAAGCTGCAAGTACTGTAGCAGAGATAGAAGTAAACTTTCCATGAAAACCTTATGTTGGTTTCCTTTAAATTTCAAAAGTCGGTTTATTATTACTACTACTACTACTACTACTACTACTACTACTACTACTACTACTACTACTACTACTACAACTATTACTACTTACAATGTAGTGTTCAAATTGGCAAATTGGCACTTGATTTGGATCACCTATTCTCCATTCAAGATTCTGTAGTTATTTATTTATTCATCCTATTCTTCTGGACTAACTCACTACAGGATTTCATTGAATCTGTATCTAATCTGAAGAGCTCTTTTTTGCTCATGTGATCTGAGCACCCTCAGTATGGTAAAACAATTTTAAGTACAACATCAAAAGTATCATCGATTTGGCTTCCATTCTCATAATATAAAAGAGTCATACAGGCCAGATTAAGACTTGATTAGACACCACTCATGGATCAAATGGGAGGAGCTCCTGTGGCGCGATCGGTTAGCAGGAGGTACTTATATGGAAAATAGGAAACGGTCCTTTTGGTGTTCTTTTGATTGTTGTTCTTGTTTTTCTCTCTGGGCCACACCCAAAGGCACTCCTGGGTTACTCCTGGCTCTGTGCTCAGAAATTGCATCTGGCAAGCTCAGGGGACCATATGGGATGCTGAGGATTGAACCCGGGTTCATCCCAGATCTGCTGCATGCAGGGCAAATGCCTTACCATGGCGCTATCACTCTGGCCTCTCTCTTGGTGTTCTTAATTTGCACCCAAGGTAATATCATTTTGGGGCAAAAAATTAAAATAAAAATTAAATGGGGGAAGGTAGTAATTTGGAAAGATAAATTTAGTAATAGAGCACATACCTAATATGTGCAAGGCATGTATTCAATTCATCCATAGACTCTCTTGAGGACTGCTGTATGTTTAATATAAAAAATATAAATGAAATGAGCATCATATTTACATTCACTTCTTGGGTGATCAAGCATTCAGTTTTAAACCTATATCCAGTCATTCCTAAATTGTCACAGAAGAACTGACCATGGGTTATCAATATTAGGTAATTTGGGCCATTTGTCCTTTTAGGTGACAGACTCCAGAAATCCTGAACAAGTCTCAGATGCTTTAAAGTAATAGTAATCTAAACCTTTCACAGATTAGTTCTTTTGCATTTTCCTCTGATCAACTATGGTATACTTGTTCCTATTCATTCCTAAATCTCCCTTTTCACTCTAACTTCTTATTCTTTCTCCTTTAAATATTCTGTATATGGAAACTCAGTATTTCTTTTGAAAAAGGCAAAAGCTCGAATTTTCTTAATTAGTTTTTCAGGTTAGAGTTTCTAAACACCCTCCTCTCATTCACTTTCTCTGGGTGATTCTGGACAATTTTCTTCTCTTGGTATAGTTTTCCATCAGAATTTAAAGCCATTGATTTGACACAGTGCTTAAAGGCAGAGAGTAAAGCCCAAGTGAGAGTATATAAGATGATGATGATTTTCCAACCACAGGGAAAAAGATCCCGCAGGCTGCTTATGCTAAAATGTTGACGGCTGTGGTTTATTGAGATATTAATCTCCTTTTCATCCCAAAGATCCTTCCATCGTCTTTGAGTTGAGGTTCAAATTCTATTCTCCAGCCAGAAAGGGAGTCAAGGCTATTCAGAATAAAGCTTTATTTGTGCTTCACTTAAAAAAAAAATCTCATCTCTGTAACCCGCATGTAAAAAAAAAAAAATCTCATCTCTGTAACCCGCATGAAATATTACATCTCTGGCCATCAGCAGGAGGAAATTCCAAGTCTGCTAACTGCCTTCCTGCTCCTGACACAGGAGAGTGAGCCAGTCTGTACAAACTGGGAGCAGGACTTAGTTAACAACCTTACTGCCCCTAATGGCCCCCAGGAGGACTCTGCTTCAGAAAGATACAGAACTTGTAGTTTTCCATTGTCCCTGGTCTGAGTTATCTCTGAGCATGCATATACTGCTCTTCACTCCATCTACAATTCACTCTTCAAACACTGACTTTCCATTCTCCCAGAAACATAGATTCCACATTACTGGTTTAAGAGAGAGCTTTCCATCATTTTTTTCTCCTTGGCACTCATGGCCTCTTTCTTTTCTTTTTGTTATTAAAACATACACACACAAGCAGATTTAAAAATGGAAAGTCAGGGGCCGGAGAGATAGCACAGCGGACTCTGCCTTGTAAGCAGCTGACCCAGGACCAAAGGGGGTTGGTTCGAATCCCGGCATCCCATATGGTCCCCAGTGCCTGCCAGGAGCTATTTCTAAGCAGATAGCCAGGAGTAACCCCTGAGCACCGCCGGATGTGGCCCAAAAAAACAAAAACAAAACAAAACAAAACAAAACAACAAAAACAAAAAAAAAAGGAAAGTCAGGAGATAGTGCAGGCATAAGGGGCATGACTAATCTGGATTCAATACTTAGTCACCACAGGATTCCCTGACCAACACTTGATGCTGTCCTGAAGGTCCCTGGGTATCTTCTGGGTAATCCAGGTAATTTGCTGGTACCACTAAACCTGAGACACACCATGCTTTGGCTATATTAATTCCTAGCCCAGTGGATCAGAGTCTCCTGAGCACCACTTAAAATACCTGTCTAAAATGGCAGAACTAATACTTGTTAATAATATGTTATGAACACCTTAAAGAATTATAATAGAGATGGAGAGGCAGAATAGTGCATAGAGCATTTGTCTTGCATCCAGCCAACCCAAATTTGATGCCAGCATTTCATCGGCCTCCCTGGAGTTGGTCTGGAGAGATTCTGAGTGCAGAGAGGGGTTTACCAACAGGCAATGATTGGCATGAACCCAAAACTAAAGATAAATAGATAAATTAAAAAAATAGTAAGAACATTGACCTGTAGAGATGTCAGTGTGGATAGATCACTTGCCCCAAAACAGTTGATCCCAGATCTAATCCCTGATACTTGCTATGGTCCTTGAGCCTCAGGAGGAGTAATTCCTGTACTCAGAAACAAGAATAAGTCCGGAGCAAATCTTGACTGAGCAAAAACAAAGCAAAACAAAGGAACAATAAGAAACTAAGTACCTAGACAGCCATCATTTGGGTTAATTTCCAAGTTGAAAAGAAAGTTTGACGCACTCTGTTCTGGAATGAGATGTAAACCAAGGTGTGAGAGATCATGAGTTCATTGGGCAATGCAATAGAAAGCTGGACATCTCAGGAGAAGAGGCCAACCCCATGCCCCACCAAAGCCACACCAGCTGCCTCCATCACCCACAGCTGCCATTTTCCAACTGCCCTGCTTCATCATTGGCCCTCTATAGTTCCCTTCAGGGACATCAATCTGACTAAAAGTCAGGTAAGACGGTCTCGGACTGATACCACAGGAGCTTTTTGGAGTGAGTGCAGGCATTCTTTCCCCAAATTGTTCCTCTTCTAGGAACCATGGCAACTGACTAACACTCATAAAATTTGTAGTATAAGTAAGTTATAAATCTCTGGAAAACTTCATTTGTTTAATGCTGTCATCCCTATAGGAACTTGTTGAATAATAGCCCTTGGATGGGGCTGGATGGTGATGGATGGAGGATGAAGAGGTCTTTCTCCTCCAGCCCAGGCCACATGTCTGCAACCCTCTCCAGCCAGCAGGTATGCAGAGTCAGGATAGTCATGGGGAGAAAACTCACAGGCAGGTTTCAGGAGACATCAGCTTTATTCAAGGCCCTAGCCAACAGGTGTGGCTTCTACCATATTTAAGCGTGCTTTCTTCAGCTTGCCTGGCATCTTAGCTTCTTTCAGCCATCTCCCCTTCTGCTTCCTCCTTGCTGAATCTCTCCCAATCTCTCCTCCAAATCTCCCTCCTGCCCCTGAGGCAAAATCTTTTTGTTACCCACAAAAGACCCCTTCCAGAAATGGGCAGGTCTTACTAGCAGGTAAGGTCACACAGGAAGAATGGGAGATGGAGTAATAGGAACTCACCAATTTAACAGAATGGCAGCTAAAAAGACCTTAATAAACCTTCTTTCATTATATTAATGATTTTATTGAAAATATATTTTCACAAATGTACTTGCTACTGTATTTCTTAGTTCTTTTTTTAAACTTTCTTCTCATCCTTTTTATTTTCAATAACTTTGCTTTTACTTGTGATCAACTGTGTCAACTATGTGATGCATGATATATTTTTAAAAACGAGTTTTAAAAATGTAAAAGAACATAGCATAGTGATGAGTGGCGTTCTTTACATGACTAAAACCCAAACACAATCATGTATGTTATCAAGGTGTTTAAATAAAATATATAAAAAAAACATAGCAGGAAGCTTTCACTCAAGCACTTTATCAATGGAAATTAGTACAAAGCACTTTCACTTATAATAATTTGGGTTATGTCAGATTATTCTGTTGATTGTAAATTTAACAGCATTCAGGACTATCTTTTTCTCTTCTTTTTTTTTTTTTTTTGGTTTTTGGGCCACATCTGATGATGCTCAGGGGTTAGTCCTGGCTATGCACTCAGAAATCACATCTGGCTTTGGGAGACCATATGGGATGCTGGGGATAGAACTTAGAACTCAGGTCTGTCCTGGGTCCGCTGCATACAAGGCAAATGCCCTAATGCTGTGCTATTGCTCTGGCCCCTCAGGACTATCTTTCATAATCTTCATGTGTCCTCTTGAACAAATCGTATCACTGAAAAGATTTACTAATTTTTCACATACAAAAGGGGGTGGTTAGACTTCTCTCTCTTATTCTCTCCCTTTTCTCAAAACTTCCAAATAAAATTAGAAATAAAAACCTCCTATTAAAAATACAGCATAGGGTGGTTAGAGAACAGCTATTTAAAGTTCTTTTCAGTTCTGCATCTTGCATCAAACACAAATATCAAGTTCTTTTTATTTAGTTTTTTTTTCATTAAAATTTTGTTTGCTAAATAAATGAACCAAAACTGCTGAAAAAAAGAAAGCTTGCATGCTCTGCCCAAATTACTCCCACAACCCTTTTTTCACACCAAGCATTTCCTTTTTCTAAATTTTTCATAAACTTAAACATTTTCAATAAAGAGGGGCCGGAGAGATAGCATAGAGGTAGGGCATTTGACTTTCATGCAGAAGGATGGTGGTTTGAATCCCAGCATTCCATATGGTCTCCAGGGCATACGAGGAGAGATTTCTGAGCTTAGAGCCAGGAGTAACCCCTGAGATCTGCAGGGTGTGACCTAAAAACCAAAAAAAATTTTTTCAATAAAATTTGACTATATTTGTATGTATATGTAAACAACACATTTATATAATTTAGCTACTATTCTTACTTTATATATGAATTTATTTTTATTGCGATTCTTGCTCAACAATATATTTTTAATTTATGTTAATGTGGGATATTAAATATAATTCATTAGTTCTTAACTTATGTTGCTGAAGGCCCTGGCCTGGCTGACTTAGGTGAAGTGGGGAAGAGAGAGACGATGTACATGCTTGTAAGCCTAACTGCTATCTCGTGTTTTATTGTATAAATCATAATTTAAGTATTCATTCTCCTCATGATAGTTCTATTTTTTAATTTTAATTTTGTATAGTCACTCTGAAATTACAGTTACTCATGATTAGTGATAGGCATACAATGTCACAACAACTAAATACCTCTGTTTCCACTTCTCTCCATCTATCTCCTCACCCTGATTTGCCTTCCACCAGTCTTCATCTATGAGAGGCACTTTTTATTTATATATAAATTTTTGCATTGTGGTTTTTAGATCTGTCCCAATAGGGCACTTTTAGATCTTTATGGGAAAAAATGATTTCAACCCATCAGTGAATGGGGAGAAGATATTAGCAGTGTTTTCCTTAAAGAAGAAATGTAAACTTCTCTGAATCACAATTCATCAAGGAGATTCAAATCAAAGCAACAATGAGATATCATCTCATACCACAGGATTGGCACACATCAAAAAGAACAAGAACAAACCAATGCTGGCATGAATGCAGGGAAAAAACTATTCTTATTTACTGCTGGTTCGAATGTAGTCTGGTCCAGTCTTTCTGGAAACAATATGGACATTTTTAAGAAGCCTAGGAGTTGAGCTATCATCTTGTCCAGAAACTCCACTTGTAATATACCCCAAAGGCTTAAAAACAAAATGGAGAAAAGATATTGCATCCCTACTTCTTGCAACACAAATACACAATGATAGTGTAATATTTTCATTATAAGAAATACTCATAGATAAAAATATCTATCTGACACAGATTTCCAGATTTTTTAAAATAATTAATAAGTAAAAGCAATGTTGTGTTAAAGAATATCTACATCAACATTCTTTGGATAATACAAAATTGTTTTCGAAGAGTTTGTGCTAAGCTTCCTGTGTCTGACATTAACAAAGGTGAGGATTTGTCTCTAATTTTTGCCTTTTTATTAATTAAATATTTCCTACATTTCTTTACAAATGTTAAACTTATAAATACATAGACACCTTTATTTCATATACATCTGTAACCTAAATTCTGAACTTAGTATCATTTCTACCAAAAAATTGCCAGAAGTGTGTAACATTAACATAAATTCTGGTTATCTCAATTCTAAATTATATCTATCCTCTTTTGTCATGAATTTGAGCTTTTTCCTGTTTGACCATATAAGTTAAGAATATTATAATAGGGCTGGAGCAGTGGTGCAGTGGTAAGGAATTTGCCTTGCACGCGGCTGACCTAAGAAGGACCGCAGTCCGATTCCCCCCAACATCCCATCTGGTCACCCAAGTCAGGAGTGATTTCTGAGAGCAGAGCCAGGAGTAACCCCTGATTATCACCAAGTGTGACCCAAAACCAAAAGTTAAACCCCGAATATTATAATAATTTAATGCATAACCCATTGCTTTGTTTAGCCCATGTATGACATTTTCTTTGTTTATTCTGTATTTTTCAAGTTTCCTTATGGAGTTATTGTGCTACATTGTGAAGAAATGGATATGGAATTTTAGGCATATTTATCACCAGATGTTGAAGCTACTGCTTGAATTTTTTAATTACTACTGAAACATCAGATTCAGCATAACTCAGTTCTTTTATAAATATTCTGACTTTATGCCTTCATTAAGATTTTTGCTTTGTCTTTGTGTTCTGCATTTTGTTTGAATAACAATAGATTTAAAATACTTGCTTATTTTTGGAATTTCTGAGGTTTATGGAATTCTAATTTATCACTGGAATTTGAAAAATTTTCAGTCGTTGAAAAATATTGCTTCTATCATAGTCATTTTCTTAAAGGGACTTTAATCAGACAACTTATATATCTTCTCACTCTGTTCATTCTCTTCATTGATTTTTGTGATTTTCTTGCTATTTGTGTTTTGTGACATGTTCTATGTAATTTCTTTTTAAAATAATGATTTATTTAAGCACCATAGTTAAAACGTGTTCATCTTTGGGTTTCAGCCATAAAATGCATACACCCCTTCAGCAATGCAACTTTCTCACCATCAATGTCCCCCATTTCTCTCCTCCCCAATCCCCCTGTTTGTCTTTGAGACAGGCATTGCATTTCTCTCGCTATCATCATCATGGCAATTGTTAGTGTAGTTATTTTTCTTTATTTTTCTTTTTTTTTAATTTTTTATTTAAACAACTTTACTACATACATGATTGTGTTTGGGTTTCAGTCATATAAAGAACACCACCAGTGCAACATACCATCACCAATGTCCCAAATCTCTCTCTTCCCCACCCAACCCCCGCCTGTACTCTAGACAGGTTTTCTATTTCCCTCGTACATTCTCATTATTAGGATAGTTCAAAACATAGTTATTTCTCTAAATAAACTCATCCCTGTTTGTGGTGAGCTGCATGAGGTGAGCTGTAACTTCCAGCTCTTTTCTCTTTTGTGTCTGCAAGTTATTATTGCAAGAATGTCTTTCATTGTTCTTAAAACCCATAGATAAGTGAGACCATTCTGCATCTTTCTCTCTCTCTCTGACTTATTTCACTCAGCATAATAGATTCCATGTACATCCATGTATAGGAAAAATTCATGACTTCATCTCTCCTGACAGCTGCATAATATTCCATTGTGTGTATGTACCACAGTTTCTTGAGCCATTCATCTGTTGAAGGGTATCTTGGCTGTTTCCAGAGTCTTGCTATGGTAAATAGTGCTGCAATGAATATAGGTGTAAGGAAGGGATTTTTGTATTGTATTTTTGTGTTCCTAGGGTATATTCCTAGAAGTGGTATAGCTGGGTCATATGGGAGCTCATTTTCAGTTTTTGGAGGAATCTCCATATTGCTTTCCATAAAGGTTGAACTAGACGGCATTCACACCAGCAGTGAATAAGAGTTCCTTTCTCTCCACATCCCTGCCAACACTGTTTGTTCTTATTCTTTGTGATGTGTGCCAATCTCTGTGGTGTGAGGTGGTACCACATAGTTGTTTTGATTTGCATCTCCCTGATGATTAGTGATGTGGAGCATTTTTTCATGTGTCTTTTGGCCATTTGTATTTCTTCTTTGTCAAAGTGTCTGTCCATTTCTTCTCCCCTGATCCAAGAAATAAGAGAGGACACGCGGAAATGGAAGCACATACCCTGCTCGTGGATTGGCAGGATTAACATAATTAAAATGGCAATACTCCCCAAATCATCGTACATATTTAATGCAATCCCTCTAAAGATACCCATGACATTCTTCAAAGAAGTGGATCAGGCACTTTTGAAATTCATTTGGAACAATAAACACCCTCGAATAGCTAAAGCAATCATTGGGAAAAAAATATGGGAGGAAATACTTTCCCCAACTTTAAACTGTACTACAAAGCAATAATTATCAAAACAGCATGGTATTGGAATAAAGACAGGACCTCAGATCAGTGGAATAGGTTTGAATACTCAGAGAATGTTCCCCAGACATACAATCACCTAATTTTTGATAAAGGAGCAAGAAATCCTAAATGGAGCAAAGAAAACCTCTTCAACAAATGGTGTTGGCACAACTGGCTAGCCACTTGCAAAAAATTGAACTTAGACCCCCAGCTAACATCATGCATGGAGGTTAAATCCAAATGGATGGAATTCCTTGATATCAGACCCAAAACCATAAGATATATAGAACAACACATAGGTAAAACACTCCAGGACATTGAAACTAAAGGCATCTTTAAGGAGGAAACTGCACTCTCCAAGCAAGTGAAAGCAGAGATTAACAGATGGGAACATATTAAACTGAGAAGCTTCTGCACCTCAAAAGAAATAGCGTCCAGGATACAAGAGCCCCTCACTGAGTGGGAGAAACTATTCACCCAATACATCAGACAAGGGGCTAATCTCCAAAATATACAAGGCACTGACAGAAATTTACAAGAAAAACATCTAATCCCATCAAAAAAATGGGGAGAAGAAATGGATAGTGTAGTTATTTTTCTAATTGCAATTACCACTCTTGTGGTAAGTTTCATTTATATCATGGGATGGTTCTTTGGCTTTCTTTTCTAGTGTCTCTGGGTATTATTAGTATATTGTCTTTTTTTCTTCCTATTTTTGGTTCATTTTGTTAACCACATTAATCCAATTTTATAAGCTAGCTATTAAGTTATTTATGTAGGTCCCATAACTTGCAAAGCTATAACTTTTCCTCTTAATACTACTTTAGCTGTATCCCACAGATTCTGATAATTTGTGTCTTCATTCTCATTTGTTTCCAATAATCTTTTTTTAATTTAAAGATTTTGATGCACTGGCTGTTCATTAGTGAGCTGTTTATTTTCCATGTGTTAAAATTTTTCCTCTTTGTCTGCTTATTATTCATGTCTAATTTCAGTGCATTATGATCTAAGAAAATAGTATGCACAATTTTTATCTTCTTTATTTCATGTATGTTTTATGAGCTAGCACGTGCTCTATTCTGGAGAATGACCTATGTGCATTGGAGAAGAATGTGTATCCAGTTTTCTGGGTATGGGGATATATATATATATATATATATGCATACATACATACATACATACATACATACACACACACACACACACTAAACCAATTTCTTCCATTGCTCCTCTCTGTGCTTGTATAGTCTTGCTAAGTTTTCAAACTGGTTAACCTATCAAGTGGAGATAAGGCAGTGTTGAAACCTCTCACTATTATTGTGTTGTTCTTAATATCTTCATGTTTGTCAGCAATTGTTTTAAGTATTTTTCTGGTTCCTCATAGGATGCACATATGTTTAGGAATGTGATTTCTTTCTGATGTACATATTCTTTAATTATTAAGAAATGTCTATTTCTGTATTTTTAAGTTTTTAAGTCTAAAGTCTATGTCATTTAAAATTATTATGGCCATTCTGGCCTTTTTAATGGAGTTGTTTGATTGAATGATTGTCCTCCAGTCTTTAAGTTTGATTCTGTGTTTTTTTTTTTTTTCCTGACTATTCAGGTGTTTTTATTGTAGGCAGCAAAACATTGAATTTAGCTTTGTGATCCATTTTGCCACTCTGTCTCTTAACTGGTATATTTAATCTATTGACACTGAGAGAGATGATTGTCATAGAATTTAGTGTCATCTTTTAGTAGGAGTTTGGTGTATTTTGTGGTCTATTTTATCTTAAAGTAGGTCTTCAATTCATCCTTTAGGCTGATTTTGAGTCTGCAAAGTTTCTAAGCTGTTGTTTATCCATGAAGCTATGTATTCTTTCATCAAATCTGAATTTAAGACTGGCTGGGTGCATTAATTTCATTAAGTTCTGTGATTATATCACACCACTGCTTTTGGGCCTTAAGGATTTTTTGTGACAAATCTGTGGTAAATCTTATGGATGTTCCTTTGGATGTAATTTCCCTTTTTGATCTTTCTGCTTTCAATATTCCATTCCTATCTATGGGGTTCATCATTGTGACTAGAATGTGTCTTGCGGTGCTTTACTTTGGATATCTTTGGGTTCGTTCTCTTTGGGCATGCAGGATTTGGTTCAATGCACTCTTTAAAGCTCTTCGATGATGTCCTTGATTGTTGATATTTCATGGAAATTTTTTTCCTGTGTCTCTGTTATTCCAATAATTTTGATGTTGTTTCTGCTGAGTTTATTAATGGTTTCTATTTTCATTTGTTCACATTCCTGGTAGATTTTTACCATTGTCTAATTTTTTGTTTTGAGACTCTTTTCCAACCTCTTTTGTTGTATAGAGTTGTTATGCATCCATCTTCCAGATCATTGATTCTGTGTTACTCTGTTACTCTGTTACTCTGTTGGATAGACTTTCTCATGAGGTTTTCATTTCACCTACCAAGTTTTTCAGTCCTGTTATTTAGGTTTAAAATTTTCTTATTTCTACTTTCAGAACCTCTTGATTCTTGTTTGTGGCCTGTTCAGCTTGTTCCATGCTTTCTTTGAGTTTTATATATTTGAGTTCTACATATATTGAGTTCTCCATATTTCTTCTCTAAAGTCCTTATTTAAGAGGCTAAATTACCATATTTTGGTGTATAAGACAACTGAGCATATAAGATGACCCCCTACTTTTCTTGTTAAAATATAGGTTTTGGACTATAGTTGCCATATAAGACTACCTCTCTTTTAATGCACAACAGATGGAAATTTAAAAAAATAAGATTTTAATTCAATATGAAAATTTTAATTCAAATGCTTATGTCATGCATGTACTTAGCTGGAAAACTGTCACTTATAAACAGAAGGCTATTTGTCATCAAACATGTAAACATAAAACAGTGATCTACATTGAGAGCAGGGAAATGGCTCCTCCAAGAGCAGCTGGCTGGGGTGCAGTGACTAATAGGACAGCTAGAGGAAGACAGAGCGCCTCTTCTGTATCCCATAAAGGCTGAACAGAGAGATGCAGCAGTAAGGGGGGAGGATCACTTGTCCCTGAAGCTGGAGTATTAGCATGCCGTATATCAGTGTATAAAATGACCCTTGACCTTTAAGAAGTTTTTCATGGTTTAAAAAATTCATCTTATAAGCCGGAAAATACAGTAGTGGTTTTTACTTTTTGGGTCATCAGAGCTACCATCTTTGTTCTCTAAGCATGGGTGCCTGCTTTGTTTTCCCATCATCATGATTGTAGTGTGATGTTTTAGATGTCCCATGCTGGCGTTCCTTGACGAGGAGAGTGTTTGGTCTTGAAAATCATTCTCCAGAGAGTTTTGCCTTTTCTTTTTCAGAACAATAGTAAAGCAAGACCATAATAAAATAAAGCACAGGGTTGGAAAAATATTAAAGAGTTAAATAGCTAGCCTGATTTGCTCCCCTAGTATTAGTAGGAGCAATTCCTGAGTAGTAATCCCTGCTTAGAACTTGATATGACCTAATACATCCTCCTCCTCCACTCCAAAATAAAACAAATAATATTTTACATAAACGAATACTTATTGCAAACCTACAAAGAACAGGCTCAACTTTGGGTAACATTTGAACTATCTTACCTAATTTTGCCTAACTTCTCTTTCTTTAACCCTGATCCTCCATTCAGCAGAACAAGTTCTTATTCTAGCTTTATCTACTCGCTCTTCTACTCAAAATGAGTGACTTATGGAAATCTCTGATTTAGTCAACTCTGCTAAAAGCCCAGGTTTTGCTCTTACATCACTTATGTTCATTAAATTCCAAAGACTAAGTTCTTGCAAATCAGCATCCACCCCCAGAACATTCTGGCTCTGGACAGGTTTAGCTGTGGATTCGTGCTTATATTTCTTTGCCATTGTGGTTTCTGAGAATTTCCCTTTTCCTCCAACTCAGTAATGCCTAGAAATAAATTTAAAAAAATACTTTAAAAGCATTTAAAATGTGTCTCACAGAAGATTATTCTATAAATACCCAGTCTATCAGATTGTCAGAAATAAGATTTCCACCCTGAAAATTCTTCAGTTTTAACACTTCTTGCAACTATTGTAATGGCCAGCATATTTCTCCAACACCACACCCCCTCAAGGAGTTCCGCAGGCAAGAGTTGTGATCTCTTCACCTTTTAATTCCAGCATCTGACACAGAGCATGAGATCAATCAATATTAACAGCATAGATGAAATAATACATTTTTAAACTAAAAAGGCAATAACCTGAGGGTTCCCCTACAACAGACAGAATCAGTTTATTAACCTTGGTTATTCTGATATTCTGGGTTAATTGACTATAAATCAAATAGTCGAAACAATGACATTCTTCTCATAAATTCTGAATCTACTAGCAGATTCATGGCATCTGAAACCATGCCGAGAGTTAATTAGCTCACTTATTGAATACTCTGAAGGCCTTTGGCAGAAACTGTGGGAACGAGTAAGCCCAAGAGGAGGCAAGATGCAAGGGTAGGGGGTGTCTTTAAGTATGTGCCTTCAACCTGCTGGGATGGTTATAGCAGAATAGGAAATTCTGGGGGAGGCAACATTGGGGACATGTTGGAGCAGAAAGAAAGCTTCTATTGAACATCTTTACACTGTCCTGAGGTGACCAGGGATTGTTTCTGCAATTAGAAGGATCAACACTCCTATCTGGAATTGACCTATAGAAGACTCCAGCTGGCTAAGTTTGACCAGTCTATCTATTATAGTCTGGTTGTGGCTGATTATGCTAAGAGCTATTGCTCATGACAGGATCCCAGAAAAAGGTAAATTCCCTCATCTAATTCCACAAATGCAATAATGGCTCTCTCTTTCAACCAATGAATACAAAATAACTTAATACTTCAAAGGGGAAGGAACACTCATATGCTTCCCTCTCACTGTCACTTTGTGAGATGAACAGAAAAAGAAGGGATGGAAACTCTTCACTTGCTCTCAGCCCTGTTGTTGATGGGTGTCCTGCTATGTTACCTGGCACCTGGCATCCCTGGACTAAGGGACCTTAGTTTCTTTAGCTGTACACTGAAGGAGGGAATAGAGTCTCCTGGAAGGAGTTTACTGGACTTACATACTGAGAATTCTGTGTTAAAAACATCTTAAATTTAATTTAATCTAGGCCAAGTTCTGTCCATTTGGCCACTTGTAGCAAGATCTCACCTTTTTGAAAAACATGTATATAGCCTAGTAGTGAGTATGAAATTTAAACACAAAGATAAAATACCCTAATTAAAAGAATTTTAGAGTACCCAGACAGAAAGTTGGCCAAAGGAGAAAGTTAGCTGCTCATCAGGTACATGATAAGATATTCATCCTCTATTATTATCAGGGAACTACAAGGTAAAACCACTAAAGAGTTACTACCTCACTCCTCTAAGGTGGTTTTATCAGAAAGACAAGAAACAGCACATGCTGGTAAAAATATGGAAGAAAGATAATGCACCAACACTTTTGTAGGACTATATATATGTGTATCTTTCATAAAAAATATTACAGAGATTCCTCAAAAGAGACAAAAAGATCATCTTTTTTGTTTTGTTTTTTTATTTTATTAAAAGGTCGCCTTATCTAGCAATTCAACTACAGGTATTTATTTGAAGTATGGGACTGCACTATTTCAACCATTTTTAATTTAAAATTGTAATTGTTTCTTGTACTAGTAAAGATAAACGCAATCAGGGTCCCATTCATTATTGCATGTTATTATAATTATGACTAGATTTGGCATGACTCTAAAATCAGAGGCAGCTGTAGGTACTATGCTTAATGTAAAGTCAGCCCTGGTAAGGGAGAGGACAGTTATAAACAGAAGGCACTGCTGAGGGAAACCAATATTATCTGGGACTGGTGTAGATCTCCTAAGTGGGCCAGCAGGCACTCTGCCCAGAGCAGGATGGTTAACCATAAAACTCAGAGTTGAACTGAAATGCCAAGTGTTGAGGTTGTGAAAGAACAATTCAGGCAAAGACATAGGAAGGTATTTTGATTTTTAATTGCATTTTGTATAGAATTTCTCTCCAAGTAAACCATGGAATGCTTCCACAATGACATCCAAGATATGATTCTTCTAAGTTCAAGTATTATATAGGACTATCATGGCACCAGAGGCAGAATTGGGCATGAGGAAATATAGTGTTGAAGTTCAAACTCAAAACTTCACTAGTGCATGTATTCTACCACTTGAACTAGCTGACCCAGAAAGTTCTTTAGTAAGAGCAGGCATGAAAAGTGAAGTGAAAATATGAGTTCAGAAAACTAGACCTATTTCAGATGGGTTAATAAGTAAACCAAACAGCCGAGCTGAGGGTTAGTGCTGGAGAGGTACTTGGTCCAGATGGTGATGAATCTCATAGACCCATGCAGAGGCATGAAATATGTCTAGAACTGTGGGGAATTGGTCAAGGAACATCCCAAGGACACTAACAGAAGCAGATTTTAGAAGAAAAAGTCATCGAGTCTGTATAAATAAAACAAGCATGGAAGGCTGAAGTCATATACTGCCCCCTGAGCTTTCTTTAAAGACCAGTAGATTTTCTGTGTTGGGTGAGTCACTTAGCAGAAAGATCAAGTCCATTTGAGGGGCAAAGACTACACAGTACTTCTGTCAAAAGAGGTGAAAAATGCAGCATGGAAACGTTTTTATCTTGTGATATCATATATGATGAAGTTTTTCATTGTTCTTGATAGAGACAGGGAGGAGAACACTCACAAGGAAGCCCTCAATTGTCCAACTCTGTCCCTTGCCCAACCTAGTTTGGCCTCTGCTTTCTTGTGGATGCTGCTCACATACTTCCCATGAAGTTTTCCTGCTCTGCCCTTTCTCTTCCACAGTCACACTTTTCCTCTTTGGATTAAGAGTGCGCACAGATTTCCCATTTCAGAACCCCCCTCTGGTTATACTGGACATCTTCATGTGCAATCAAGGTTTGGGGAATACCAAAAAAAAAAAAAAAAAAAAAAACAGCTTCTCCCATGCAAGGACTCTGACATATCTACAGGACCTGTGCCACTGCCCCTTACATAGAAACCAGATAACCTTAAATCTTAAATACCGAAACTTAAAAAAATATTATAATATAGTGAATACAAAGTTGTTCATAATACAACTGTTTTAGGTATTAAATGTTCAAACACCAATTCTGCAACCAGTGTGAATTTCCAACCATAAGTCTCCCTAGATTCCCACTCCATCACAGAATCTGCCTTTCAGGAACAAACAAATTTATTTCATTTTGTTTGTTACAACACCAAGGCAAATGGAATTATCAAAGCTTAGATCAATAAAAGACTATTTGAAATAATAGTTGTATCTCTCTCAATGTGTTGCTAAAGTCATTATCTGAGGATTTATTGGGCTTTGGTTGGTGCTAGTTAAGCCTTCTGTTATTGTTTGCTTTAAAACTTACTTCTCTTAATTTTTTTAGCAAAGAATTCAAGGCTAAAAAATACATATGTTGCAGATTTTTTATTTTTTTAAAAATTTATGTTGTGCTGAGATTCCTTGCACAACACTTGATGGGGTTTATATCTCTTAAGATTACAAGATTCTCGAACTTGTCCACAGGTTTTAAGCCACATGCTAGAAAGACCAGAGTCACCACTATAGGATTTTTTTGGTGGAGATTTAAAATAGTTTCAGGCTCACAATTCATGTAAATGCACTGTTCTATAAAGCCTTTTCTACTAGAAGTAAATGGAAGCATGCATGTATTTAATTAGGGCTTAGTTTTCCGGCTTGGTTTTTCTGCTTTACACAGAGGAAGGCATTTAGGAAGGAGCTGAATGCGTGTGATTCACATGGTGATCTGGGTGATGATGTGTGCAGGGCCCTCAGAGGAAATAAAGATGATGAACTCCTCTGTAGGCCCTTTAAGACCAAGGCTCTTCTGTTTGCTAAGGAAGGAAGAAGAGAGTGAATGGTTTGGCAATTCTAAAATGTGTGCCCAAGTCTGCTTATGGGTTTGCACTCTCGATGCTCAGTATTTTTCTGGCTGACTTATGCTTTGGATTGAAAAAGGAAAGGGCTAGGGTGAGCTCAGTGTGGAGGACAGGCTAGGAAAGGCCACTGCTACTATTTACTAAGAATGCAGTATGATCTGTCACTTTGAGGAACTTTATAAACAATCTCATTGAATCCTCATGCTTTATTAATTCAATAAATGTTCTATGTGCTTCCAGACCACATCAAAGACAATGAAGATACCTGGACCATTAAAATGGTTAAAACCAGCCCACAGGTACTTACTGAGTCTATGTAATAATTGAGAACCTACTCAAAAAATAAGCAAACAATAAAAACAGATGTCAGGAGCCAGTAAATACAGTTGTATGGTAAAGGATAAGGAGATATGTATGTAATATGCATGTAATAAAGGAGATGCACTGATATCTAGGTAACTATCAAAGAAAGCTTCAATAAGATGGCATCTTGGCAGAGACCTGGCTGAAGGGAGAAGGTGAGTCACATACATAAACAAGAGAATAATTGGTTGGTTGAGGGAATAGCATGTGTGAAGGCCCAGAGGCAGGACTGTGACAGTATGTTTGAAAAACAATAATCATTCTGAAAGGGAATTACTATTATTCATATTTTACAGATAAGGAATCATACGCATTAAAAGATGCAACAGCTTATCCAAGGTCACAGAAATGGTGACTACCTGAGTGGTTATTTTGAAATGAGTCTCTCTGACTCCAGGGGCTTGGTTCTTTTCATCATACTATATTTCAAAGATGCCATTGTAAACTACAAAGTGAAAATAGATAAAACCTTAGCAAGCCACCCTTTCTGAGATCCTTACTCCATTCCCATATCAAACTGTTCATAAAGACTGAATGATTGTTAAATTCCTTCTTGGGCTAGGAAGCAAAGCACACTCAGTATTTGTGTCATTGCAATGTCAAGAGGCAACAAACATGGGGACCGATGTCAAATACAGAGGTCAAAAACTGAGAGCTTCCTGGCAATGTGGCATGCAGAAATAGGTAGCACATGGACTACATTCAGAAACTAAAATAATAGATTTGCATCTGGATTGGTTTCTACTCTGATTTCCCCCCAAGTCTTACCTGTAGCAGGTAATTTGTTAACATTATCTCTTTCTAGCATCTCTTTATTTTGGGGGAGCACACCAGGCAGCACTTAGGGGTTACTCCTGACTCTGCACTCAGAAATTGCTCCTGGCAGTCTTGGGGGACCAGATGGGATGCCGGGGATCAAACCTGCATCCATCCTGGATCAGCCATGTACAAGGCAAACACACTGCTGCTGTGTTACCAATCTACCCCCCCCCCCCTTTCTAGCATCTCTTGATGAGATTTCTTTGTGAATAGATTAGTTTCTATCCTACTAACCTTGATCTTAGTCATATGACCTACATGGTTAATGGTGTGTGGGCTGGAACTAACAGGCATCTACTTTGATTTAAATATTTGAGTCATAACAAGGCACTATCAGTCTCCACTTCACTCTGAGAAGGAAAACAAAACAAAACTGGCAGTTATCCAATGAGTAACACATGTAGAACATAGTTCAATACAAGACGTTGATAAGGATCAAGTTAAGCCAATCCCAAATGACTAGCGCCAAACTTTGCCAGTAACGTTGTGACAGGTCATCTTTCCACCTGTGAAGGTAACCTACCATTTATTTTAATGAACCATGAAATTATTGGTATTATTCATAACCCACAGAGAATACACCTTGCCCTCAACCTTACTTGTAAACCTCTTAACTACTACTCCAAGAAATTGGAGCATGCAGTGGCAAACAAGTAAAATTAAATCAGTGGGTCAGGTTCAAGGATTTCATGGTTTGAGATCATGTATCAGATCTTACAGGGATCCCAAGAAGTATATACTTAGTGATTTGTCATAGCAGAGCATACGGGAAAGAAAAACAAACAAAAAGGCAGTGTTTATGTCCTACTAACCTTTCTAATTGTGTTTATTTACTCACAAATTCAGAAGGATTGCTAGAGACCCTATGAGCGAACAATGAAGGCATGGATTCAGAATCACCATCCTGGCTGCAACCAAAGAACTATGATTTATTGCTTTAATACAATAAGCTTCCTTATAGGATTTTAATTTAAGTGAAAATCCACTGTTGGAGAATATCTGGGATCACCAGTGCACATAAAATGCCAGCATTCCACTCTCTGGTATTAGAAGGTCTTCATAATCTCCTTTACTTGTTTATTTGATGTCAAATCCTATTATTCCCTGCTCCCAATAGATTGTGCACCCATTCATTATATCCAGCTTATGAACAGATTTCCTCTCTGCTTTTGTTTCTCTCTTCTCATATCTGTGATGCTCTCTGTCTGCCAAAGGCTTGGTTCATCCCTTAAGACCCAGCATCAGTAACGGCAAAATCCTCAGAGAGCAGCAAGTCCAATTCTCTAACCTATAAAGCTGCAATGTTGATTTGTAAATTCTAACTTCTATTGTTTTTATTCTAAGGATGGTGCTGCTAAGTGCATTATATAATTAGTTAGGTGGATTCCCCTATCATCACATTTGGAGCTATAAATCATCATTCTTTCCAATTTGTGGGCATAAAAAAAGAAACTCAGATGGATGAAGATCAAGGTCACAAAGATAGTGAGTATGTCACCAGTATCTGAATTTATATGGAGTTTGGGGTTTGCATTGAACACTTAAAATATATTGCCACCATCATTTTATATGTGAATACATTAAGTCCATGAATGGAAAGACGTTTAAGTCCATGCATTTGATTTATGGCTATGTTAACAAGCATTGGTGTTGATGCCACCCCCTTTGGCTGAAACTATGCTATGGTACCACGCTCCACTATGTTTGCCAAGACGATGTCAGTGGAGGAGCTGATAGCAGAATAAAGTTGCATGAGAGGGAGAGAAAGATAGAGCAAGAAAGAGAAGAGAATAAAAATGTCATAGAACCTGTGGAGGGCAAGAAGAAAACTGGAAACATTGGTGACAGGAAATGTCCACTAGTGAAGGGATTGGTGTTTATGAATAAAACTCAATCATGAATAATTTTTGTAACTGTGTAAGTCACAGTGATTCAATTTTAAAAATTATTTTTTAAAAGAAGATTCATCATCTCCAGGCCTGCAGATGATCCACTTTGGGTGGTTTCTCTTGTTCACAGGATTTTTCTTCTCATAGAACTCATGGGAGAAAACATCTATGCTAGTGGTGGGAAACTAACCACTAGAAAATAAAATTGAGCTCCATTCTTGGCAGTCTGGCTTAGTGATTGGGGGAGTGGGTCATGCATCTTTGTGACATACTCAAAGGCCATCCATGAGTAGCTAGGGTGGCAATAATATGTTCTAATCCAGTTCCTGCTGCTCCACCATTTCATTGAAAAAAAGGTAGGAGTAGAGTTTCACCTGGAAGTTAAGCCTCTATGATTCCAAATCTCATTCTTTTTTCCACTAAAGGAAGAATATTCTCTTACCACTGCAAACATTAGCATTCTCCCCTTTCTTGTGGTGTGTGAGCTCCGAGTCTGGACAATGAAAACATTGCCTGGTTGGAAAATGAATATAAAATATAAACAGCTGGACCCAGATCTTGAGATGCAATTTTGCTGTTTTGGAGCATGCAATCAAATAGTTGGAAGTCCGGAATTAAAATCTTCATCAGTGTTTCCCCCATTGTCCTATATATATAGTATTAGATAATTTTTCTTGTCTTCCATATTAATGCCTGGGATTTTTGTGGAGGCTGAAAGGGACTGAGATCTGGCCATCAACTTCCCACCACATATCCCCTTCACATGGGATTTTGGATATAGTATAAAGTGAGCATTGAGTCTTTTGATATAGTTACAAGGAATTAGCAAATATCATTTAATCCTTTGTTCTGGATTAACTACGCCCCCTCAAAAACTGAGATGACATAAGTATAGGCAAGCCAATTCCTCTGGGGGTTAAAAAAATACCCCACTTTTACATGATTTTGCTATTAGTTGTCCCTGGTTACTGTTCTGCCTCTGTCTCCACAGAGACCACTCTGGGCCCAGTAACCATGGTGATAAGAGAAGATATGAGCAGATGGGAGATCTACTTCCTGAATTTAAACCTCTTTGCTAGGGGGAAGAGTGTGAGGAATAAGGGAAAGGAGGACAGAATGCTCAGTGGGGAGGGAGAAGTTACACAATTCCAGTCCAGTAACAATTACAATGCTGGGGCAAATCATAATGTGTTTTTATGTTGCTGAGTCAAACTTGTCACCTTGACCTCAACAATTATTTATTTCCTCTCTTCCCCTTGCAGTCAGACCCTTTCGAACAATGTCATTTCCAGGAAAATGAAGACAAAAAAAAGAGTTTGGTAACAGGGTTGGAGGTGTTTCTTCAACATATTCAAGTGAACTGCATTAATATGCATTTAATGATGTATTAGACAATTCCAAACACATGAGTCAGAAATCATGTTGGTTTAGGTCTAATATAATCACAGTGGACTGTAGACCATGACCCAGGAGTACAGGTTATTCTATAAGGCTGGTTCATTATTTATCTTCTGGCAGACTTGGACCAGCTCTTGCTACTAACACTTGGTTTATATACTTAAAGAAAATCTTGAGATTGTCTAAGTTATCCGTTGACTTGAAAATTACTTATAAAAAATCTTCAAGGATGTTAAACTGAAACTTTTTTTATTAGTTTCTGCTGAGACCCCAAAGGCTGACAGTGATCAAATTGGTGTTGAACAACTCTATAGGCACGAACAAGAATTTCAAACACATCTTTCTCTGTCCCTTGCTATAAAAAGAGTAGAAGATGGGTCAGGTTCAAGTTCTTTAAATAGGAGTTTCAGTTTGTTGAGTATCATCTAATTTATGACAGAGAGGAGGGGTCCTTCCTAACCAGCTTCCAGCTAAAACTCTAGGAGGGAGATAGCTATTTGGAGAGCTTAACTCCTGACCCCTCAGAATTCAGGGACACACAAGAAGTGAATTGCATTTAACTCAGAATGTGGGGGGGTCACAGCTTAATGCTGTAGCTTTGGTAGGGATCAGGTTAAGAAAAAAAAGAGTTCAGAAAGTACTGGGAAGGGAAAGAAATAAAAAAAATTAGGAGTGATGCTCTACATTGGAAAAGAAGCTGGGAGCTTTTATTTTAGCCTGAAATAGACTTTTTATTGGGTTAATTTATTGAGGAAGACCTCCTCCAGGGGTGAGTGGAGGGGAATCCATTAAGAACAGTTAATAAAAAAAGAATAGAGTGATTTTCTATTGTACATTACTTTGTCACTTCATCATAAGTGGGTTTATGGGGTGTTATAGACTGAATTCTGTCCTTCTAAATTCCCATGTTGGAATCCTTACCCTCAGAAAGTAACTGCATTTGGAGAGGCCTTTAAAGATCCAATTTAGGTTAAAGGGGGTCATGAGAGTGGTAATCCAATATGGCTTGTAGCTCTGTAAGAAGGGCCTATTGAGAAACAGAATCACCCAGAAGATATGCTATGCAAAGATTCAATAGCAGGCTGAGCACCTATAAGTCAAAGACAGAGAGAGAGAGTCAGGAGAAGCCAACTCTCTGAAAACTTTGGTCTTTGTGTTGCAGTCTCTGTGAGTGGAGGGTAGTGTCTGTGGGTTAAGAGTCCCTGAGTCCTGGGTGCAGTCCTCACAAGTAAGATGTTGGCTTTGTTAATGCTGGAATTCTGTTGCCCGTGTTCCTTGGCCCAAAGACAATAAATCTCTCCAAGTGTTTCTGCCAAGCTATCCTTACTTTTGAAAAAGAACTTGAAGTTTTGCTTCTTTCTCTGCCCATGCCCACTTATCCCGTGGTTTCATCATGAGTTGTCTGGCTCTGTATTCCTGGCAGCTTTACTTCCTTGAGTTTGGACAGCTGATTATTCATGGCATGTTTCCTGAGTCTCAGGATGGGAGATGAATTTTCTGACACTCTGAACAAGAAGAAGGCTATGATGGCTCAGTACAGAAGAGCCAGCTTCAGCCACCATACCTGACTCAAGTCTGAACCGAAACCCAGAAACCTATCTATCTTGTCAACGATTCTCAAGATTCTTTTTCATTTCCTCTTCATGTCTCTCCACATAGTCCAGAGCTGAGATCAATCATGTGGCCATATGTCCATGACATTTAGTGATATACTCACCTGTCTACCAGTCTTGTCCACCAGAAGAAATCAGTAAATAAGGATCAAGAAGCATAAATCAATAGAATTTCTGTTTCTCAAAGTGAAAGGAGATTGCAAGAGAGAGAATTTGCCTTTCTTGAATGTTATCTGGTATGTCAATGTCCTTTGGGATTTACCAAGTCTGTTTTATTGGAAGACCAGTTAAACTGGCCTCAGTGTAGGGGACTCGAAAGAGGTCTTGTTTATCCTTGGATAATAATTCTCTCTTTTTAAGTTTAATCTATATTCTACCTTTGACCACAGTGCTAGTGATATTGATGTCCAGGTCTTTGGGTACCATTCATTTAGGGTCCTAATAATGAGTAGAAACATTACTTAAAGATGTGTGTTGCCAGGTTCTATACTAAAAATTATTATTTGTCTGGAATCTGAGGCAGGAGCCAATTTAATGGGAGCATCTCCCTTCCTATAGCTGAGGTCAATGGTATCCATAAAAGACAAGGTTCCACTTAACACCAGAATGATCCAATTCTATGCTTTTTTTACATGACTACCTATGCTCCATGTGATAGTTTTCTTGTCATTTGATTAATTTGCATAATTTCCAGATTTACTTTTGAGTTCAAAAAATAGTACATAAATATCCAGGAGTATAACCTGATCTCAAAAATTAGCTTTTGCTTGAGCTTTATAAAGCTTTGAGATTCATTAGGAGGATGGTGAGCTGAAGATGAAAGGGAGTTTTCTTTCTGTGGTCAGGAGCTTCTGGAATCACTGTAGGAGACCTGTCTTAACAAATACGGAGGTGTGCTGAAATAGGAGGAGTTTTAAGGAAGGAAAAATCCAAAGAAGATTTTGAGAAAAATCCATTGACTAGTTCTGCTTAAAAGGATGAAAGGTCGCTCAGGGCCTGACAATCTGAGAATGGGTTTGACATCTTTTGGGGGGCTTGCCCTCTCCTTCTATCAGTCCTGAGTGTGGATAAATGTAATAGTAACCCAGTTCTAGTTGAGTGAGAGCCTCTTCTTGTTTCTTATTTAGAACACTGACTCTGCTTCGACTACCTTTCCTGAGATGCAATGCCTACATTATGTTGGACAATCTTTTACCTTCCAATTATTCATCTTGGCCAATTTTCCTTCCAGAACTACTGATCTGTGTGAAAGTGTCACTGTCCCTTACAACATCTTCATCATATATTCGACATTTTGAACTGTGGATATCTAGTGACTTGTGAGAACAAAACCTTCCCAGCTGTTTACTTTGCTGAAAGTTGCTCATCTTTCTGAAACTCACCTACATAGACTTTGGACGTTGGTTTGCATCTGAATCAAAAGCTTTTAGTATCCAACCATAGCTCCTAGTTCATGTTAAGATCACAGTCTCCTAAATTTTCTGTGGGGACTGTCAGCTGTGACAGGGCTGCTCACAGCTGTCCATTTCTCTGCAGCATTGTCTTCAACCAAGGATTATTTGGTGCCCTCAGACAATATCTGATTGGCACTGAAACACAAAGGCTGGGATTTTGCCTCAGATAGTCCCAGTTTGAATGTATAATTGGTTTCCTACTGAACAGATAGATAAGGCTATATTTATCCTGAGCTTTCTTCTCTGATTTTTATCCTATCCTTCCAATACACTGCCCTAAGAGTATCTCCCTAATAAATCCCTTATAAAAGGATCCCAATCTCAGCCTCTAAAAAGAGGAAACAGGATCCTCCTCATCTCTTGGCCCACATGGGTCTTGCAACATCTGAAGCTTTTCCATCTCTGTTTCTTACACTTACATGGTTTTTAATTTAGATATTTCTATACTCTCATTGCATTCTCACAGCCCTACCATTAGTTCTTGTATTCATCCAAAATGCCTTTCTCTTACCTCTCCATTCTCCTAAACTCCTTGGTCCTCCTTGCTTTTTTTCTGTATGTTGGCTTTAAGGTTCATCCCTTGAATCTCCCTGGCTATACTTGTGCCTTGTTCTTATTAACATTTTGCTGCATTTTCCTTGGATATGCCTAACTCAGCAGTAATGAAATGAACTCCAGGCCTCCCAAGACTGCTGGGAAATTCACAGCACCATGCAGAATGCCACAGAGTCATCCATGGTTCCTACCTTCTGATGCTGCCAAGAAATCCTTCTGTGCTCCACTCAGCTTTGTTTCCCATAGTAGTTATTTTAGATCTTTTTTCAAGATTCTCAAACTTCCCACCCACCACTTCCCACTCTTTCCCTGTAGATAACCTTATCTTCAACTTCACAGAAAAAATGGGCAGATAATACCATCTCCCTCTTCTTCCTGACTTCACAGGGACAGACAGCTACTTGCCACTCCTGTCCTCCCCAACAACTTCTTTGCTTTCAAAAATAGTCTTGCTCTTCCTATGAAGGCTCAGCCCCCATGCTTTCCCTTGGCACAGGCCCTGCCAATTGCACTCCTCCTTTCTTCCTTTTCAATCCATCCACGAAGAGAGTTCCTTTTAGTCTAAGTTTCTTTTACCTTATGTCCATGTCTAAATATAATCCCATCCTTTCCTCCCATTAGCAATCAAACCGAATGATACTATTGTCTGTGTTGTCAGATTTTACTTCCCAACCCTTATATGAAATTGTGCTTCCCTTAGGCCACCCATTCCCTTCTCGATTGCCTTTTTTTCTTGCTTAAACTTCCCAAACCAGTGACAAGTCAATAGGGTCCCTTCTTATATACCTACACTAGTGGTTATTTCTCTAATCTCAATGGTTATGTTTCTTTTGTCCAGAGCTCTTCTTTTGTCTCAGTGTGTATATACTAGGGTATACTGTCTTAGTACTCAGCTTTGATAGTTCACATTAGACTGAAGATTTATGGATATGATTACCTTTTAGATATTGCTATCCAGAAGTCTTACTAACACATAAATTCCAACATATCAGAATTGGAACTCATCATAGTTTCCCTTGTACATCTCTTCTTTTCTTTTTTTGGAAGGTAGTTATACCCAACAGTTCTCAGGACTAAATTCTGGCTCTATCTTTAGGATTCACTACTGGCAAGGCCCAGAGAACCGGATGCAGTGCTAGGGATTACATCTAGTTCAGCTTTTTTTTTTTTTTTGGGGGGGGGGCACACCCGGCGGTGCTCAGGGGTGACTCCTGGCTGTCTGCTCAGAAATAGCTCCTGGCAGGCACGTGGGACCATATGGGACACCAGGATTCGAACCAACCACCTTTGGTCCTGGATTGGCTGCTTGCAAGGCAAACGCTGTTGTGCTATCTCTCCAGGCCCCCTAGTTCAGCTTTATGCAAGACAAGTACCCTAATTGTTGTACTATTGCTCCAGCCTGCATCTCTTCTTTTTCTGAGCTTCTAATTTTGGTGGATGCAGCAAATTAATGCTGTTTTCACATAGGATAGGGCCATCTGGACCCTCATTAAAATGATCCTTTTAGCTAAATGTAAGGATATCGGGATCAGAGCATCCTATTAAGAGAGGGCCCAGATGTACTGTTGAGGGCCTGCTGAAGAGTAGAGAAGAGCATGTGAAGATGGAACAAAGGTTAGAAGGGTTCTTCTAACATACTGCCGGGAAATGTCAGGGCTTAGACAGCCACTGAGGAGAAAAGCAAGGAATTACTTTTTTTCTTTTTTTTTTTTTTTTTTTTTTTTTTTGAGTCTTCAACATAGAATGCAACATGGTTTGGTGTCACATTTTGACTTTGGGTTCCAGAGTTAAGACAGACCATATTGCTCTGTTTCAAGCAACACATTTTGTATTGACTTAAAACAGCAGCCGTAGGAAACTAATGCAGTGGGTGGTGCCACTTCCAGACAGGAAGCCACACTTCTCTCCATCTCTCTCAATCACAGGCTGGTAGGTTCTCACCTCCAGACTTTCTCCTTCCTTGTTCTTCTGTGCCTGAAGGCAAAACAGCATGTCTGAGTTGAAAGCTTCAGTGTGGATTCTGAAGTCTGAGGCCCAAAATATTCTGTGTCATCTTCAGTCTTCTATTAGTTATCATGATTTTTTTTTCCTACCCCTTTACGGTGAAGCTAATAGTTCAGCTAAACTGGGATATTCCATTCTGAGATAAAAATAGGTGGAACACTGTAGAAGCAAGTATAGTGGTAATTGCTATGGGTCACTATGCCTGTGTGGTACCAGCACTGCCTTCAATTCCCCCTGTTGGTGCAGAGTTAGGCTACACACTGACTCTCAAACCAACCCCTCCTTGATACACATGCACCTGCCATTTGTCAGTTCTACATCCACCTTAATGCATATTAAGGGTCTGAGGATCTCACCGCTGCTTCCTTTCAGCATCAGTTGACCCCACGATGTGTGGGAGGTACCCTAGCCTGTGAACATTCACTGAAAACATTGTGAAATACTTGCTGCATCCCAGGGACAGCTTTTGACTCATACTTGAGGCACCTGAGAGAGCTCCTTGCAAGAAAGAAGGAATGGATCTATACTAAGATGGTTCTGACAACCCAGTCTAGAGAGATACCCTTTTCCCATTTGAGCACCACCCAGCCACTGCCAGCCCCTACTTACTTATGTGGACTTCCCATTGCTTGCAATATTCCTGAAAACAGGCTGCTTTTATTCTTGCAGATCAAGCCTAGTAATTTGATCCTGATCTGGGTTGAGTATACTTAGACATCTGATGAGATCTTACCAAAGAGAGAGGACAGAGGTTGTCTGGGATGATATTCTAGGCCAGTTTCAATGTGTGCACAGTGTTTTCCTTTTATGAGGGTGTTTTCATTTATGAGGTTGACTCAGTTCCACTAATAGGAAGGAGAGGGAACTGACATTCATTAGGGGTTCCCAGCACTCAGCTGCCACTTTGGAGAGAAATCCATTTTCTCTGCCTGCCATCCATGGTCTCACCATGCCCTCTCTAGACTTGTGTGCAAGACAGCTTTGGCCCATTTCACATAGGTGGTAACTGTTGCAGAGAAACATGAGAGGATTCATTCTATGTTATTTAGTCCCTGAGGAGTGGATTCTATTCTGAGGTCCAGGTGTAGAAACTTATCATACTGGATGTCCCTTTTGGAGTCCCCAGTCTCCACAGTTGCATGCCATTTCCTCCTGCTCTGTCCTGGAGATCACTTGTGACCACTTCCCTGGAGGCTTTTGCCATATGTCAGCTCTGGCTACAATGAACAACAAACAGTCTCTTCTTCTCTCCTTTAGTCACATTGTTACCCCTACCCCAGCTTCCACCTATCTTACCTGGATGGGAGGGGTCTGTGGTTGCTAATAAAGGGGTTGCCTCAAGGGTGTGAAAAGAAATTCATTGAGATTCAGCAAGAGAAGCCTCAGGAGAAGGATGAAGGAGGTAGAGAGCAGGATCAGTAACAGGGCAGCTTATGAAGGCTGCTTAAAAGGTTAGCTTAGAAGTCACACATGGTGGCTAGGGGCTTATAATAAATCTTCATGTCTCCTGACTGCTTGTGGATCATTTCCTCATTATTATCCTGAACTCTCAGACCCGCCAAACCAAAGAAGCTGCAGACTCCTGGTTCAGCCAAGAAAGGCCTCACCCTCCATCCACCATCATCCAGCACCATCAAGAACTTTCATTAATTTAATTTTTATTAATTTAATTATTATTAAGCACATGATTATCACTGACTTCATTCTGGACTGGGCTCCCCTCAGTGTCCCTGAGAGGGAAGGGATGTGATTGTGAGACAGGGTCTGAGGCATTAACTTATGCCCAGGGTTACTAATAGAGAATTAACCTTCCAACTTTATAAAAATTCATTTAACTCTAAGCTATCCCATTTTCTCTGCAGCCAGGAGGGCCCTCTCCTGCAGAATTAATTTTACTTGTGGTGATATTGAGTGTGAGTTCTAAACTTGCTAGAACAGCTTTCTAGGCATTTTAGGATCTGGATCCTGCCTATAATGGCAAGTGTGCCTCTCATTTAACCATTGCATTCATGAATGAGACTCAGCCCCTCCATGAATGATTTATTTGCTTCTCAGAACTTTCTCAGATGTCCCTGTTATTGCCCAGGTGCTTCCTGCCTGGCAATGTCTTACTTGTCACATCATGTCTTGGTGAGTCTAATGGGCTCTTAAATCAGAGCCCTCTTGATTCCTCCAGGTGTGTGATTTTAAGAAGCTCTCTGTTCCCCAATTCCACAGACAAGGCAGCAGCTCCCTTTTTTGCAGTCTTGTCCTTGGTCCTCTGTGCTTAGAGCATCCTTCAACCTAGGGTTGGTTAAGGCCACATACTACTCTCCTGCCTTGATGTGTAGGCATTTTCTTTCTAGTGTGAATTGTATGTAAAGTCCCATACAAAATTCCTCCATCTTTCTCTCAAATTCACACATTTTACAAATTCTGAAAGAACCAGAGATTCCTATCTAAACTTAAGGATCAAATACTCATATTCAATCTTTGGAGAAAAGGAATCAGAGAAGTTGAATACCTATGTCGTAGGTGGTAGAAGTGACTCCCACCCGAAGAATTAGGTCCTAGAGGTGGTTCATCAATTATATGACAGATCACCTGACTCTTGGGCAACATGTCAAGATATACAGATAACTAATGTGAAGTGGAAAGTAAGGAAGTTGCCTGGAGTTAAGAGTATCTCTCTTCTGCTCATGAGGCTCACTTGCATTACTCAGGGTAGACCCTGGGTATTTTGGATAAAGCCAGCTACAGGAAGGCACCTGATATATACACATGTCTCACTAACCCCATGAAGAAGAATTTAACTGTGCCAGAGTCCACTTGATCCTCAGGGCATGGGAATTGGCTTCCATTAATTGAATGCATGGAGGAGATGTGGACTTAAGCTAGATCAAGAAATTGCTTATAAAGTAAGTCCTAAGCCTTGAACAGGTCTTTTTGAAACATTTCCATCCATTATAGACCCAAGGGCCTGGAGCCATCCTAGAACAAGCAGTGGATATTCCATAAAGAAAAAGAAGGAAGAGGAGAAAAGAAGGAGAAAAAGAAATGAGAAGAAAGACGGGGGCCCGAAGAGATAGCACAGCGGTGTTTGCCTTGCAAGCAGCCGATCCAGGAAAACAAAAAACAAACAAACAAAAATAAATGAGAAGAAAGAAGGAGAAGTAGAAAGCATAAGAACAAAGGAGAAAGAAGAAGGATAAAGTGAAAAAAAGGAGAAGGAGTAAAAAAGGGGTCTGGAGTGGTGGTGCAAGTGGTAAGGAGTCTGCCTTGCCCATGCTAGCCTAGAATGAACCGTGGTTTGATCCCCCGGCATCCCATATGGTCCCCCAAGCCAGGAGTGATTTCTGACCTTATAGCTAGGAGTAATCCCTGAGTGTCACCTGGTGTGGCCCCAACCTCCCAAAAAAGGAAGGTGAAAAGGAAGGAGATAAAGAAGACGAAGAAGGAGGAGAAGAAGAATAAAGAAAAAGGAAGAAAGGAGAAGCAACAGCAGCAGCAGCAGCAGCAGCAGAAGAAGAAGAAGAAGAAGAAGAAGAAGAAGAAGAAGAAGAAGAAGAAGAAGAAGAAGAAGAAGAAGAAGAAGAAGAAGAAGAAGGAGGAGGAAGAGGAGGAGGAGGAGGAGGAGGAGGAGGAGAGAAGGAGGAGGTGGAGGAGGAAGAGGAAAAGGTAGAGGAGGGAGAGGGGAGGAGGGGGAGGGGAAAAAGGAGAAATAGGAGAAAGAATTGAATCAGTTTAGAAGAAACTTGATAATGAGAAATAGTTCTATTTAAAGTCATTTACACGGGGAAATGTATGTTCAATGTAGACCTGTCATCTCCAGAGATGAGTATACAATTCTTAGTGGTACAGGGACAGTCTCCAAGGAGAAGAATGCATCCTCTGTGCCTTCACAAAGATGTTTTTATAGTTGGGCTCTTTCCAAGCTGCCTCTGCTGGGTAAGCATCCATTTATAAGGTGTTGTCAAGTTGAAAAAAATTTGAATATTGGACATTTTTTTATATTTTTATATGGACCTTTAGATTTCAATGGGTGTTGTCCATTCTTTTCTGGAGGTCTTTAGTTTCATTGTTTTATAGTTTCATAGTTTCAATGGGTCATGCCTGCTCAGAGTATACTACTATCTGTACTCAGGGATTGTTAGGTATCCATCCCTCCCCAATGCCCTAAACTTTATGTTGAAATGTCAATCACACCTGGATTACAGTGCTGCCCCCCACACTGATGTGTGCGGATCTATAGAATTAAAAAAAAAAAAAGAATTTGGTTGAGGAGAGAGGAGAGAAAGAGGCAGAGAGCCAGAGGAGAAGCAGCAGAGAGAAGGCTGCTTGGAATAAGTTTAACATAGAATCCATGTGAGAAAAAGCATATGGTGGATAGGACCTTGGGATAAAGCTGGCTGACTTTGATGAAACTTTAACTGATTGTTCATGAATTATTTTTCCTTTGCTACTACCCTGAATTTTCAGACCCTTCTGCTGAAGAGGCTAAAGGTGTGGGCTGTGTATTGCTGAGAAAGGTCTCACCTAGAAATGTGGACATTAGACATTATATTTTATATTAACTCAATAAGGGATCACCCTGGTAGGTATTAGAGAATCATATAAGGAGAAGGGGAATCAAACCCAGGTCAAATACATCAAGTGGACTTCACTTTGCCTCCATGCTCTCATGCCTCACTTTCTGCGTCCAGCTGTAGCCTCATTTCCTGAATCTTCAATAGCATTTGCGAAGTAAAGGATGTGGTCTTCATGGCTTTGGACTACAGGCTGATACCTAGATAGCTTACCCAAAGGTTATTTCCAATCCCAAACCCATCTATCTGCCTGCAAAACTAGGGTGAAGCTGGCAGAACCACTTTGGTCATGAACTGAATCCATGATGAGGAGTCTGCTGGATTTCCAATGAACTGATTTGGACTGTATTGGACCCTATTTAAAGACTATTCCTCAAGTCTTAGCCCCTGATGGTGGTGGTAGAAGTTGGTCCTTTTCTCCTTGGCCAATCAATATACTTCGGGTAGAGAAGAAGGAGTGAGGAACTGGGGTCAGATTGCAGCTTTTTGTGGGACTCTCTATGGCCCATCCACCATGGTAAAATCATGGAAAAAGGCAGGCCTAGTGAACCCTGTTTTGAATGGACCTTATTCGGAACCCCAGACACTCTGTGTTCTTGGGGATAGAAAGAGAGAAGCTGTGCCAACCCTTTGCCAACAGCCTTGTCAAAGTTCTGGGAATGAAATAATAGTAAGTCTTGCATTCTTGCCTTGCAATAGTAGCTGAATCTGGTTTCATCCCAGAAACCCATATGGTTCTCCAAATTCCCCCACCTCCGAGAATAATCCCTGAGCACAGAGCCAGAAATAAGCCCTGTGCACTGCTGGGTGTGACCTCTGAACAAAAATAAACAAAGAAACAGAACAAAACAAAACAAAAATCCAGGGAGCAGATAGATCCAGCACACACAGAAACTGGGGAGGAGCAAAACATAGGGACTCTGGAGCGTGTCCTGAGGCCAAGCTGCTTCTGGTCTGGCTGGAGGCAGAGTGAGAGGACGCTGGAAACCTCTAGGCAGCTTGATGCAAATAGTAAGTAAAAACAACTGTGAAGAAAAACTAGCTCCTTGGCTCATGCTGGGATGTAATCACATTTCCCTGTCTGGATTCTGCTTTCTTCTGGTCTGTTTGCAAGGCATCTTTGAAACTAGCTCCCCTGAGACATAGGAAATGACACCGTGCAGACAGCTGAAGTTGGGACGATCCCTTGTTATATTAAACTCGGGGTTTTTCAAACCATCTCATCAGAGGAAATCAGTGAACAAAGTCGGAGAATGACAAGATCTTCAAATATCCTTCGCGGTGAGCAGGCTGCAGTTTGGGGGCTGATTTACACATAAATGACACCAGACAGATTTCTCTCCAGGGCTTGATCAAAGACTTGATGCCTTGGCTGGTCCAGGGTGTTGTTTTTCATTGACAAATGTGGCTACTGCTAGGGCATCTCAAACCTTTCCAGTCTTTTGTGGGTGTAGCTCTCCACCAAGCCTCCTTGTTTTGACTATAAAGCACCCACAGTGCTGGGTTTCACTTTGCTCTTTCCTCCAGATCATCCTTCAGTTAATCTCAGCATCCAGTCATGGTCACAGCCACCCTCCTGAGCTGTGTGATCGCATCCTTTTAGCCCCAAGCACTTCAAGCAACTGTCATCCTCTACTCTGAGATCCTCTGAGCTCCATGATTCATGCAGCTCTCTCCACATGTGTCCAAATGTGTTCCTTTTCCAGGGGCTGCTGGAAAAACAGCTCCGCTTTGTATATAAATAAAACAAAAAGTCCTCCCGTTAAACACCCCTCTCCTCTTCCTTTAAACAGTAGAGCTTGGATCTTCCAAATGAGTCTCAGTCGCCCAGGTCCCTTGCTGACTAGTTCTAGATCTTTTTTGTTCCATTGTTACTTCCTGGGCAGAGCTGGTGTGTGTGTGTGTGTGTGTGTGTGTGTGTGTGTGTGTGTGTGTGTGTGTGTGTGTGTGTGTGAGAGAGAGAGAGAGAGAGAGAGAGAGAGAGAGAGAGAGAGAATGTGCAAATGAGAGAGTGTATGTGTTTGTGTGGGTGAAAGAGAGAGAAACAGAAACAGAGAGAGACAGAGAGAGACAGATAGACAGAGAGAGAGACAGATAGACAGAGAGAGAGACAGACAGACAGAGACAGAGAGACAGAGAGAGAGAGAGAGATCCCTTGCCTTGACTTCATCTATACCTGCTGCTATTGGAGTCCCTGCTGGCTAGGCCAGCTCCCAGCACCGATAAGGGCTCATCAGATGCTTGTAAATGTTGGTTTGTTCATTAGGTTCTCTTTCTGGCCCCTGCCTGCCTTTGTCTCGTGTGGAAACAGCTGCAAGGCCCATGGCCAAAGCCCCTAGGTCAGAGAAACAACTGTCTTATGTTCTTTCCAAAACTGAAGATTGCAACATCCACACAGCCTTAAGTTCAGAGCTGTGGGAGGAGGCTGCATGGAGTAGTGGGAGGGCGAGGGTGCAGGGTGTGGCCCTGACAGAAGGGCTACCGGGTCACCTTGAGCACTGAGGGAAAAACTTCAGAGCTAGACCACTCAGTCTGGCTGCTCAAAATCTCAAGACTGAAGCTGCTCTACCCAGCTTTCTTCTATTCTCATTGTATTTCACCCTCTCATTCTATCTGTTCATGTATTATTCCCTTTTTACCCTCATGGAAGCCAACACCAGTATCCGAACATATTTGCCAAGCATCAGTCTCTGCTCTTTTCTTCATGTCATCCAGCTCCAAGGACATTGCAAACGACCTTCTGGCTGGAAATCACTGTCTTGGAGCGTGGCGTCACCTGGTGTTCAGAATAGTTAATAGCTGCAATTTCTTTTTCTCTCTTTCTCTCTTTCTTTCTTTCTCTCTTTCTCTTTCTTTCTTTCTTTCTTTCTCTCTCTCTCTCTCTCTTTCTTTCTCTCTCTCTCTCTCTCTCTTTCTTTCTTTCTTTCTTTCTTTCTTTCTTTCTTTCTTTCTTTCTTTCTTTCTTTCTTTCTTTCTTTCTTTCTTTCTTTCTTTCTTTCTTTCTTTCTTTCTTTCTCTCTCTCTCTCTCTCTCTCTCTCTCTCTTTCTTTCTTTCTTTCTTTCTTTCTTTCTTTCTTTCTTTCTTTCTTTCTTTCTTTCTTTCTTTCTTTCTTTCTTTCTTTCTTTCTTTCTTTCTTTCTTTCTTTCTTTCTTTCTTTCTTTCTTTCTTTCTTTCTTTCTTTCTTTCTTTCTTTTTCTTTTCAAGCCTTTACTGAAGAGCAATGGGTAACCATAGATTTAGATCTTGTTGAAAGCAGCCACATCTAAGGACCATACGTAGTCCTCAAAAGCAGTGATCTGCTCCTCCAGCATGTCTGTTCCTACTTTATTGTCTTCAACCGCACACTGTTTCTGTGGAAGCAGAGAACCAGCCTTACTGGAGTGCTGTGGGTACCCTATGCTCCTGGTTGAAACTCAGAATGGGCTCTGCTGCTTTTTGCTGATCTGTTTGATAGTTCAGGCTTGAGTGTGCATGGTCATGACAAAGAAAAGAATGCCCTCTTCTCCTTGGCATTGACTTGCAAGAATATTAAAATGTGTCTTTATGCCATCAGAGTGCAGAAGGGTGGTTTGAAGAGATCTCATTCACCTTTCTCTCAGATGAGCTAACTGAAATCCAGGGATAAGATACTTCATGATAAGCTTGTTGAAGAATTCAGTTTTCTCGTCTCCCTGCCTAGTCTTCATTCTTTCTAGCACCAAAATTAATTATTGGGGAATGTGATTTTTATTCAGATTGCTCTTTCAGTGGAAATGAATGATCAACCCTCATTTTGGGAATCAGCCTCTTTTCTAAATATCCATTTTCCTTAGATCCAAGTTTGTCCATCCACCAGAAAGTTTTCCCAGGGCAGCTGTCTCCTCGAAACCATGCCTCCCTACTCAGTCACCCATCCATAAGGTAACTAAATCCAATCTCATTCAGTGGTAGTCTAGACCTTGAATTCAGTTCTGAAGGTTTTCTCTATGGGAGAAGCAAATGAGTGGTTGATTCCAAATCAAGTTGATTTAGTCTTTAGTTCACAGCATGAATAACTCACCAGTCTCTTCCTTCCTCCTTCCCAGCATGTTCACCTCCCTAATTTGAAAACTCTTCTCCTGGCTTCCTAATCTGCAATCTAGTTCTCTTTAGGTCTGGCTTGAGATTGCTACCTAAAGGCTATTTCCAACATGTAAATATTTATTTCTCCTTAAATACTTGTCCAAAGACTTTCTGATTCTGTGGGGGAAAAGATGAAGCCAGGAAATCAAAACTTGCACTGAGTGGATGTGGGGCTACCTCTTCAGCTCCCTCCACTCTCTGATTGCTGCTCTAATGACCCCTTCTCTTTTTACTGCTGAAGGGGTGATATCTAACATGCATGGATTATCCTCTACAGGCCAGGTCTGTGCATGATGATTCATACATTGATCTTAATGTTTCAAGGTAAGTCTTTTTGGTTATTTTCACTAATTAAAGAATCCGAGAATGTAACTAAGGCTTGGGGGGGGGGTCACACTTCTACAAAGGTCTGGAACCAGGACCAAATACTGGTACACTTGCTCCAGAGACCTTTAATGACCTTTTTATTTTTTTTTAACTATCTCTCCTCTTTATAATGACAACTTTCTTCTTTATTTTTATTTTATTTGTATTATTTTTAGAGTGGAGGCACACCCAAGTATGCTCAGAGCTTACTCTTGGCAAGACATTGTTCTTAAACTGTTTCTTGACTCCATGTACTTTTTAGATGTACTATTCATTATGTTTGAAGTCAATAAGGGAAAGAGAATCACTGAAAATGTGATTGGAGTTGAGGTTCAAATGAACATGGAAAAGCTGAGAGGGAAGAGATTGACTCAGGATGGGAGAAATAGACCCGGTGACTTCATCCTGAAGCTATAGGTAGAACAGCCATTGCTCACAAGTAACCCCAGGGATTTCCATGTCTCATGCCCAAAGAAAAGATGATAGGAGATGTTCATGAAGGCACCACATCTCAACATTATAAGCCCCAGTCCCCAAGCCAATGGTGAAAATGGTTTTCCTCCACCTTCCACATTGTTTTCAGTCCAATTGACAGTGAGTGGTTAGTCATGTCTCCCAACTAATCAGGACTGAAATGGAGTATCTGCCTCATAGTAAAGCTTCATAGTAAAGTGAACAATGTCATTTACTGAATTTGCTTGGAAGCAGGTGTTTACTCAGGCTTCACATCCAATCCTGTTTAACTCTCAATTTCAAGGTAGTTCCTTCTTGTTTTTCTGGTTTTGGTTTGAACCACATGCTTCTATGCAGTGGGAGCAGCTGTTCTCATCCATCAACTAATTTATTGCCTGGACTGATGATGTAGAAGTTCTAGCATCCAGCCCTGTTTTCCTTTCTCTTGGGAGATTTAGTTTTCACTGGCGGGTCTTGATTTCTTGGGAGAATAAGTAGACATTTTTAGCTCTAGGAAGCAACTCAGTAAGAAACAGAAGTACCGTACTTGTCTTTGGGCAGTGACCTTCCCCCCAAATGAAGGTCAGTTCAGAAGTAAATAGAAAACTCAAATTTATTTGTAGTTTGATTATAGAGTGACCCCTTACTATATATAAATAAAAGATCACACATTTTTCATCTATACTTTCCCAAAGTCCATGTATGTGAGCACAAGGTTATTATATGTGGGAGGCAGCAGGCCAGGTGGTTAGGAGCTTGGTTTGGGGTCTCCTACACCCTATGACCACATACAAGCTGATTCCCTGTACCCCTTGATTCCATATTAAGAGGATGCTGCTGCTTGCCTTCTGGGTACTGGGATGATCTTAAAAAAAAAAAAACAACAACCTGCGGGGTCAAAATTATGGTTGATTTTTTTCCCCTATTACTCTCAAGAAAGACCAAAATTTTGTAAGATAAAAACATTAGGTGGGCCAAAGTGATAGTACAGAAAGTAGGGAGTTTCTCCTGCATATGGTTCTACTGGGTTCTACTCCAGGAAGAACTGTATGGTTGAACACAGAGCCTGGAGTAAGCTCTGAGAATTGCCAAATATTACCCTCACCCCCAGTGTTGACCTTCCTCCACCAATGTTCCCAGAGTGCATCCTATATCACCACTCTTTGTCCCCTGGCCTGCCAATATAACAGGTCTATTTAAGTTTAGATTGTTGAAGTTTAGGTCTCTTGATTCTATTGTTGACTTTGACTTTGGCTTGGATATTTGAATCTGCCCTTTTTTTTTTCTCCACCAATGAACCTGAGACCACTTGGCCCCTGGCCCCGTCTTCTCTTTTATATTTTCTTCTTAATTTTATAGAAAAATGCAGAAATATGAGGTAAAACAAAGTTATATGTGTCACACGTTCTATGAAAAAAGAGGGAGCCCCTATTTAAAAGATAAAAAAGGGGAATGAAATGGTGGTTTTTTTTTTTTTGCAGAGGCACCGCAAAAGGTAGGAAAATAGAAAGGAAAAAACCTTTGGCCTATAAACAGGGAGACCCTACCCAAGCATCCTGGAATACTTAATTGTCTAACCTCAGAGACTTTTCTCCATGGTCCAGTAAAAGTTCTCCTAAATCATGGTTGTGTCAGTCAGCTTTCTGTAATTAGATATTAGAGATCTTGGGTTTTTGCACAGATCCTATGTCGAAGTCAGAGTGTCACATTTAATTTTTAAGTGAAAACAAAACAGACACAAAAAGCAAAGGCAGACTGTAAGTAAGATGTTGCATAAGATCTGTGATAGAGGCCCATACAGCACCTTTGTGACTGGACTCCTAAGTTCATTGTAACCCTGGAACTAAAGCCATCATGTCCAGCAGCATATACCTAGGAATTTTTACCTGGTGTGCCATTACATGGGAGAGTCCTTAAGTGGAAAGGACAATCTAGGGATGCCATGTCTCAGAACCAAGGTTGTCCCTTCATCCCCATGGATTTATGTCACTGCCAAATACTCCCAGACCTTCCTGCTGCCACCTGTTCCTTTTCCAAGGCCCTGTGGCCTTCAGATCTAAGGACAAGCCTAAGGTCTTTTCTTCAGGACTGGCCTGACCTCTGACTCTTTCCCTCTGCCTCTCTCTGTTGCTGGAGTCTCTGCATGCAAAAGGGAGCAGATCCTGGGAAAAAGCTGGTACCAGTTCCTGTGGGCAGTAATAGAGTTCTCCTTTTCCCTTTTCCTCAACTTTCCCTCCTCATTGCCCTACTCCATTCTCTTCTCTCATTGTCTTTCTTTAATAATAGATTCTCTTTCTCAAACCGAATGGAGATTATTTCCGAAGAATTCTCTAAACCCATTCTATGCAGTGCTCCAAGCCAATCAATCAACAAAATTTAGAAAACCTACTACAAAAGGAAAAAATATTTATTTAAAAATGATTTTTTTAAATTTTAGTTTCAGCTCCCTATTTTTTGGAGGGCCGGTTTTCTTCAGCTTTTATTTATTTATTTATTTTAAAATAAAAAAATTTTTTTACTTAAGCATCATGCTTACAAAATTGTTCATTGTTGGGTTTCATTCAGAGAATATACACCATCCTTCACCGGTGCACTGCACCCCTCCTGCCACTGATGTCTCCCATGTCCCTCCCACTCCCACTTCACCCCAACCCCTGCCTGTCTCTAGGGCAGGCATTCTCTCTCTCTCTCTCTTTCTCTCTCTCTCTCTCTCTCTCTCTCTCTCTCTCTCTCTCTCTCTCCCCCCTCTCTCACTCACTCTCACTCTTGTCACTGTGCTTTGTGCTATTGTTAATGGAGAATGTCTTTCAGGGGTTACTCCAGGCTCTGTGTTCAGAAATTGCTTGGGGAACCATATGGGAGGCCTGATGGAACTCACATTAGTCCTAGGTCAGCTGCTTGCAAAGCAAACACACTACCACTGTGCTACCATTCCAGCCCCTACTTGCATGTCTCTTTATCCCCTTTCACCACCAAGTTCTTGTCTGGAGTGATTGTTCCAACTATCTATCTGCACTCTGCTCTCAGTGTGTGTGTGTGTGTGTGTGTGTGTGTGTGTGTGTGTGTGTGTGTGTGTGTGTGTGTAGCTCCATATTTTTATTTCAGCAAAGGGAGAGATTTCTAATAGCTCTAGTTTATTGAAATTTTTTTGGTGTGGGGGTCATTTTCATGGAAAAATATACATGACCAGAGAGTTTCTATGAAACAATGTAAGGGGAAAAATATTGGTTAAAGATAACTAAAGATTTTAGTCCTATTCAGGTTTGTTTATAAATGATCACTTAATTCTTCCAGAAATTCTAATTATTTTCAAAGAGGTTTCAAATAGCTTAATATAAAAACATAATTTCCTGGGTACTAAGAGATAGCTCAGGGTCCAATGCTGTAGGCTTGGCATATGCAAAATTTGGAGTCAAATTCCCCAGTACTGTTGCCTAAAAGCAGGAAGAGTAGACCAAGAAGCCCTTAATACTGCTGAGTATGGGAGGGTTATGGACCCCATTATCTCTGGGCCTCAGCACCTTCTCATAATAAACTGAAGTATTGAACCAACAAAACAAAAGAAAGAAAAATACAATTATGTTCACTCTGGCCTGTGCTTCTTTAGTTGTATGTGAGGAGGGGTATGGATTGGGAAACTCAGTTTGGCCCCTGCTCGTTTGTTTTATTTTTGTTTGTTCGTTTGTTTTTGTGGGGAAGGCACTGTTGGGTTAGAACTACTTCCTCAAATATTTTTGGGATCACTTTGGCACATGCTTCTTCATTTATTTTAATATTTTTGTTGCTGTTGCTGCTTGTTTGGGAAAATCTTGATCATTTTTGGGAAACTCTTTCTTCTTCAACTACTAAAGAAAAATAAACAAACAAAATAATAATTCTTTTTGATACCAGATTGTGTATAGTTTCCCCTGCTTAATGCTTTGGAGAGAACAGATTCAAGTGGAGTTGGTCAAAACTCTGATCTTAATCTTGACCCAGATTTATCGTCAGGGTTGAATCTCATTATTTGTATAGAAGAAGCCACCAAGACCCTCTTGAGATAGCCACAGAAGGACAGCCAGGGCCTTTTGGGGGCAAAAAAACCTCCCTTTCTTCTTTGAAGTCATGGACAGTCTGTCTGGAATGACTGACTCTGTCCTAAATATTTCAATGAATTCCTTGGGAGACAATAGCAATCTTTTAATCTAAATTTTCTAGTTATAGGAATTTTCTTTGGCATTAGCACTTAGAACACTCCTATTACATAAAAGAGAAATTATGCAAGATATGAAATATATAGAATAGAGTTCTTTTTTATCTCTCCCTCGCAGCAACAAATGAAATAAAATTCATTATATGTGATATGATGTATAGTCTTCCATTCTGGTTCTTTATGCCTTTGTTATTACAACTTTTATCTGTACTTGATTGTTATTTGCATTAACCTTTACAAAAATAGACTTCTTTAATTGACTTGAAATTTTAGAGGCTTAAAATATTAGATCCTAGGGCTTTGGTCTCTGTAAAATTCATTCTTCATTTGGCTTAGTTATTTTTAATGAAAGATTTAAATAGTCCATTTTTTTTAAATAAGAGAACAAAATGGTATACAGTGTTTCTCAGCCACTTTTCTTATCACCTTCTTGCCTTGTTTTCCTCTCTTGTTTCCCTCCCCCACCATCCTGCTTCCTACTCTTCTATCCCTAGTTTCATGCCATGGCTTCCAATTTATGTAATTTTCAAGCTGTGTTCCTCTTAGAATATTCTGGAGGCCCAAATGGGGCACCGTGTGGCCCTCATTGAGAAATGTGCATCAGAGTATATGTTCACTCCTATCCCACATTCCCAGTGCTCTTGGCAAGTTATGGTGGAAAAAGCACTATCGGTGCCTGAGATGTCAAAATGGCACCTTTCACAATAAGGCCAAGCAGAAGCTCCCAGTTAAGAGTAGCATCATGAATGCAGAAACTTCTCATCTAACGTGGGAAAAAGACTACTTTCTTGGGGCATGGGCTTGGTTACTGGATATTCAGTAGGAGTAGGAGAATGTGACAACCTCCAATGTTCAGAGGTATTGAGTTCCTGGAAAGGTTGAATTGCCATAAAGCTGGGAGCATCTCCTGACTTGTTGAGAAACAGAATAGTTTTTCTCCTGCCTTAATGAGAGAGCCTAGAGTCTGAAGGTATAGTTAGGGAACATTCTTTGTTTTCCCAGTAGTCTGATGGACAAAATGACCTGGAGTCTACAATGTTCCCCAGGACACTGTGCATGAAAAAGCAGATCTGAGAAAATCAGAGCTACCTCAGGATCCAGCTTTCTGGGATGGGGAGGAACTTTCTCCAAGAATTTATAGGTTAAAGAAGCTGATGTGCTTTGGAAAACTCCATCCAGGAAGGATGCCCCATTATGGGGATCAGGGAGAAGCCCTAGGGTGGAGGTTTCAATTGATAGAAGCATTTCCTCTATATGAGAACAACAGGCAGGAAGTCACTAGGAAAATTTACACAAACACCTCAAGGGAGAGGTTCCTGCTCCTTTACTGCATCCTAGAATTTCACAACTGTCCCAGGAGGTTAATAAAATCTCATCTCCTTTCTGGTATCCATGGTCACTAGCCTTGGTCACTGACCCAATGGCCTGAGAGATGTGGACAAACTTGGGACTCTGTGAGGACACTTGGCCAAAACAAATCTGGACTGGAAAGTGAGGTTTATATAAGCGTTGGTCTGTTATACCCAGTAGCAAGTGTGAGGGAAAGTGTGTCTGCAGATTCATTCCATGAGCTTGCTCTTCCTGCTTTCCTTTTTTTTTTCTACCTGTGATGTTGGTTCCAGCCAGGTGGCACCACTGTGGGTCAGTGAGTTGAGTGGAGCAAAAAGCACAGGCACAAAAAGCTCAGGGGATTCTGTGCATGGCAGGCAATAAGCACTGAATGCTGATTGCAGAATGCACTGGGGAGCAGACGAAGGGATCTTTTTTAATATGACAATTGCAAATCTATGTCAGTCTGATGTTATTTCAGAAATATTTGATGATCTTTCTGAAGCTGGTTCTGGAATTTTCTATGTTTAACACTTTGTACTGTTGTTGGTGGTAGTGCTAGTATGGAGTCATACCTAATGATACTCAGGAACAATTCTGTATCCCCTATGTCTTCTATTGCTTAAACCACAAACTTGGCTCCTGTTTTTGTCAATTTTGTTTACAGATTTCTTAACTTTATTGTCTTATTATTGGGTGTAAATATCATAGATTTCTGATAATTTCCTAGTGACTCATCTTTGACTTTACTTCTGTCACTATGAACCATGAGGGAGTCCATAAAAGTTACAATTTCAATAGATGGCAGTGACTATATCTACATGTGACTACATTATAACATGGTAGATTATGAAAAGTTCTAATATGACTAAAAAATCATACAATCAATGTTTTTTTGCCCTATGCCCATAGCCTGTAAAAAGACCTAAAAACAAAAGAGATAAATCCCAACAATCACAATAAAAAATATACCTATATTGATCAGAAGCCAACCATCCAGCCTGGAATCCTGGATCCCAGGCATAGAAACGACACAGTTCTTCACAACAGCTACAGGAACCAAATTCCATCTTGGACATCTTAATACTACTCAAACACCAACATGGCCCAGCTCTAATAGGATATCCTGACAAAGAGGAAATTGGGAACAACTTGACCTAAGAACAGGTTATCCTACCTCACCAGCTAATGATAAGACAAAATCAAAAGACTTATCACCCTTTGGTTTGTGCAAAAGCCAAGATTGCGATCTACAGATGACTGGCTGATAGAACCATGACCGGGCAGTATGTATCCTGGCACCAAAAAAAAAAAACCCTAGTCTAGGGTTTGATCTACGACCTGCACAACAACTATGATCTCTAATTCCAGGGGTATGACTGAGACAGTAGCAACTGAATGGGTCTTCTGGTAACACAATGAAAGACGCTATCCCAGGCTCCATCCTAGGATCAGTGCAAGGACCAAGACCACCAACCACAGAAGACAGATTAAAACGACACTAAGGGAACAGAACTTCTAGAACCACAAAGAAAGACTTCACCATAAGTTCCATCCTTGACCTGTGCAGAGACTGAGATCTCTAGATATAGAGACCTGATTTTACCACCCAGGACAGCACAGAAGTCTCCCATACACCACAAAAGCACCAACAGGAGAGTAAATGAATTAGAAAGGAGTCTATAGTTAATCCCATGACAGTGTATTACAAGGGTGGAGAAACCCTGTATCTCTTAGGCCAAAGGAATTCTTTTTCGAATGACCCCAAAGTTTACTGTGCCTATGTAGGAGAAGAAGAGACAAAAAGCACAAAATAATCTTTTTTTTTTAATCTAACTAGCTTTTGTCGATTTCTTTGATGTGGTGTGGATATTGAACTGGTTGTCTCCATTTTTATTTTTTTTTTCTTTCTTCTTTTCTCTTCTTCCATTTTGTGCTCTGTCATGCTTTTATCTCAAGACCATGGCAAGTATGTGGTACCTATCTTTATTGCTGTAGTGCTTACTGGATATTTTATTCAATACTTCTTTTTATACTGATGTGGTGTTCCACCTTCTTATTCCCCTTCATCTCTCAAACCGAGGATGAGAGCCTCTAGAAGGACTCTGCCCATTTTCGGCATATTTGATTTTTACCCCATTTTTTACTTTTCTCTTCTTCAAACAAAACCACATAACTTTATCTAGTCCCGCCTCCCAATTAGAGGGGAATATAATGGAGGTACCATGACCAAACAGTTGAAAGATCACTAAGAAGTAAACTAGGCACAGAAGGGACCACTCATTCTAGCAGCCTCGGGGGTGAGGGTGGAGGCTATGGGAGGCAGGATGGGAGCTGAGGTGGAGGGAGGACAATTTGGTGGTGGGAATTCCCCTGATTCAATGATAATATGTACCTAAAATATTGCTGTGAATGATATGTAAGCCACTATGATTAAAATAAAAATTATAATTAAAAAAAGTACCTATAAAGGTGGTAGACTGGGATTGGGAGCTAGGAGGGAACCTGATACCCGGTGGATGGTAGAAGACACAGATGGTGAGATTGTTGTTGGAACACAGTATGTCTAAAACCCAAATATGCTTAACTCTGTAAATCATAGTGCTTTAATTAAAAATTTAAAAAGAAAAATGACCTAAATATTTTGATCATAATTTTAGTTAGTATTATGAAATTGAAAGGTTTCCAGTGGATATTGACTTATAATTGGTCATTAAACATACATCAGCTGACTAACTGTAAACTGCCTGACCTTCACTTATCAGAGATTTTAAATTTTCTAAGATAGAAAATTTAGTGGTATCACAGTGGTGAGGCATTTGCCTTTTACGTAGCTGACCCAGGATGGATGGGGCTTCTATCCCCAGCATTCCATATGGTCCTCCGAGCTTGGAGTAATTTCTGTGTACAAAGCCAGGAGTAACCCCTAACTGCCGTTGGGTGTGGCCCAAAACAAAACAAAACAAAAAAGATGAGAAATTTAGTTTTCTATAATACTTAGCCATCTGAGATGACCTAAGATGTGTACTTGGCACTTCTAGATGTCAAGCTGGTGGCCTGAAACATAGTGACATTGATTTAAGCTTAATATAATTATTTCTACTACTTTGAGATAATCAAATTTAATTTAATTAAAAATGTGTTCTTATCGGGGGGGGGGTTAAAAATCTGTTCTTAAAACTAGGGCATTTGCCAAATTTCATAATAGTCACTTAAATGATAAAAACTTACTATGAGCTTTTAAATTTTATCATTTAAATGTTTATAAAAACTTACTATAGAGTGATTTTTTTTTTTTTTTTGGTTTAAAGAACTCTGACTTACAAAGTTCTTGAAAATTGAGTTTTAGGCATATAATGATTCAACACCAATCCCACCTCCAGTGTCAACTCTCATCCCAGTGTCCCCATACTTCATTATCCCCCACACCATCCTCACTCCAATCTCTACCTGTCACAATACCAGGTATATTACAGAGTTGGTGGAAACAGTTTAGGGGTCATGTTGGTCTGTACTTTCTCATATACTTTCCCATATACCCAATATAATGAAAGTTCTGACCACCTCCATTATTTCCCTTTCTCATCTTCCTTCCAATCTTAATTTCTTTCTTTTTCTATCCCTTTCTCCCAAAACTCTGGAGTCAGGGGTGATCTAGGCATCCCCCCACCCTGACTACATTAAATTTTCTCATTTAGTTCTTTTATTACCACATGTAAGTGAGATCATTCTGTTTGTCTTCTGGCTTTCGTCACTCAATATATTTTTTTATTTCCAACCATGTTGCAGCGAATTGTATGATTTCATTCTTACTTGGAGCTATAGAGTATTCCATTGTATATATACAAACAACTTGGCCAAAACACATCTGGAAAGTGAGTTTTATAAAAGCATTTTAGATGGTTTCACTATCTTTTTATTTTTAATTTCTTGGGCCACACCAGTGGTAGATGTGGAGTTGAGATGGAATGAGTTGGGTGTGACTAGACAGGTGAATTCTTTTCCAGGCTGAAATCTGGGGTCCCCTGAAGAGATGAAAGTGAAATATCTCTAGTTGGCTTTGTGGGCCCAGCCTTCCTCCAGTCTGTAGGTTCAGAACCCTCATCAATTCTCCAGGTCTTCAGCTTGGGCAGAGCACCCCAGAGCATTGGTCTGCTATACTCAGTGGAAAGTGTGAGTGTGTCTGCAGATTCATTCCCATGAGCTTGCTCTTCCTTTCTTATAGAATATATGTATATATTATATATGTATATATATGTGGGAGACTGCTCTAGACTGCACAAAATGGATGCTATCAACCTTAGCCTCTATCTCTGTGGAAAATTCCACTGAGCTGCATATGTGACTGTCGGCAGGTTCCTAGCCCATGAGCAAATAAGAAATCTTGCAACAAAACATAGCCCCTTGTGCTAACCACAGGGCCATGAGGCCAGGGATAAGATAATATTTCCTTATATGTCTCTGATTCCGGTCGAGCTAAAGGTTGCTAGGATCAGTCATTGAGTCATGCCTTCCCCTTTTTTCTTTCCCACCTCCTTTGGGCTGTGCTTAAAAAAACACACTCTATCCTTTTTCCCTTTTTGGCCAAATACCTGTAGTAAGCATATAATTGGTGAAAAGCTTGTTTGAATTGACCAATGCTTGTATGCCCCATAAGTTTAATGTTTAGTACCTTTATTCATTTTTGGTTATGTGCCTATGCTTGGAATATAATTGGATAAGAGATGGTTTGAAATGACCAATAGTTTTTGAGACATACTTCCCCTTGTGTAAAAAATATATTTAAGCGCTTGCCTGCTTAATAAATTGCCTTTGATCAGATAAAAGACTTAGGCCTTTTTTCTAACATCTACAGATTTTTCCACAGATATTTCGGATCGGGTCGGCTTCAGTGAACCCACGAATAAGTTGCGGCATTCATCCCCTTCACCCTGCTGGCCGGGGTCCCCAGAAAGCCGCATATATACATGTGTATATATATATGTATGTATATATACATATAACATATGTATTTATTATACAATATAGCATACATATATAGCACATCTTCATAAATAAATTCACTTATTGTAGGACACTTAAGTGGATTATATATCTTAGCTATTGTATTAATTACAGTATTATTGTATTAATTACTTTTAAATGTGTGTCTTAAGTCCTGGTGTTAGATATCCAAAAATGAAATTGTTGTATCACATGGAAGCTCAATTCTCAATTTACTGAGAGCTCTCCACACTGTTTTCCACAGGGGTTGAACCAGATAGTATTTCTACCAGCAGCGGATGAGAGTCTTTTTTACATCACATCCCTTTAAGCACAGAATGTTCCTACTATTTTTGATATGTGTGGCTAAATATGCTAGATGGCTAAAATGTATAAATAGCATTTATCTCTGATTAAAACTTCTTTGATACACTTGTAGCATGTTGTGGTTTACCTGAAATTTGGTCACAGTACAGAGGACTCCAGAAGTCCAAGTTGAATATATATAAAATGTGGAAACTTAGCCAGACTCATATTTCAAATCTCCTTTTTCATTTTCCTTCTGTTGTTATTTAAGTACAGAAAAATATGTCAAAGAAATTCAATAGAATTTCTCAGCAGTTACGTACATAACATACTGGGGGGTCAGTTGTGTGCTGTAATGTGTTATTAAAGAAGGTATTAAACAGAAAAAAATTCTCAGCACCTGTAAAAGTGATCTGTTTCCATAATAATACTAACAAGGGTGTTTAGAAAACCACCCCACTGGTGACAAATCCACATAAATCTATAAATTGGTGTATTTTGTGTTCTGCTGATCTTGGAGAGCCTATTTAGATTTTTTTCCTGTTTTTTTTTTTTTTTTTTTTTTTTTGGTTTTTGGGCCACACCCGGTAACGCTCAGGGGTTACTCCTGGCTATGCGCTCAGAAGTCGCTCCTGGCTTGGGGGACCATATGGGACGCCGGGGGATCGAACCGCGGTCCGTCTCCTAGGCTAGCGCAGGTAAGGCAGGCACCTTACCTCCAGCGCCACCGCCCGGCCCCTTTTTTCCTGGTTTGAACTAGGATTTACTCACATGACCAGCAGAAGCTTGGCGACTCTAGGATGGCCTTGACTCAAATAATTGTCTCTCCATGTCTATTCATGTTCTTATTATGATCTCAGAAATGAGAGGAAGGGATGGAGAGAGAGAGAGAGAGAAAGAGAGATAAAGATGATTACATCTTTATAAATGACACTTAATCCATTGTCTATTGATCAGAATAAAGCAAATTCCAGTGGAGATTTAAGGAGTTGGAAAGTAGATTAACCCTAGAAAGGAAAGGGAGAATTAATTTAGTTCACAGGGTTAAAAATGGGTTAACATGATCACACTGTTCAGAAAATATACAGTCTGTTCCTAATATTCACAGTTTTGTTCCGTCTATTTCTATAAAATCATTGCCAATTCTGAACCAGCGAACAGTGAATTACTGCTGCAAGGGGCAGCGCAGTGTTCAGTTCTGTGAGCCTTAGGACACAATATTTTCATTATCTCAAACATCATTTGTTATGCAGGTTTGTTTGCCAACTTTCCTGTGAAACAGCCGTTGTCATTATCATCAAAGTCAGACAAAATCCTTGTCTTGTATAAGTAGTTAATTAATACAATTTGCCTTCAGGTTTCTGATTCAGAATTTACAATGTCTGCAAGTTCCAATGTCCTCAAGCTGTCTTGCTATTTGATAGCCAGCCAGACCAGAAGCAGAGATCCTAATATTTTCTGATCCTGGGTAATGTGTGAATATAACTTTTTTTGGCTTTCAGATTACAACAGTGATGTCCCCTACATAGTTGACAACAACAACAAAAAAAACTGGCCATCAGTTTTTGCATTCATGATTTAATGGCTTTTCATCATAACATGGTTTCATCTTGCTCTGTAGATTTTGATTGTTTTTCTTTCCTCTCTCCTCCTTTCTCTCTTCATTTTCTTTTCCCTTCCTCTGCTCTTCCATTCTCTTCCCACTCCTCCTCTCCCCTTTTTTCCTTCCTTCTTTCCCCACTTCTCTCTCCTCCACTCCTCTCCTTTCCACTCCCTTCCTCTTCCTTCTTTCTCTCTCCCTTCCTCCCATTCTTTTCTTTCTTCCTCCCATCCTTTCTTTCTCTCTTCCTCCCATCCTTTCTTTCTCTCTTCCCTTCCTTCCTTCCTTCCTTCCTTCCTTCCTTCCTTCCTTCCTTCCTTCCTTCCTTCCTTCCTTCCTTCCTTCCTTCCTTCCTTCCTTCCTTCCTTCCTTCCTTCCTTCCTTCCTTCCTTCCTTCCTTTCTTCTTTCTTCTTTTTCATTTTTCTCTTTTTCTTCTTTATTTGCTAGGGCATACCCTGGACTTGTGCTAGAGAGTTGCTCCTGAAAGTACCAGGAATGTGGTACCAGAAAAGGAGGACCCAGGCCTCCTGACACACTTACTTCATTGTACTCTCCCGCCTGGACAGTAACTTTCCATTTAGCAACTTGCCAGAGTATCTCAAGGCTCAGGTCATGCCAGTTAAGAACAGATCAACAAGCTTTCATTTCCTGTTTCTGGTTTTACTATATTGTTGATTTGTGAGCACATTACTCACAGCCAATAGCACTGTTACTCCTGCCTGAACCAAGATCCTCTGGTGCTCACATTTATGCTCTGGTAGTCACTTTCTAACCACCTGCACTTGGGGAACTTTGGCAGCTCTTTTAAAGCTGGGTAATTAAAAAAATTCCAAAAAATCCACACGTGCACAAAAATAGTGGAGCTAATTTGTCTACCAAACAGATGGCAACATGAAATGTGACAAGAAAGCAGAAATAAATCTTATCTGACATCAGTCAAGTTTAAGGATTCAAACTTTTCACTGCTCTGCTCTTGTCTACCAATGGCCATGCAAGTACTTTATTTAATGGAGTCTACATTGCATTTTCATGCATAAAATAGGATTTAGACATAAAGAAAAAACCTGTGGATATTGAAGTTCATGGTTTGTCCTCTGAATCAAGCTTGGGAAATTGAGATCAATGTGGGTCAACTGGTGAGTTGAAGAGTCAGAAGCAAATATTAAGAAAGTATGGTGGGGTGCCTGACCAATAGCACAGTGGTAGGGCATTTGCCTTGCACTCTGCTGATCCAGGACAAATCTGGGTACAATCCCTGGCATCTCATATGGTCCACTAAGCCAGGAGCGATTTCTGAGAGTATGGTCAGGAGTAAACCCTGAGTGTCACTGGGTATGCCTCTCCAAAAGAAGATATGGTGGGTTTCTAAGTGCTCATTTTCCATTTGGTTCTTGCTTTTTTCTAGGTACCATGGACTGAACCTAGAGATTGACACAAGTAGTATACAAGGCCTGTACATTACTACTGAACTACCTGCCAAGCCATGCCAGGAAGAAAAAAACTAGACAAGACACAAAAGTGTGTAGTCTCCCAGTAAAAATTTAATTCTGTCTCTGATTTGGGATTTTGCCTAAGAATTCAAAGGGATTCTTCGAGACAGTAGGGTTTGGGAATGAAGATTGGCTGTAAGAGAGTGAGAGCCAGAGTGAGAGCGAGAGTGAGAGAGGATTATTATGGCATAATGCAATGGGTTCTCTCATAAATCAGAGAGAAAGTAGAGGAGAAATTTAGGATTGAGTTGGATGCTGTGGACTACTAGTTCTTTGGTACACAACCCTTATACTATCACTTCTGGGGATGGTTCTTTGCCTGTCCTGTCACATTTCCTCCACCTTGTCATTGGTCATAGTGTTTTCCTCCAAGCAGAATCTTCAGATACACCACATCTACAGTGCTGGTGGAGTCTCTGGGCCTGACTGCTTTGTTCTCACTCCAACCTTCTTTACCAGAATTTCCTGGGCGGGGTCTCCCAGGCAATTAGGCACAGGCCTGGAGGTTGGGCTCCCTGTTTTTTGCATAAACTGTTACCCTTTGATCAAGAAACACTTTGCTATATGGAGATGTGTGATCTATTAGGGATGTGGAGAGAAAGGATCAGAGCTTCTAATAACTTGCTTTATCTAATCTGTTAATTAAAATAATTCCTCCATTTCTAGTAGCATCACCACTGCCATCTCTGTCTCTAATCCATTCTACATTTCTCAGCTTTAGCAGAGTCCTTCCTACCCCCACCCTGATACACAGCATTAGTCTTCCCTCAGCTGTGAGTTGGATTAAGTCAAGACTGAAAACCTTCCAATGAATTTCCATCTCTTTGTGGTAAGATCAGTGTCATCAAGGTCTAAGTACTTAGAGTCTTAGACTCTTTCCCCAAGGCTGACTCCTCTCCATCCACAGAGGACTTGCCCTCCTAACACTCTGTTCCAGCTCCCTCCCTTCCCACAGCCTTTGCACTAGCTGCCTCTGACACCAACATGCTCAAGTTATCTTCCTAAAATTTTTTTGTGTTTGTTTATTGGACCATGCCCAGTGACACTCAGGGATTACTCCTTGCTAGGCGCTCAGAAATTGCTCCTGGCTAGGGGGACCACATGGGAAACCGGGGATCTATCCAGGTCCATCCTGGGTCAGCTGTGTGCAAGGCAAATGCCCTACCACTGCGCTATCACTAGCCCTCGACTTATCTTCTTTAAGCCATCTTACCCTACATTCACTTCCCTTACTTCAACCTTCTTAACCTTTTACACCTTTGGGCCAGCGCCTGTCCTGAATAGCCAAGGTAATATGTCAGTGGTTTCAATATCCCCACATCTGCAGATCCACAGCAGCCTGCCGACCAGCAGCTGAAGACCACTGCTTTACAACTATTGTTCATTTTTTTCTACTCATAATATACTGTCTTTTAACATACCGTACTTCCTTTTGGGTTCTTTGTGAATTTTCTTTTCTTTTCTTTCTTTCTTTCTTTCTTTCTTTCTTTCTTTCTTTCTTTCTTTCTTTCTTTCTTTCTTTCTTTCTTTCTTTCTTTCTTTCTTTCTTTCTTTCTTTCTTTCTTTCTTTCTTTCTTTCTTTCTTTCTTTCTTTCTTTCTTTCTTTCTTTCTTTCTTTCTTTCTTTCTTTCTTTCTTTCTTTCTTTCTTTCTTTCTTTCTTTCTTTCTTTCTTTTTCTTTCTTTCTTTCTTTCTTTTCTTTCTTTCTTTCTTTCTTTTCTTTCTTTTTTTTTTTTGTCACATCGGCAGCACTCAGGGGTTACTCCTGGTTCTATGCTCAGAAATCACTCCATGCAGGCTCAGGGGACCATATGGAATGTCGGGATTCGAACCACTGACTTTCTGCATGCAAGGCAAATGCTTTACCTCCATGCTATCTCTCCGGCCCCGTGAAATTTCTTATTACAAAAAATTATCTTATTTTTTGTTTTTATTTATAAAAAATCATCCCCAATGCCTAGACCAACATGTGATAAGTTAATTAGGTTTGTATAAATGAAGAATGACTTGGATGAAATTTTATGTAAAATGAATGATACACAACACATATATATATCATACACAAATTAACATTAACTATGTGTGTATTTGGATCAATGCTCCTTTTGTGGTAAGACATTTAATGAATTTAAATTTAGCTGTGGGGGTGCAGATGAGGTCGATTCTGTAGTGCCTACATGTTCCCAGGAGATGGCGCTCATTTCCAACATTTGTCAGTAGTAAATCCAAGCAGCTAACCGCCTCAAATTCAAAGGTTTAAACACAAAATGATGCTATTATCCATCCATCACGGGAATAGCCATTGACGACTCTGGTATCATTAGGTGACAAAACCATCCTGGTACTTGGAGAACTGTATCTCTGGAATTACTAGGTGAAGGATTTGGGTGGAAAGCCTGGTAGAAAACTTTCCCAGGCATTTCCGAGGCCTCCTGCCTAGTGCATGATGTCAGAAGCTGGGTAGAACCAGCCTGTGATTGAAGAGGGCTCTCAGAGCCCCAACTGCATTTCTATACTTTCTATCTTTAGCAGGATACATTGCCACAACCCTTCTCAGTAACCTCCCTGCAGACAGGACCCTAATAATGCAGCAGGTCTGGGAGGGAATAGAGTTGTGATCTCTCAATAGCTTTGAAGAAGGGACTTCTGTGCTCTATTTATAAAGGAAGAATAAGGGTTGGGACAAATGTCAGCACATCTGTAGGATCAGACAAGCTGTGCAGCACTTTGTCTGCACATGGAACATAAAACATGGGCCTAAGTACTCTGGGTGGGTTGGTGCTGCTTCCCTGTCCCCTTGAACTTTATAATTTAGTTACATACACACCCACACACTCACACATGCACACAGACACTTTCATCTTGACACAAAAGTGTCTTACTAAAGGCTATATCAAAACCTCCATCACTGTGCATCCCAAAGCCAATCAAATAATACCAGTTTTGGCAAAAAGGTAAAAGGTTGATTTGCTACAGCAAATAGAAGAAGAAAGGCAGCAAAATCATAAACCCAAACTTTTCCACGGTCCTCAGGCAGGTTCTTTTGATATACAGAGAAGAAAATGCAGATGCTTTATTATGCAGCCCTGGGGCAGATGAAGGGAGAAGATGGTGGTTAGTGGTGACCTCAGGATTTGGGTTCATAAAGTTATAAAGTTATAAAGTCTTGAATGCAATTGATAATGAATCTCCCTTTGTCCTTTCTTGAGTTCAGGGCCACAACCACTTTCTAAGAAATGACTCAGAATGGGAGGGGAGCAATTTCTCTTTTGATAGTATTTAATTTCTATTTAATAGGATTAGGGAAAAGTGTTCTGGGGGAAATGGTGGCAGTGATTTAATCAATAAGGCAAGAAAGAGAAAGAAAGGAACTTAGGGATCCAGGTACTTTAACAAAGGAAACTTTATTTCACACTTATAGGTTTCTAGGCTTGTTTGCCTTTAGAGAGAAACACTAGTTCTCAGATTCTCCCAAAGCATTTTTTTGAGTTGGTCTTTTAAATTGGGATCTTGTAGATTGCAGAAAAATTGCAGATTCAGGGGTTGGAGAGAAAGCTGGGAGACATTGTATGGAGTTCTGAGTCCTGTTGGCAGTAACCCCTGAGCACTTGGGTGTAACCCCCAAGTGCTGCCTAGTACTCTCTGAACACAAACAAATAAAAAGCAGATTCTGCTTCAGCCCAATGCATCCAGAATTCTGAATTTTCACTACCTGACATGGGATGAGGATGCTGTTGTTGCAGCAAGAGACTGAGAGAGTTTTTGTATGATCTATGAGGTAAGCATGGTTGTTGCATTATTGAAGTGAGAGAAGACTATGGGCCAGATTATGTACTTCTCTCATAGCCTATTTTATTAATTACCTGAAACTTTACGCCAGAAGTTTGACATCCCAGGCCTCCAATCTCCAACTACTCCTCCTTTCTTAAATTTCATAGAAAGAGCAAGTTTTATTTTTCTCATCTCTCTTTACTTTTTTTTTTACCTTTTGGGCAACACCCAACAGTCTTCACTATTTACTCCTGTTTACTCCTGGCTCTAAAATCAGCAATAACTTTCAAAAAATTTTAAACTGAGGGAACAGAACTTCTAGAACCACAAAGAAAGACTTCATCATAAGTTCCATTCCTTGACCTGTGCAGATACTGAGATCTCTAGATACAGAGGTCTGACTTTATCACCCAGGACAGAACAGAAGTCTCCCATACACCACAAAAGCACCAAGGGGAGAGTAAATGAACCTGAAAGGAGTCTATAGTTAATCCCATGACAATATACTTCAAGGGTGGAGAAGCCCTGTATCTCTTAGGCCAAGTGAATCCCTTTTCGAATGACCCCAAAATTTACTGTGCCTGTGCAGAAGGAAAAAAAAAGGCAAAAAGCCAAAACATTTTTATTTTATTATAATTTTTATATATTTATTTATCTAGTTTTTGTCGATTTCTTTGTTTTGGTGTGGATATTGAAGTTGTTGTCTCCATTTTTATTTATTTTTTTATTATTTTTCTTTTTTCTCTTCTTCCTTTATGTGCTCTGCCATGTTTTTTATCTCAAGACCATGGCTTTTATGTGGTGCTTATCTTTATTGTTGTAGTGCTCACTGGGTATTTTATTTGACACTTCTTTTTTGTACTGTTGTGGTGTTTCACCTTCTTTTCCCCCTTTGTCTCTCAAACTGAGGATGAGAGCCTCTAGAAGGACTCAGCCCATTTTCGATGTTTTTGATTTTTACCCCAGTTTATTACTTTTCCTTTCTTCAAACAAAACCACCTAACTTAAACTATCTAGTCCCGCCTCCCAATTAGAGGGGGAAATAATGGAGGTACCAAGACCAAATAGGTGTAAGATCACTAAGTAGTAAGCTAGGCACACAGAGGACCACTCATGCTAGCAGCCCTGGGGGTGAGGGAGGAGGTTATGGGAGGCAGAAAGGAAACGGAGGTGGAGGGAGGACAATTTGGTGATGGGAATTCCCCTGATTTTATGTTAATATGTACCTAAAATATTATTGTCAACCATATGTAAGCCACTATGTTTAAAATAAAAATATATTATTAAAAATTGTTAAATCAGGGCCCGGAGAGATAGCACAGCGGCGTTTGCCTTGCAAGCAGCAGATCTAGGACCAAAGGTGGTTTGTTCGAATCCCGGTGTCCCATATGGCCCCCCGTGCCTGCCAGGAGCTATTTCTGAGCAGACAGCCAGGAGTAACCCCTGAGCACCACCAGGTGTGGCCCCCCCCCAAAAATTGTTAAATCACCATGTATTATAGAGGTACAAAGTTCTTCATAATTGGTTCAGGCACATAATGTTTCAGCATCTATCCCTTTGTCAGTGCCCACTTTCATCCCTCAGTATCCTCAGTTTTCCTTTTTCCAGACCCTCAATAATGTATTTATGACAGGCACTTCTATTTTTTTTTATTCTATACATCTCCCACTTCTAAGCTGTAATCTATCATTTTGTTACTGACAGGTACCTCTGATACCCATGTCCCCACTTGAACCCAAGTCGGCGTGTGCAAGGGTTCCTGAAGCGCTGTACTATCTCTCTGCCCACTTTAATTGTCACTGACTTAATACTGGTATAGATGTTTTCAGGCATATTATCATACATTTCAACATGTGTTTTTTACATCATAATTCAACAATCTGGTCTCCATCAGCCACTCTATGGTAAATAACTTTTACCTAACTTTCACACCTGGTCTTCCATCTTTTTCAGTAACCTCTACTGTGCTCTTAGAATACATGTTTATTTTTTAACTTATTTTGTTTCTTTATCATCTACATGTCCTCATTAAAACATTATTTTCATGCCTGAGAGTTGTGCCCATTGAGGAAAGAATTGATTTAAAAGGAGAAGTGGTATGTATGTGTAACAAAATACCATTCAGCTAAAAAATAAAGATAAAAATGTAGCCTTTTGGAACAATATGATGGAACTTGGGGCCTTTCACATGCAAAGAATGTTCCTTACACTTGAGCTGTGTTTTTCCCTGCCCTTTTTGCTTCCCTAATTGCCTGTCTGCTTGATAGACTTGAGGCAGGTGTCACATGTACCGTCATGGTGGCACTCTGGACCTAGCTGATGAATACACCTACAGCTAGGAACTCACATCCTTGTATTTCTAAATGACTCGGTTTTGTCACCAACCAAGAGGCCTGTCAGAGAGGATCCCTATGCTAGGAGGCTTTTTGCATCCTGGCAAACCACTTCCCTGCTCCAAGTTTCTGGACCTTCCCATTCTGCGCCAGAGAGATCCTCTAGAGGGCAGCCTTTAGCCAATATACAACAGCATGCCGCCATCATTCAACAGTAGTCCTGATTTGAATATATATACTGTTCTTGAACGTGTAACCATGGTAATGAAATCAGATGAAAACTCTTAATGCAGGTGACACTCAAATGTACATGGTAGTTTAGAGTAACAGAAATGGGATTTAATTTTAGAAACTAGCTTTGCTTCATGGAACATAAAAACATCAGAACAAAGCCTGTCACAGGCCTTGCTCAGCTTCCTTCCTTTCCTTTCTGCACATCCAGTGGCCAGCTGATCTGAGAGTTTCCAGGGATGATGATGGCCTTTAGTTTGTTCATGACATTTGCTTACCCTTAACCCTAGTTTCCCTGACCGGATATGCCCATCGGAAGCCATTCTATTGCTGTCTTTTCCAAAAGTATCAACAGAGCAAGAAAAATCACTGAATTCAGCAATTAATTGCAGCTGTTCTAGTCATATTCTACCCATATTCAAAGTAGCTCTAAAAATCAGTTCACAAGGCCTGTTTGTTGGATGTCATTGTCCCCATTTTACAGAAGAACTGAGAGACATGCCGAGGTGGTAAGTTATTTGATCCAAGAGATTGGCCTGAGAGCCTTCATGCTACCAAAGTCTGTGGAAAATAGATGTTTGTTAGCTTTCTGTTTGGAGAGTAAGAATACTGAGTCACTGTGGGTTCAGGCTTCCAAAAGACTAGGATCTACTCAGTTTGTGCTTTTTTATTTTGTGTTTCTTTTAAGTGTAGATAGGTGTCATTCCAGAATCCCAAAATTGGAGAGATGCGATAAGAAGGAAACTTGAAAATTTCCCAAAGGGTTTGAGAGTAAGTGTAACATTAGAAAGTATAAAGTCACTTTCTGTAGGGGTAAAAAGATTTCAAATATTCCTATGTATTTTCCAGTAATTCAATTTCTATAAACCATGTGGAACAAATAATAAAATCCAAGAAATAATGTGTATGTTTCAGTCTTTATTTATAATAATACTTTGTTATAAAAGTCTACAGAGTAAAGAATTGGGAGTCTAGTAAACAAATATAATAAGTAGAATGATATAGAATTCAAAATCTCACTGAAAATAATTTATTGATATGGTAAAATGTCTGTGATATAATATGGAAGGAAAAAAACAGGAATGTTCCATATGGCATAGATTTGTGATATATATTTTATATATGTGCTATTGCCTATTTTGTCCAAACAGATTTAAGTATTCAGAAAGCAGCAAATAAGGACCCTTAAATTTGTTTCTTTATGATATTTTGATCTATAAATACATGAATACTGTAATAAATAAGACTAGCTTTTTTATAACAAATAACAATATTAAACTCTTATTTTTCAGTATTTATTGTATATATGGTAATACATATTTTTTATTGAATCACCACAAGATACACAGTTACAAAGTTGTTCATAGTTTAGTTTCAGTCATACAACATTCCAAAACCATCCAATCACTAGTTTATATTTCCCACCATGAGTATCTCCAGTTTTCATCCAGTTCCCCAGCACCTACTTCAGCTTGCCTCTGTAGAAGACATGTTTCTTCTCTCTTTTTTTCCCATTTAGGCAGTATCATGCAGATCATTTTACCTCCTTTTAGCTCTCAGTTCTTGTCCAGTGATTATTTCCAAATATCACTGTCCTTGTGGTCCTAGTCTCTGTCCTAACTGCACTTCCTGCCCTCTCCTCCTTTGTGGCAAGCTTCGTGCCATGGATCAGTATTCCAGATCCTCATTTCTACTATCTTTGGGTATTATTCTCATACTATGTTTTTAAAAAATATATTTTGTAAACAACTGTGATCACTTTATGTCATTATATATTAATTATGGGCATAGAATAAATGAGATTTAACTATCTAGAAATATTACTTTTCTCTATAAGATGTAGTAAGACAGGTTTTTATTATAAGAAAACCAGGAGATTAATTTGCCTCAGATTTAATACATGAACAAATCAGTAAGTGTAACAAGTGATAAATATTGCTGGAATGCACAAAAAACGAGTAGCATTTTTAGCTCTAGAATAGTATTGGAAGAATAATGGAAGATGGGGAACCAAGGGAAGGGTTGCACATCATGGAACCTTAAATGCTATACTATACTATTTAGTAGTAACTGGAATTAGTTATACATCTTATCAGAATAATTTTGTTTAATGATGTCCACAGGGGGAACACAGGGATTATGGCACTCGTTTTGCATGTCTATAAATCTCGTTCAATTCCCCACATCTCATTTTCCCTGAGCACTACCAGGAGAATTCCACAAGTATGATGTTGGAAGTCGCTCCCACCTCCCATCTCTATGGCCCAATTAACATTTGAATAGAGATTTTACCAAACAAGATAAATGAACTATTATTACATGAAAAATAAATACTTAATACAAGATTCATCAGTGGGGTACAAGAAATTGATCCACAGGAAGATAATGCATGATACTCATCATTACATAAAAGAACAGATAAATAAAGTACAGAGTATGGTGAGGATGCAGAGGCCCTGACACCTTCATGTGATGGACAAACACATTGCAGTACTTAAACTAGTTAAGTATAAATTTATATTATTAGTGTCCAAAAGCTCAACTCCTAGGTATATATTCAAGAGAAAGAAACACAGGCATTCACTGACTTGTATTCAGACATGCATAGCTTTGTTCCTCATAGATAAGAACCAAGTGACTACTTACTGGTAAAGGATAACTAAAATAGTGTAATTTCCTATGATAGTTTAATAGAATCTGATAATACATGACAAACTCGGAATAACTCAATTCAAATCTTGTTAATTGCAATAAAGCAAATTTTTTGTATAATATCTATCTAGACATAAAGAAATGTTGAGTGCATAACATTGAGAAAGAATGGGTAGGTGATTGAATAAAATTGGCATGATTGATCTTTGTAGGAGGACTGTAATATTAGGATATTGAATTTTGTTGATGTTCACATACTTCATCAAGTTACTAAAAGTTCGTGAAATGTATACTTATATGGGATATATATAAACTATACATTAATACAAGTATTTGAAAGACCTATGTGCAGAGGTGTAGAATATCATATTGTATTATGTGGTGCTTTTTGATGGGGTATTCCACAACCATGGAGAAACAACTTTACGACTCTTCTGTCACCTGGCATCATTTCTCTTTCTTTCCACTATTGGGCCACAACTTGCAGTGCACAGAGATGCCCATATCCAAGCCCAGAGGACTACCTGGTCTGGTAGTAATTAAACATGTGTTACATTTGGGCAAGACAAACATAGCCATATATATATATATATATATATATATATTTTTTTTTTTTTTTTGAAACCATTGTGATCTACATTGAGATGAGAATCTAACAGTTGTTTTCTTCTTTTTTATATTGTTACACATCTGGTCTGTACCACAATATTAACAAATGTAGTGTCTATCACGCCTACATTAATAGCAATATCCTTGTAGTGGCATATTTGAGAGAAAATTAAATGCCGTTATGCATGTTATAAATATGTACAAAACTACAAGATATTAAAGAATTCAATATCAAATGAGTTCATCATGTCTCTGGGACAGAAGATGAAAGAAATGGTAACTGGTAAAACAGAAGCAGTTACCACCTGAAATATCTGGCAGCAAAGTTTTTGAACCTAGGGAGCCAATTTAGGAGGCCGAGATTCCCCAGGAGGCTCAGTGGATAAAACATTAGAGGGTAAAATGTTAGAAGTAGATGGAACCGTTTCTATGTAAATATGCCAAATGCCCCCATCCACTTACCATGATAGATATTCACCATAACCACTGTGCTAGCTCCAGCTCTGATTTTATCTGTTTTATTTGTTTCTTTGGGGGCCACATCTGACTCTACTTAAGGCATTCTTCTGGCTCTGCTCAGGAATCACTGTGGAAATGTTTGGAGAATCATATGTGGTGCCAGGAATTGAACCCAGATCAGCCACATGGCAATACAATTAATGTAACATGCTGTAGTAACTTTCTGAACTGAAAATAAAACACGATTGGTTTACAATTCTGCATCCCACTAGGAACAAAATCATACCCACTTATTTCTTTTTCCTTACTTCATTATGGCATAGAGAATATATGTAGTCATCAATCAGGGAATTAGATACAAAACTATCCAATTTAAACATATAATGTACATTTTTAGAGCCAAAGAGTGGTGTCTAAAATGAAGACCCCAAATCTTCAGGAATGTTTTTTAGCCACAAAACTGAAAAGGTCTTCCTTACACTGTTCCTCCCTTCCCCCTTTCCTCACTTTCTTCCTTTCTTCTTCCCTCTCTACTTTTCTCTCTCCCTCTCTCCTTCTTTCCATTTTTTGCTCCCTTTCTTCCTCCCTCCCCCTTCTTAATTTCCTCCCTTTCTTTCTCCTTCCCTACTCTCTTCCACTTTTCTCTCCTTCCTTACTTTCTTCCTCTCTCCCTTTCTCCCTCGCCTTTTAACTTCCTCCATTTCTCCTTCCCTCCCTCCATTTTATCTTCTTTTCTCCCTTCCTTTCTTCCTCCCTCTAATCCTGTCTCCCTTTCACTTTCCTTTCTCTTTCTTTCTTTCTTTCTTTCTTCTTTCTTTCTTTCTTTCTTTCTTTCTTTATTTCTTTCTTTTCTTTCTTTTCTTCTTTCTTCTTTCTTTCTTCTTTCTTTCTTTCTTTCGTTTCTTTTCTTCTTTCTTTCTTTCTTTCTTTCTTTCTTTCTTTCTTCCTTTCTTTCTTCTTTTCCTCCTTTCTTTCCTTCCTTTTCCTCCTTTCCTACCTCTTTCTTTCTTTCTTTCTTTCTTTCTTTCTTTCTTTCTTCTTCTTTCTTTCTTCTCTTTCTTCTTCTTTCTTTCTTTCTTTCTTTCTTTCTTTCTTTCTTTCTTTCTTTCTTTCTTTCTTTCTTTCTTTCTTTCTTTCTTTCTTTCTTTCTTTCTTTCTTGTCTGTCTGTCTTTCTTTCTTTCATCTCTCTACCTCTCTTCTACCTACCTATCTATCATCTATCTATCTATCTATCTATCTATCTATCTATCTATCTATCTATCTATCTATCTATCTATCTATCTATCTAAACTATCTTATTTTTAGGTGACACCTGGTAATTCTTTTTTTGTTTGTTTTCAGTATAATTTTATTTTTTAATTTTTATTTTGATCATATTGGCTTACATATCTTTCACAGTAGTATTTTAGATACATATTAACATTGAATCAGGGGAATACCCATCACCAAATTTGTCCTCCCCTCATCCCCGTTCCCTTCCTGCAACCCATATCCCCCACCATCACCCCCCGGGCTGCTAGTGTAGGTGGTCCCCTCTTTGTCTAGCTTACTATTAGTGATCATATATCTGTTTGGTCCTGGTAGCCTCCCTTGTTTCCCCCTCTATTTGAGAGCTGGAGCTAGATAGTTCGAGTTATGTGGTTTTGTTTGAAGAAAAGAGAAGCAATAGAATGGGGTAAAAAAAAAAATCAAATAAGCTGAAAATGGGCGGAGTCCTTCTAGAGGCTTTCAACCTCATTTTGAGAGGACATAAAAAACGTAATTGAAACACCACAACAATACAGAAAGAAATATCAGATTAAATATCCAGTGAGCACTACAGCACTAAAGACAAGCACCACACAATAGTCTCGGTCCTGAAATCAAACCATGCCAGACTGCAAATAAAAGAGAAAGATAAAATAAAATAAAATAATAAAATAAGATAAGATAAAATTGGAGACATTAACTTCAATATCTACACCAAAATAAAAATTTTAAAAAAATCAATCAATCAATCAATCAATAAATATATATGTGGAAAAATGATTATTTTGTGCTTTTTTTTTCTTTTTTTCTTTTCCCCCTTGCATCGGCACAGTAACTTTTGGGGATATTATAGAGGGAATTCCCTTGGCCTAGGAGATACAGGGTTTCTCCACCCCTGAAGTATACTGTCATGGGATTAACTATAGACTCCTTGCATGATCATTTACTTTCCCCTCTGTGCTTTTGTGACACCTGGTAATTCTTGAATGAATCCTAATTCTATGCCTCAGGGATAACTCTGATGATCTATGGGGACTATGTAGGATTCCTGGGAAGGATCTCTGGTAGGCCATGTGAAGACAAACACCCTCCTTGCTCTATTATCATTTCAGCCCTTTCATTGCTCCTTCTTACACATTGTCTCTCTACTCTCAAAGATCTGCTATGTCCCCTTTCCTCTGTGGAGATTAGTTGAGCTGCCTTTGACACCAACAAGTATCAGCTGTTCCTCAGAATAAGATGCAAAAGTATTGTTTTATTTTACTTAATTGCTGAAATGGCTTTTTAGGTTATAATAGTTAATTAAGAGACTATGATTGCTAATTTTTAAAGAATTGGAGTGCCATAATTTGACAAGAAGTGGTGTACAATAAGAATTTTTTTTTTTGCTGCTAAAGTGGGGAGAAAATTTCTAGTCAAACAGATTTTTCAAATAACTCTGAATTTAATTCTAGTTTTCTTCATATGTGATATGAGTAAGTTACTTCTTTTTTTTTTAATTTTCATATAATAGCTCCTACCTTTCAGTATTGTTGAACATATTGCATGGAATCATATTCATACAACAATTAATACACACCACATAGTGTGATACATATTGTCTATTTCTCTTCCTTGGTCCATAGCTTTCAAATGCAGCTCTGACATTTCTAACAAGCAAGCATTCCTTTCTTGCTCTTTCTCCCCATCTCTTTCTGCTCCTTTTCCTTCTTTTCTTTCTACTTCTAATTTATTTAGCACACTGACTAAGTCAGTTCATACCAAATTTTCCCAAAATAACTTCTGGATTGGTTTCTGAGAAGATAATTACTTACACAAGTGCACAAGCCAGTCCTGGAATTTCTAAACTAATAAGTGCTCCCCCCTCAGTTCATTCTCCCTATTTCTAAAAACCAACAAATAAATAAAACAACAACCACATTAGGACAATTCAATTACTTTTAATCAAGGCTTTCTTCCTGTGCATTCTCCAAATGTCCATGTAAAGTCCCAGATGAAAAGTTGGGGCATCTATTTCCTATTATGCATCCTTAAACAATCTGGAGCTCCAAAGTCAGAGTATGGCTGGAGTACTAACCACTTCATCTCAGTGATTATGTATGCTTTGTGCCCCATAGGGCTTTCACTATCTAAAGAAGTAAGCAAACCAGTGACTACTTTATCTGAAAGACTATGGTGATGATTATGGAATAAGATATGAAGTATAAAATAGGTTCCTTTACTAGGCTAAGTCTGTGATGTGTTCTGATGACCCAACACACATAAATACAGTGAACACTTTGTCTAATATTGTCCAAATTTCAAGACCCTTTCCCCACCTCCAGTGCTCTTGGACTCAACCCCTGTTTTTTACTTTTTATATAATTATCAACCTCTAAAATTAGATAATCTATTTGCTTTTATATTGTCATCTTCTTCTTGGTAACATAAATTCCCAAAGGGAAGAAGGATTTATATGTACTATGTATTTTGTTGCCTAGACTGGTATGTATTCTTTCTTGGGGAGTGGGGCACACCTGGCAATGTCCAGGGCTTACTCCTGGCTCTGCACTCAGAAATTACTCCTGGAAAGTCAAGGGACCATATGGGATGCTGGAGATTGAGGTAGGGGTTGGCCATATGCAAGGCAAATGTTTTACCTACTCTACTATTGCTTTAGCCCCTAGACCAGTGCATCTTTGCTTCATTGCTAAATGGAGTAGGATGGGTGTTAGAGCAATGAGGAGAGGCAGCTTGATGCTGTCATTTTTTCCATATTAATGAGATTTTACAGAGTGGTTCTGTGTCATGGGCATAATGCAAGTTCAAGGCATTGTGGCACTATGCCAAGGACATTGTGAGCTTTGCATCAATGTTTGATAATAGATAAATATTGAAACTCCACTAGTAGACAGTAGTATATCCACCACCAATAAATTGTGTTTTTCCAAATTACTGAATAAACTTGACAATTAAGTTCCCTTGGGTGGACACACATTTTCAGTAGCAACTGCAGTATAATTAAATAGATTCAAAATTTGTCATTTTGTTTATTTATTTGCATTCCTGAAATAATTTGGGTAGCTTGAATATATTTTCCTTTCTCAAGGTTACCACTGAAAATAAATTTGCCAAGCATTAGCATATTATACCATATTTAATGACTGCTGTGCTTTTCTTCCCCAGGGAACTTGGAGACCTTGGAAGGCAGATTGTATCTGATTGATCATTACATCTTTAATCACCAGCTTAGTGTTTTGTTAACAGTAGATGCTCATTAAATTTTAAGTCAAATAAATAAATAAATAAATAAATAAATAAATAAATAAATAGATGGGTGACCAGACTGCCTCAAGGGTAGCTCAGGTTTTTTTAGCTGGAAGAATAAAGCACACCATGCTATGTTGGTTTCATAGCAAAATAATTGGTAATGTTTGCTCCCTGTGGCTTATATTTTGCTTGCTTGAGGGACACAAGGATAAATGGAAAGGGAGAATTCTGGTCTGTTAGTTGGCCTTTCCTGTTTCCATGATGGAGAATGAATCCATCCTGAATCTCAGGGCAGCTACTTGCCACTTGAATACATTTTCCGGAAGTAGGTAATATTGTCACAGGTTGGAGGTGGCTGAAACAATAGAGGGGGAGGTAGAAACTTTGGTTGCAAACTGGGGGATACTTTGTTTTCTTAAGAAAAACAAGGTCAGATTTTCTTGGGAGCAGATGCTGAATAAATTTTTTTTTCTGAAAAGGCATGATAGATCAAACAAAATTGGGAACCTTTGGTCTAGTTGATGCTATAGGGAGCAAAAGATCAGTAACACCCTGTCTGGATGCCCGGTCAATAATTTCTAGTCATATCACTTAATAATTGTTGGGTTCAATAAAGAATTTGGTGATAGTTTGTTATGTTAAAAAGAATAGAAAAACAACAGAAATGTTAAGATTTCGTAAAATGTATAGGAATTTTTGTAAATAAAATGTGCAAAAACAAATCTCCATGCAAATAAAAAAGGAAAGTACATGGGATTTTAATTAGTTCATAGTACTTCAGAAGCCACTGTTTTATTTATTTGTGGATTTTTTTCTTGTGTTCAGAAGCAAAGAATTTGCTAAAGACCTGGTTTATAGATAAAGAAGCTGAGTGCTTATTAATGAACAGAAACAAGGGACACAGACAAGGCTTAATGGTATAGTACCTATCTTACATTCATTTATGAGGCTGCAAGTTTAATCCTTGATACTATTATACATGGGCAAGAGCAATTCCTGGCATTGATGATGTGGGTGTAATCTCTAGCATACAGGAACCAAGTATGCTAGTATCCCAACTGTGTAATCACAGCAACAACAAAGGATAGGAAGGGGGAGGGACTGATCAGAAAATTCTGAGCTAACACACCACAGAGACTGATGCACACCATAAATAACGAGAACAATCAGTGCTGGCAGGGATGTGGGACGAAAGGAACTCTCATTCATTGCTGGTGGAAATGCTATCTAGTCCAGCTCTTATGGAAAACAATATGGAGATTCCTCAAAAAAACTGGAATTTGAGCTCCCATTTGACCCAGCTACAACACTCATAGGGATATACCCTAGGAACACAAAAATACAATACAAAAATTCCTTCCTCGCACCTATATTCATTGCTGCACTATTTACAATAGCAGACTCTGGAAACAACCAAGATGCCCTTCAGCAGATGAATGGCTAAAGAAACTGGTACATATATACAATGGAATATTTTTCAGCCATCAGGAGAGATGACGTCATGAAATTTTCCTATAGATGGATGTACATAGAATCTATTATGCTGAGTGAAATTAGTCAGTGGGAGTGAGAGACAGAATAGTCTCACTCATCTATGGGTTTTAAGAAAAATTAAAGAGATGAGGGTCAGAAGGACTGGCTCAAAATATGAAGTTCACCACAAAGAGTGGTAGGTGCAGTTAGAAAATTAACTACGATGAGAACTATCAAAACAATGTCAGTGAGTGAGGGATATAGAAAGCCTATCTCAAGTACAGGCAGGGGGTGGGGAGGAAAGAGATGGGGCATTGGTGATGGGAAGGTTGCATGGTGAAAGGGTGTGATCTTGTTATGTTACTGAAACCCAACTACAACTATGTTTATAATCATGGTGTTTAAATAAAGAAACTATTAAAAAAAAGCAAACTCTGAGTTAAGGAAGTGTACATGAGCTAAATTCAGCAGCTTTTATGGGATACTTAGATTATTATTTTTCATATAGGTTTTAGTATCTAGAGAATAAACAAATGATATCCTATGCAGCCAGCTAACTAGTTATTCTGTTTTTCATTTGAATTGTATCATTAGTTGGATAGAGAAAAGTGTAGGGAGTAGAGAAGTGAATAATTAGAAAGTCTCCAATTGTTTAACATCTTTGAATGCCTTCACTCTCCCAAAATATTTTTGTACTAAACATGCCTTTTGATCCTTGTAGGACCTCGCATTTTTGTGTCAGATGGTCATTATTTCATATTTTGTAAAGTAATAGAGGTCAAAAAGATAAAGCAGGAGTTGAAATATGCTCCCCCCATCTAAATGATCAGAATTTGTGGCTGTATTACCTCATATGGCAAAAATGACTTTGCATATATAATTAACTTAAGGATTTGGAGTGGTATCACCTGGTTTTTTTTGGGGTAGGGCCAATAAAATCATAAGTTTCCTTCTAAAAGAGAGAGAAGAGGGTCAGGATAGGGGCAGGGAAAGTGATTAAGGAAACAACTGTTAAATTGATGTGCTTTAAAGATGGAAATGGGGAAACCCGTAAGAAATTGAGGCAGTCTGTAGAAACTACGAAAGACAAGAAGCATAAAACCTCCTAAAATCTTCAGAAAGAAACTTTGCTGAAGCTTTGCTTTTAGACCGAATTTTGTTCCACTAAAATTTATATTTTAAAACCCTAACCCTTAGACTTTCCATTGTGACTATATGGAGAAAGGGAATTTAAAGAAGTAAATTAATTTGAACGAGGGACCAGAGAGATGGTACATTGGGTAAGGCACTTTGTCTTATACCCAGCCAACCCAGGTTCAATCTGTAACATCCCATATGGTTCCCTGAGCACCACCAGGAGTGATTTCTGAGTCTAGAGTCAAGAATAATCTGTGATCACCTTCTGATGTGGTACAAAACAAATAAACAAACAAATAATTTGATTGAGGCCATGAGGACTGCCTATAATCAAAATGACTACTGGTGTCTCTCAAGGAAGAAGAGACTCAAACTCGGGTATGACAGAAGAGCATAAAGACAGGGAAAGAGAGCTGTCTACAAGGCAAGAAGAGAGACTCCTTCCAAAGAAATCAGGCAGATACCTTCACTGTGAATTTCTGATATTCTGAACTATTGAACAAAAAGTTCCTAATTTTCAAGCCCTTCAACTTATAGTACTTTGCTAAAGCTGCCCATGCAAACTGGTAGTTATAATTTTCCTAGTTGCTAATCAGTCTCTATTCATCATAAACTATACAGTATTGGAAAAAAGACAAATAAGGTGCTTATATTTATGTCACCTTTCTGAGTGTATAAACTGCTACCCCAGAGGTGCCAGCTAAGGACAGTGGTTCAGTGAGTGAGTTGTGTGTCTTATTTCCAATCTTTGTATTCATGGTTGAAAGAATAGAAAAGGCCTTTTCTAAATAAAAGAATATCCATGCAAAATTTTAACTGAAGGTTGAATGTGAAAGAAGTAAAGAGCAAGGTAAATGAAATACAAAATGGCAAATATGAAAACTGAACCTAAGAGCCTAAGAGAAAGCATCCCTTTGGAGCAAGAGAGATAGCTCAGTGGACTGGAGTGTATATTTTGTGGTGATGCCCTGGTTCAAACTTTTAAAATGAATCTTCTTTTAATCACAGCCAGGAGTGATTTCCAAGAACAAATCCTAAGTAGGTGCCGTGTACACTAGATGTAGCAACCAATATGAGAAAGGGGATGGGATAACGAGAGAGAGAGTAGAGAGAGAGGGAGGGAGGTTGGGAGGGAGGGAGGGAGGGAGGGAGAGAGAGAGAGACAGAGAGAGAGAGAGACAGAGAGAGAGACAGAGAAGAGAACTCCTTTCTTCATGAGGATAAATGGTTAAATTTTACAGTAAAATATACCAGATTAGTTCTAAAAACTTATCGATTTCAAAGGTGGAAACTATTTTTCACCAATGTCACTGTCATCAAATAAAATGTAAGTGCCTAGAGATACCAACTGCAGTCTATAGAGGCTCACAAAGAACAACTGGTACTCTGTGGTTCAAGTCAGCCAGAGGGAAGCTATTGAGAAAAGGAGCTTCTTGTAGCAGATGGTGCCCATAAAGTTTAACCTGGAAAGTTTGTTCTTAACTGGGAACTTCCTGAGGGTTTTTCTTCCTCTGACATGACTGCTGGAGGGGTAGGAGAGCTTATTTTCAGTCCCAGAAAACCTGAGACTGAGGGAGTTTGTCATCTTAACTGCAAGTCTGGATCTGCTATTTTAACATCAGAAGCAAGTGGCAAGTCCTGAGAGGAAGCAAATATTTGGTTCTTGCCTGTGCAGTGGCCAAGTTAAGCCCAGTCCTCTACTGCATGAGACTTTGTCTATTCTAAAGTCCATTTCTACGATCTCTGTGGAGAATAGCAGAAGAAAGTGTGCCCAGAACAGGTTGACAGGATATTCAACTGGCTGTGACTACAGCCAGCCCAGTTAGGTTGGTAGCAACTTGGGTATACACTACATCAGAAGCCTACTTCGATATAAAAGAGAGCTAAACTACTCTTTTATTTCTCTTCTAGTGACTTTTAATGTCTGGTTTTATATGACTACCATGAGGCCTATCAAACTTATTTTTTTCCTCACACATTAAAAACATTCCCCTGAAAGCTTCTTGAGTCTTACCAAAATACCCCTTACTGATTGAGCATGGTAGGTCATAAATAACTTTAAATGCCAGGCTAAGGAGTATGCCTGCACTTCAGTGATATGAACTTCTCATGACTCATAGTAGTCATTAACTCATATTTTTATTCAGTCATTCATTTATCCAGTGCTTGCTTCAAGGATTTTCTCTGATCCAAATGCTGTTGCAAGTTCTAAGAATTTAATGATTAATGAGTTCCTTCCTAGAGACATTATTATTATATATTATGTTTGGTTAGCAGTCTATGATACCTGTACAAGTATGTGTGTGTGGTGTACAAGTATGGTGTGTGTGATGTTTTCTCAAAAATGTTGAAGCTAGGGGCTGGAGAGATAGCATGGAGGTAGGGCGTTTGCCTGGCATGCAGAAGGATGGTGTTTCGAATCCCAGCATCCCATATGGTCCCCGTGCCTGCCAGGAGTGATTTCTGAGTGCAGAGCCAGGAGTAACCCTGAGTGCCGCTGGGTGTGACTCCTCCCCCCCCCCACGCTAAATGTTGAAGCTTGTGAGTTTGAGCCAAACAGGAGTTTCATCTTTTCTAGAATATTTACAGATGAACAAAAGAGTTCTTCCTTGCTTGGCTCAGATCCTCCTGATATTTGCAGATAGAAGCCAGCAGTTAGTCTTTGAGGGTTTGTTCTACACTTTCAGTGCCAATAGAACCAAAATTTTTTAGGGTGTAACTCTTTTCTATTATGACTGGCCAAAGCTGTCATCTTGGTTTTCAGGGTGGGTGTGAGAATATGAGAAATATGGGAAGAGAAATGCTAGGAGGAAAAAGAAGAAAGAATAAAAGAGCTTAGAGGAATGAAGCTTGTGATGAATCCCAGTATGACTATGTATAACTTTTCAATGAAGTTACAATTGTTATTTTCCATTAATTTTAATTGAAGGTTTATAATAATGATATCTCTAGTACAAAAGTGCTATTTACTCATCACATATAAATGTTTTATTTAATGGTATGATCTAAGTAGAAATTCACTCTAGGGATAAGACTTTATAAAAGAAGTGAATATTGAATTATGCATGAGGAATTTATGAAGATACCCAAAAGACATTGGCAAGGGTATTATAGAAGCAAATATTCATCCATGCTTGACATAGACTCATTCAACAGGGCACATAAGGTGGCAAACTTATTTGAAATGGCATGCACTGGAAGAAATCAAGATGGTAAGACATAGCCCCAGGCTTTTGAGTCTCACAGTCTATTATAGAGACAAATGAGCAAACAGATCAAAGTGCTTTAATGTGAAGAAGAGTGCCAAGGCTGAAAGTCAAGGGTAGTGTGGAGAAGGGAGAGTTGCCTCATTGAGAATTGATGTTACATCCTCAAAATTCATGTATTAAAAGAATCTGCATATTGGCCAGAAGGTAAGGTCTGTTCTGGAATCTGCCCAATGGAGTAAAAGGTAGTTGTGTCATTTTGGGAGATGGAATAGAGAGGAAATGGCAAGAGAATGGGTAGTTTTTTATGTTTACCTATTTTCTGAATTATACCTTATTAGAAATATTATTTAAAATATCCTTATACTCATTAATATTTTATTAAAGGTACCTGATCTCCTTTCTCTGTTTCTTTACTCCTTTCTTCTCTTTCTCCCACTTTCCTTTCCCCCCTTTTTGCTCTGATTAAAAAATAATCCTATTTATTTTAGAAAACTCCATTCTTTACTTATTCTGCTATTGCCTCATTCAAGTCCTCAGAGCTGGGTAATTACTGTTTCCCATCTAGTCTATCTAGATGGAAATATTTGGGCCTACTTCTGCTTGAATTCAGTGAGTTTTAAATGTGGAGAAACACCATCCCAGCTGTGGAAGCAGTCATCTCATAAAGTTATCCATATCTACAACTAAGTTAAGACTGTTGTCTCTAAGGTAGACAAAAAAAGATTCCTACAGTTTAGTTTGTACAAAGGAGAAACAGTAAACTGAGACAGGGAGTTTTTTTTTTTTTTTAATTAGGCTCAACCATTGAACATGAACTTGCAAGAGGGACACACATTGCTTTCACTACTCAATTGTTAGACTCTTATAAGCAAGGCATGTGCTTCCCTGTGACTTGGTAATCAACACAATCATGATGGCATTTTTGTGTCAAATAAAGGTGAGAAAAAGGCACAAAAACACACTTTTCTAACTAGATAACACAATCCTTCAAGAGAAAGAGCATGTCTATTTTGGTCAGTAATACGTAGTATGGAGTTAACAGCAAAGGATTTGGAACCAACTGTGATCCTGGCATGGCAACTCAATGTGTGCTGTCCCAGGAAAATTATTTACCCTATTAATGCTTTGGCTTCTCTACTTGTAACATTATGGGGATTGCATGTTTTCTGCTACAAGACCAAAAGGAAAATGTCTGAGTAGACCAATTCTGTATTCTATGGAGACTTCAGTGATCTGTTCACTGACTGAAAGCTTGTCTGATACAATTTTGTCAAGAGGACATGATCTTAAATGGCATCTCTCCAGAAATTGTAAGAGATCTTAGGAAAAACCATTGCTTTTTAATAAATAGAAATGAAGATTCCTGAAGGAAAGACACCTCACTGAATTCACAGATCATGCCAGTGGCTTTTCCAGAATACCTTCCGGTGCTCTTTCTATCCAAAATAGTGGCTACAGTTGTCAGTCATTCTTTTTGGAGTCCTGCAGGTCTCTGATATTCTTGACTAAACAGCCTGCAGCTTCTTCATAGTAAGCTCCAAGTGCATAGACAGAGCTTCTGTGAAGCTTCTCCATGTGTGACAGGAATTAATAAATACAATAGGAAATAATAGTCACTCTAGAGGATTAGGTATGCTGTAGGGTATAAATCTGTTTTTATGAAGTATTTAGAGAAAGGTCATTAAATTTAAAAAATTCTTCTGCCAGTCACAGCTCTTTCAACTTAATAAGGTGAGGTAATGTTAGGCAGTAAAAAACAGTCTAGTCATTGGGAACAAACATATTTTCTTTTTTTTTTTAATTTTCTTATTTTTAAGGATTTAATTTTTGATTTTATTTTTTAAACATATTTTCTTTTAAATTTCAACCCAACCATTGCTAGCTATGCCACTGTACCTATGTAGCATACCATCCATATCTTCAGCAACAAAATAGGAACAATAATTGCATGAAATAATATCACTGTTTTAGCTTTCTTTTATGATCTGTATGATATTTAGCCATGTAGCTTACATATCAAGGGCTTATCTCAGAGAAGACATATAAAACATGATCCTTATCTTCTCTTCCATTATGCACATGCTTTGATAGCTTTGACAACTGTTGAACCATCCCATTTTCCAATTCCCACCGTGTTCCAGGACACTAAATGTGTTCTGGGACACTAAATTAAAATCTTTCAAAGCAGTAGGCAGGCTATGGTATAGTAAGGAATGTCTATTTTTTTTTTTTGTTGTTGTTGTTGTTCTTGGTCCATGTCATAGAAATAAAAAAAAAAAACCTTAGATTTTTTCTGAGTAAATTGGAGTATTTGGGGTTATTTATAAGAAGCTATTATTGCTCTACTGAATTTATGCTAATAAGATGCCTTAGGGTGGATCCCCTAGGGCTTCAAGATGCAGCTGGTCACTAAAAGGACCAATGGACAAAGAGATGTAGCTTTTGGATTCACCCAGGAATTTCTTGGAAGGAAGAACGGTTGGAGACTAATCTTGGAAGAGAGCAATCTTGCCTAAGAGATTTGACAAACTTCCAAAGGGCAAACTCATCCATATAGAAGGGAGGTGCTTCATGGAAACAAACTTTTGTGCCTTAGGTCTTTCCAGACCTTACTCCTAATTTAGTTTTTCGCTTTCTTTTTTTTAATATATATTTTATTTAAACACCTTAACATACATACGTGATTGTGTTTGGGTTTCAGTCATGTAAAGAACACCACCCATCACCAGTGCAATGTTCCCATCACCAATGTCCCAAATCTCCCTCCTCCCCAACCGACCCCTGCCTGTACTCTAGACAGGCTTTCCATTTCCCTCATATATTCTCATTATTAGGACAGTTCAAAATGTAGTTATTTCTCTAATTAAACTCATCACTCTTTGTGGTGAGCTTCCTGAGGTTAGCTGTAACTTCCAGCTCTTCAACCTTCCTAATTAAGTAAAAAACATAAGTAAGGTCAATTTCTGATTTCATTGATTCAATCTAGCCAATTATGAGTATGTGGAGAGCCAAATAGGAAAGAAGTATGGGTAGCCTAGAACACACAAATTGTGAATGGCACTTGAAATGAATTTGATACGTGGGTACCTAATCCTTTCTTCTATGTACAGCTTGCATGTAATTAGTGCCAGTATTAAAAGACCCGTGACAACTTTTGGTTCCTATATAGAATGTATAGTTGTTATTAGAAGCTATCTAGCGGCTCTCTAACAGAAATAATCCACAAACCTTTCATCTCCTGTATTCCATATGCACATTTGTGGTTCTATAATCATCTATTTACAGGTAAAGAACATGTCTTGCATGTGTTAGGTATGAGACTCAATCCAAGCACTAAAAATGGTGTATCCATTATCCTTATCATTTGTTGCAAATATTAGTTATCTTGAGTATGTCATTCTCTTGATATATTTCATTATTATAAATATCTGCTCACTTTTCAGGTTCATTTTATGCTATGTACATCCTTTCTTCATTTTCTCTCAGTATGTCCTTCTTGAAAAGAGGGAACTAAACTTTCTCCTCATATAACAATATGCTTTATGGTATAAGAAGTTCAAGTGGAAAAAAAAATAAATTCATTTGGTTCTTAAAATAAATTTCAATACATTCATATTTAAGAACTAAAAGCCCTGTGTAAAGAGGAAAGCCATAATTTAATGTTTCTAATGCATCAGGAATTATTTATATAGCAAAAAATTATTATTATAGCAAAGGAGTTTAAAAGTCAAGGACTACAAGCTGAGAGAAAGCAGAGTCATAAAAATATCCTCTCGTTGTGTCCCTGGGTTAGCACATAGAATGATTAAAATTGTTACTGTCAAGTGAAAAGTTCTTAATGAAAGAACCCTGTCTCATGGGTCTTATGATCAAAATCTTTCCATATTGGTGCATTTTCATTGCCAGCATGTCTCCTGCCCTCATCTAATAAATAGGTCTTTTCCTATCACCTCAGCAATCTGTTTCTCTAGTGGCAGCAGGGAGATGCAGAACAAAGGAGTGAATGAAAAATTTCCTTTTACTAAAATGCCCTCATTTCCATCAACTCCTGATCCCCACTTAACCGCTCATTCATCCACTCATTAAAAAAACTCATTAATTTATTTCTTAATTAAAATATGACAAGTATCTACTGTATGCCAGACAGTGCTGAATATGAAGACAAATAGAAAAGAGAATGATGATCTTTAAGTAACTGGCACAATAGTGGGGAAGGAGAAATGACTGATCATTTTATAAATCATAGTGTTATTACTATTACGTTAAGGAGAAACAAGTTATGTAAGGGGCACAGAGCAAGAAATATCTAAATGTGATTGGAAGTAGGGATTTTATTAAAACTTTTGAACTAGGGAATAAAGAGTTTTAAATACAGAGAATGGTACTCAAGGCGAGATAGAAAAACAAAGGCAAAGCTCTAATTCTGTGAGGGCACATGAGAGGGTTTAGGAGAAGTGAAAGACTCATTGACATTAGAGAAATCATACAGAGAAAACCATAAAGATGACCAAGATTAAAAAAGACTTCTAGTATAAAGTGTTAGTGAGGACAGAGGGAAAGTGGCATTAACACCATAACAATTTCATCATGTTTTAAAAAATTAAAAAGTGCATATGCAGTTTGATCCAGTAGCTCCCTTTTGGGGATATTTCCTCCAAATAAATGAACACAGATTTAGATGCAGATATTCATAGTGAAGTAGCAGCTGGGGGCGGGGACTCACAATGAGTATTTGAGAAGTAATAAACCACCAAGATTAGAAGATATTTCTCTGCCATTATTCCTAACGCAGGTAAAAATATTATGGCTAGTTCCTTTGTAGACATGTGAACTAAGGTCTATTTGACTGTAACTGGTGTAAGCACAAGCTCAGAAAAGGCTAAACCCTTCTCCAGAGAGAAGCTCTGGCCAGAACAAATAGTTTTGATAAAGACAGGAGGTGGACCACCAAGAATTTTAAGCTCTGCTCTTTAATAACATTGAAACAATAAATGTTATCATAGTAGGAATCCTCAATATAAAGGCAAGGAGGGTGTGGTGTCACACACATCTGTACCCAAGATATTTTGTTCTCATTTCTCTCTGTCTCTTTCTCTGTCTGTCTCTTATGTCTCTTTTCATCCTGTCTCTCTCCTGCTCTCAGTCTCTCTCTGAATGTCTCTCTCTCCTCATAATCCTAAACAAAAGTATTTACTTCATTATTAATTTCCTCCTGATGTGTGTGTGTGTGTGTGTGTGTGTGTGTGTGTGTGTGTGTGTGTGTGTGGCGAAGACAACATACCCTAAAATCATGGGTAAGCATTTTCTTTCCTGCAGGGGCTCAAGACAGAATCTCACCAGTCCTAGATTTCTCTATCATCTTTCCAGGTGACTGAGATGGCTAGAGAGGGAAGAGGCAGTCTCCCATCTTGAGGCTTCCACCTCTCGCTCTTCCTGCTACTTCACATACGTCATCAGCAGCAGTAACACTATGCAAAGTAGCTATAAACTGGAAGCAATTCAATTCTGTGAATTGTTAGTAGATGAGTTGAATGTGTGGGCTCTAAACAATGAAATCCTACTCAGAGAAACAAAGGGGTAAATACCTAAACCCTGCTACCTAGAGTTGATCCCATTATATTAAATCAATCTCATTTCATTATATTAATTTTCCATAAAAGATTTGGTTTCTTATCACTCTTTTATTTTGCTACAGATTATGCTACAAAGGCAGAATAGGGACCATAGTTATCAGAACATGAAGTACAAACAGAAATCAACTGAAATTGGACAACAGGAAACTTCTTTGAAGTGTTTGAAATATCCTAAAATTGGATTGTGACCATGGTTGAACAATTACATGAATTTATTAAATGTCACAATCAATCACAATGATTAGGGGTGAAATGGAGCTATGTTACTTATACTTTCACAAAACCGGTTTTTAAAGTCCATGCTAGGAGAGAATGCTTTATTTGTATGCTGTCTGAGAGTTTGTCATCCTGCCACATATCAAATCTGATATTGTGTTCAGTGACCAAAGACAATAATTCACTTCAGATTCCGAAAGTGATATGAGACTCCTTTCTCATTCATCACTTATTTTTTTCTGTTATAGCGAGTTTGGAGATATTAAAGGTTGAATTACACAGAAATAACTTCCTCTCTTTATTCATCAAATCTCTTTCTTTTTTAAAATTCAAGGTTTGTTTTTTCTTTTTTGGTGCTGGAACATTCGATCAAGGTTCTTATAATAAAACAGACTATAAATATATCTGCAAAGGTTGTCTGACATTATCTATTCTCAAGCAGCTAAGCTCTAAAAGTCAAGCAGGAATAATATAAGATTAATGATAATTCTGCATTTTTTTTCATTATGTTAGGTAGACAGTGGGAGATAAAAGATAAGGATAGCCATTTTTCTTGTTTCTGAGTTCCCAGAACCACTGAGTCTCCATGTAATAATGGATGCTCCAGAATTCATGCTCACAGGGCAGGTCAAGAAGATGTTCGCAGCTAAATTACACAGAAAAAAAAAATGTCCAAGTCTCAGAATTTTATCTCTGATATAGTTAATTCTGAGGTGCAAAAAATTCAATTTCAACATCAATTAATTTTGCCACAGTCCCAATTTCCTTGGTAGGAAACTAGATATTCTGAAATTTGATTATTTGAGATAATTTTATAGTCAATATGAGATTGAAAACGAAATCATGAGTTCCTTATCATCCATGTAGTTCTTTGGCAATATATATCTCCCTACTTGCTGTCCTGATGAGATCTGATATAAGTATTATTATTAACATAATAATTTTACATTATTTCAACATACTTGACAAGAGGGCATACTTAGGAAGGGTATGCTTGCCTCTCAGACAAATGGAGCCCCATCTACTGTGAATTAGATCTAATCTTCAGCTTCTGACCCCTTGATGGTTCCTATCATATTTACAAAAATTACAGCTTGTACTGGTGAAATATTTCATAAATTTAAAGTAGAGCAAATCTTCCCCTCCCATGATACTGTCAAAAATATTGACTAGATATTAAATCTTGGAAAATTTGGTATCAGTAACCATATACTGAAAATGTTCCCTTCCTTGAATTTACTATTAAATCCAAATCCCTCAATGTGATAGCACTTGGAAGGAAGTTTCTTTAGAAACTGATTTGCTCATTAGCGTTAAGCCCTTTAAAAATAACCTTCACAATGTCATCTGTGGTTTAAGCTGCATTGTGTTTTGGTGCAAACTGATGGCTTCCACAGTGGGTGGAGCTAAAGTTTTCCAACATGTTCAAAGGTAGAAACATAGAGAGAAATTCAACTAGGGGAGTGGTCTACCAGCTTCTACAGGAACTGGGGCATCACCAACATTCCAACATCTCTGTTATCTTTCATCTTTATTGTTAAAGTTGCCCCCATATTATGATTATGCACAGTTGATTAGTTTACTTTATTTTCTTCCTATCTCTTATGTTCCCTTCTTGTCTCTTTCTCTATCTTCAAACGCTATCTACATAATTTTAATTAATATCAAATGGGAAATCTCAAATGTAAATTATTTACACATGATCCTTGGTAACTCTCCTTTCCAAATATATCACTCTCTCTCCCTGATCTTGCTCTAGCTCAAAAGGGATTATTATTTAACTTAACAAAGTTCTTAAATTAAAACTGTAGGAATCACTCTTTAGTATTTCTTCCTTATCTCCTACACCCACTATGTTTTATGACTAAATATATCACAAAATGAATTATTATCATCTTATCTAATTCTATTGAACTCACATCTACATTCATTTGCTTATGTGTTTGAAGTGACATTCTAATAATCTTTTTACAATCACTTCCATTCTTGATTCTCAGAATCAATTCTCCACAGTATTGAAAAAACAATTTTTTAAAATTGAAGTTAGAGCTCACATTTTCTGCTCAAGTTCTCCAATAAGTTTCACAAAATTTAGGATAAATGATAACATCTTTTCAAGACCTATGGTCCAATATATGCAATTATCTTACCAATCATTTTCTGCAACTTCTTAAAATTCATCAGAATCTTTGTTGCATCTTCAATATATCATGTGTGTTTCTGGCACAGATTTTTATATTTGTATTTTTTCCTGGAAATGTTCTTTCAGAACACATTTGCATTACCTTGTATCTCATTTCACTCTGATTTATAGCCACATGTAAACAATTTAGAAAAAAACCTTAAATTAGATCATTGAAAATTGGTTAATAAAGTGCAAAAATAATTTTTTTTGATGTTTGGGCCACACCCGGAGGTGCTCAGGGGTTACTCCTGGCTGTCTGCTCAGAAATAGCTCCTGGCAGGCATGAGGGACCATATGGGACACCGGGATTCGAACCAACCACCTTTGGTCCTGGATCGGCTGCTTGCAAGATAAACGCCGCAGTGCTATCTCTCCGGGCCCTTGATATCTTTTTTTTTTTAAGTGCAAATTTTTAAATACAAAAGTATCAAAGTGCCTTTTGGGGTCTAAAAATGACATTCTCTAATCATTTTATTTATTTAAGCTTCCTTATTTGAGAATGAAAGCAATGATCTCTGTATATATACAGATATATGACAAAAATATTTTGATTGTTTTTGGTTCATAAGCTGTGATACTCAAGTATTATTCCAGACTTTGCACTCAAGAATCTTAATTCTCAGGAGACTACATGGGATGCTTGGGATTGAACCCAGGTGGCTTACACACAAAGCAAGTGCCTTTACTGTTGTCCTATAGCTCCAACTTCTGTTATTACAAGATCTTTATGTAGATAAAATTAAAATGGTAAGATCTTGTGATGTATAATTTATATAAACAAATAAAATTGCTTTTTTTCAAATAAGGAAGCCAAAATAAATGAAATGATTAGCTGTTATAAAGACGATAAGCACACTAATACAATAAGTTACTAAATACTCTCTTATATACTATTTCAGTGATATAAGTAATATAATATACTATTATATGACAATTTAACAAAAGCAGTATAAAATTTATTGTCTAATAAAAACTTTACCATGAAAGACTGAGTACTCATTCAATCATACTAGTGTGTAGTTAACATACTTCATTAGAAACTCACTTTAATCAGTTTAGTTGGGAGTTATCTTTTTAAGTTTAAAGTTAGCAAACAGTTAAATGTTATTTACAGTTGAGTCTGGAGATAAATTGATTTAAAGATAAAAGAAAAGGATATATGTAATACTATTACTTGTCTTGGGCACTTTTAAAATAGAATCTAAATTGTTTCTCTAAGTAACCCAAATATTGAATCACAAAGAACTATTGAAGTGAGAACTTGACTATATCTTTGCCACAGAAATTGTTTTTTTTTTCTGAATCTATCTAACACAGTATTCTTGGTCAATTCTGTTTAATTTCCTCTCATTCAGAAATCTGACACATTTGAGCTGTTCAAGTATTTTTTATTCCTTAAAATAAAACCAAACAAAATAATACAAAAACAAGGGACTGGAAAGATAACAGATTGGTAGGGCATTTGCCTTACATGTGGCCAACCCCAAATGGACTCTGGTTGGATTCCCAGCATCCAATATGAATCCCCGAGCCTGCCAGGATCGACTTCTGAGTGCAGAACCAAGAGTAATCCCTGAGTTCTACCGGGTGTGACCCAAAAATCAAAAACTAAAACAAAACAAAACAAAACAAAACAAAACAAAACAAAAACACAACCAAAAAACCCAAAGCTATGCTTCATTATGGGACAGTTTTGATACTTAGAATGCATCCCTCATATTAGATCAAAATCTGTAACTTTTGAAGTTCTGCAGCTGTTTTGATGGAGTAAAAATCTTATGCAGATAGTTCAAGTAGTGTTCAAGTAGTGTGCTCATTGAAACTCAGGGGGCTTTGAACTCAGGCCTAGATTCTAACTTTTCCATTTATATTTTCTTGAGCAACTTGCTTCTCTTCTGTAAGCAGATTATAGTATAATTTATTTAGTTGGCTTATTATAAATCTTTAATGACAGACTACATACTCAATCCCAGGCTAACAGCAATTTAATGCAATTGAAAAACTGTATACTGCCCTCTGCTGGAAAACTGACTTAATAACTATCTAAATCTGTAGGAAAGATTAACTTGGTTTCCAAAGAATTGTCTTTACTATAATGTTTGAGAGCCAGTGTCTAGCTTGAAGAACTCCCCCTGTAAAGTTAGCATCTTTTATTTCCCCAGATCTTGGCCTCATACTCACAGACCAGTTACAGGCTAGGTACTTTGAAGAGGTACCTAGACCTTACTCTCTGTGGTCACCGTTTGGCAGTAATTTTGATGGTGATGACCAAAGAGGCTATTATCTTGGAAGGTAAAAAAAAAAAAAAAAAAAAAAAAGCTAGGAAGAGGCTCACAATGATCAATGTGTTTATTTAAAATAAAAGCGGGAACAATTCTCATATTTTTTGGTCTTCATCATCCATGGGATTTTCAAATATGAAATATATGACCTTAAACATTTAGTTATTGAAAAGAGAACAATAGCAGCAAGGAAATACAAAACTTAAAATGCTTTTGGAAGATCTCATTTAAATTGTAATGGGTTGTCAAGGGAAACTAATGGACCTGAATTATCAGTTAATGGAACCATTTTCTTTTAGTTGGAAGCACAACACATGTTAGGAACAGTGTTAAGTGCTTTATATACTAGGTGTACCTTATCTAATTTGTGACCTATGTAACCTGCTCCTCCTCATATCCTTTTAGTAAAAGTCTTTCAGACTAGTCACTGAAGCAGATCTTAGGGGTTGACTTAGAATTTTCTTTGTCCTTTATCCATATTTTTTTTTAGTATTTCACTAATTCCTGTACATCTTTACCCAAACATAAGAAAAATACATGGCCATAAAATACATGTAGCAATCCCTTAGTATAATACAGCATGAGAAAACACCACACAAAGACCATGTATGCCATTATTCAATATTCACATAATAAAAATGTTATAAATAAAACATGTACAAGGGATAGTGTGGGATTTATTTCCACTTTTGTGCTCAGGGGTTATAAGATTACACCTAGCTATTAACTCAAAACAAAGGCATTCCCTCATCTTCTTCTTTTCTTTAAACCTTTCCTTTGATATGTAAAAGTCCACCTGGATCACTCTACCCTGCCAACCCTGGTGGATTTTGTTCTGGAAAAATAAAGAAAGCTGTTTGGCTTGGTGCACTTGGAGAGACACCACAAGGGAGACACAAATAGAATCCATGATTCTTTCCTGACTGGCTTGGTTTATTAATTCTTTGCTTCTACCGTGCTTCTTCAGACCCATCAGCATGGGGTGATCTCACAACATGTGGGAAGTGCTTGGTAGAGTACATGGTGCTGGACATTGAACGTGGGTCCCTGTATATAAATTGTTAATTCAGCCAATCTGGCTATTTCTTTGCCTTCTTAAGTGAATAAGAAACACTTTTAATGATATAAAACTAGCTTTTAAAAATCAATAACCATTTTGATAACTATTATTTTTAAATTAGTAAGAAAAAAATTTCTAATCAATACTCAATACAATATTCTCACAAAGCAAAAACAATGTTTATGAAGAAGCTTAAATATACCTCAATTGGACTCAAAAGGCAACTTGGTGGTTCAGACACTTTGATGTGATGAGATTTATGCTTCTCTGGAGGTGTGAAATTGTATCCCTGGCACATTTTGGTTTTGTAGACTGATGGAATGCTAATAATATTTGTTTGGAAAAGTAAGAGAAATGTGATATATCATATCAGATTTAGAATAAAAACAAACATTTACAAATAAAATTAAAATGCAGCTGGAGGCTTTTGGTTCTGCAAAAATCATTTGCCAAATCAACCCACTTGATAAGGAAAATCATAAGTATAGAAGGTGGCATATATGTGCTATTCTGGAGACTCTCCAGTGCAGGGTGGATTAGACAAGGATTATCCTGGAAACAGAAGATAATCATGAGTTAAAAAAAATACATAGAGTAAGTAACTCTTCAAAGTTACAAGGAAAGTTTATTGTGAAATCAGAAATAGAAATTAGGGGGCTGAAACAATAGTATAGTGGGTAGGGCATTTGCATGTGGTTGGCCCATATTTAATCCTCGGCATCCCATATGGGCCTCAAAGCCTGCCAGGAGTGATTTCCTGAGTACATAGCCTAAATGCTACTGGGCACGACAGAAAGAAGAGAGAAAGAGAAGAAAAGAGAGAGAAAGAAAGAACAAATAAAGAAGAAAGGAAGACATAAAAAGAGAAAAAGAAAAGAAAAGAAAGGAGGGAAGGAAGAAAGAAAAAGAAGAAAGAAAGAAAGTAAAAAAGAAAGAAAAAAGCAAAAAAAGTGTTTTAATAAATGAGGTGGGTTCTGTCTATGAAATTAGTTATAGTACATCTTTCATCTTTCTCTTTCTCTTGATATTGTTCAGTGACCTATGTTCTATTTCTTTTCTTTTCTTTTCTTTTCTTTTTTTTTTTTTGGTTTTTGGGCCACACCCAGTGACGCTCAGGGGTTACTCCTGGCTATGCGCTCAGAAGTCGCTCCTGGCTTGGGGGACCATATGGGACGCCTGGGGATCGAACTGCGGTCCTATGTTCTATTTCTTTTTTTTTTTTTTTTGGTTTTTGGGCCACACCCGGTGACGCTCAGGGGTTACTCCTGGCTATGCGCTCAGAAGTCGCTCCTGACTTGGGGGACCATATGGGACGCCGGGGGATCGAACCGTGGTCCGTCCTAGGGTAGCGCAGGTAAGGCAGGCACCTTACCTTTAGCGCCACCGCCCGGCTCCCTATGTTCTATTTCTGATTTGCCTTCTAATTCACTGCCGGATCTTATATATAACTTCCTTTTTATGAGTCTAGCTCTCTCATGTAAATGATATCTTGATGGTACTCACCTCAGCAGATCTTTTATTTTCTTTTAGCATCTTAGAGGTTAACAGCCTGCAGAAATTCTTTCTATACTGTCTAAAGATGCTTGAGCTTTCATTATTAGAATGAGCTCAGCTATTCCAAATTCTTTTCTTCAGGAATATTCTACATGGCTGGTATAAAGGTATGGTATCTAAACCACAGAACCATCTGTACTTAAAGTATGAAACACAAATTATAATATCAGTCAAATATATCCCTATTAAGGAGGCAGATATTAGGAAACCTGGAGACAATGGTGAAGAGAAATTGGCATCAGAGTTATTGGTGTTGGGATTGTATGCCTGAAAATCTACCATGGGCCTGGTTGTAAATGATAGTTCTTAAATTAAATTTTTTTTTTTAAAAAAAAAACTGTTTTTGTGGAGATGGGAAGTGAAGCCGGGACTGACACATCTTTGTGAAGTGCTTGTCTGGCTTCATATTTTGGCATCTCTGAAAATGTCACGAATTCCTCGCAACTGAGAGAATGAATGAATGAAATTTACTTTTGTTCTGAGCCCATAGGCAAGAAATCAATGAATATTGAAGAAACTCATATAATTAGGAATCCCTGTGAAAGTGAAGATATCTGGGGATGGTGTCAAGATGACTTGAGACCCTGGGGGAACTATCCTGGTTGCTGCAAGATTAACATCTGGAACAAAGCCCAGCAGTCCCTGGCAGAGGAGGATGTAAACATCCCTGAGAAGCGCCTGCTTCTCCTTGTGCTATATGAGCAACTCAGCTTGTTCCCCAAGGAAGGTTTAGTGATAGGCCAGACGCAATTAAACACAGTTTAGCTCCACGAAATATGCAAAATTTAATAAAGACCTAAAAATAGGAGGGAATAGATTACAGTTGAATAACCTGAGGATGAGAAAGACCGTGGAAATTGCTTCCCCTCTCCCCCGGAAAAAAAATCTAAGACTTACCTCATAATGTATTTTTAGAGTGCTCTTAGTTAAGGTGGGGCTTATATTGGATATAATTTGAATTGTAATGATACATTCCTTGAATAATTCACTCCCTATATGATACTTCTGGAGGTGGGGAGTATGGCACTGTACAGATTAAGGGACTCATCCAGGTCCTAGGTACTCTGTTCTAGTCTTTAGCTTATGCCCAAAAGTTAGTGCTATCTTTCCATGTTCATGGATCTTTTCATAGTCACTTGAGAAGTGGGTAGTGAAGATTTCTGACTCCTAAAGGCCAAATGAAAAGAGATAAAGGCTTTAGGAAAAAAGTATGGTTACCAGCCAATAATTGGCTACAGGGAAATTATTATGGAAGAGCCACTCCGTAAAATTAGCTCAGGGTCCTTCAGTGAGGACTGGAATTAAAGACAAGAAAGGCCAGAATCACAGGCTAGACCTCAAGAAGGAAAAGTAAAATTCCAATTCAGAGCTGGAACAAACTGTCGGAAACTAGGCAGAGTTTTCAGAGTTTAAGGAAGGAAGAGACTTTAAGTTTGTGAGGAAAGACAAGGCTGTTCACTATGCAATATGGTCTTTTTCAGGGTTAGAAATTTCCTGCCTAATAGCACTGACAGAATTTTAGAGATATCATCCTTACTTGTATACAAGTAGTAGAAGTTTTTTAGTAAAATCACTTTTTATTCTGTATATTTATTTGAAGATTCTGAGGATACTAGACTTAACTTCTTTAAGAATTTGTGGGGCCTGAGCGATGGCACAGAGCAGTAAGGTGTCTGCCTTGCCAGTGCTAGCCTAGGATGGACTGCAGTTCAATCCCCCTGCGTCCCATATAGTGCCCCAAGCCAGGCATGATTTCTGAGTGCAAGCCAGGAGTAACCCCTGAGCATTACCAGGTGTGCCCCCCCCAAAAAAATAAAATAAAAAGAATTTGATAAAAATTTTTCTTCGTAATTTAAAGAGGGAAAAAATGGTAGATCTTTATTATTCCATGGTGCTGGGATTGAGACAAGAGTTCAAATATCCAACACTCTAAGAAATAAATATTTGGATCAGTCATCAGATAAAAAATCCATGTTAAGTGAATGCTGCTGAAGTAAAGAAAACATAGGTGAGTTATGGAAGAAGGTGCTTGAAAATGCTAGAAAGTGAAAGCTGAAATTGCCATGACAATTTTCTTGCAATTTGGTAAGAATAAATGGTATGTGTATGTAGACCACTGACTGTTTTATTCTAATCCTATTTAACATATAATACAGAATAATATATGTTGATTTTATATTACAGCATTTAAGTACTCTTAATTTTATCATAATAGATTATGAAGTATGCAGGTAAGTTACATGAACATTTTACGTCTGGGGAGAAGGATAGAACTTTTTTATTTTATGTAGCTAAATTTCATTATGCTTGTAAAAGTGATAAATTTGCTGTTACATTTAATTCAAGAGTAAGTGTGTTTCAAGGAATCTGTTGATGTGCTATGTATATACAAGGCATATATTTGTGATGGTTAGTTGTTATATATATTATCTTCCACATAATGTTCAGATAACTGGTTTGAGGTTTAATACTAAACTAAAGAAGTGAAAAAATAGCCCTTCCCAGTGTAACATCATTCAGTCTGGTGAGGTTTGGAATGAAATTAAAAGACAGAGAAAGTTCAATTCTAATATCTGTTTGCTAAATGGACATTGATCTTTTACCTTTGTGATTCTGATTCTCTGGACTGAATACTCAATGAAAACATATGTACTGAGCCTCTTACCTCAGAGCTTTAGAACTGTGGCCTCTTCTATTCTGGTTCTTCAAAGTGAATTGGGACAAGTCTTGATACTACTTAGGTCTATACTTGTTTAAGTGAATGTCATATAACAAATAGTTTTAGCTCTAAAATAAATTAAAATAATAATTATGGTAATCAGGACCTGTCCTCTGTGAAGGGAAGTAACAACAGAACCATAGAATGCCTTATCCTCAAGAAAACACATTCCAATCCTTAAGAGATTTAAAATATTTTAGACTGCATAGTCCAAAACTTAGTTATGTAAACAAGAATGGACAACATACTATATTAAATTACTTGAATTTACTTACATAGGTTAAAATCATATTATAATCATTTATCACAATTGACTTTTATTGATTATGTTAACTTAATTTGCTATTCTTTTAAGTTTTATCAGAACACATAATATGAAATAAACTTATATGCTTGCCAAGTCTCAACAAAAAACAGTTACATGAAATTTGTAGTCTCTTTTATGAAAGAGAAACAATGCTCACTTTCAGGAGCAGAAGGAAGAAAAGAAATAGTAAAGAGTTTCCCACTAAGGCTAATCACAGATGATGAGTGGTGGAGAAAGCTAGGGACACATGAGGCATTTCAGCCATGGTGCAACTTTATGCTTGAAAGACAACTCTTAGAATATTCCATCTGTCACAATCTTCTCTTCTTTCATTTCCCTCTTTGCCCCTTTATTTTCCTTCTTTTTTCCCTCTTGATTCTTTCTTTTTTGGTATATTGTTACATCTGAAAGCACAATGATAATTTAGTTCAGAGATTTCCCCAAAGACATGTTATCATGAATAACTTCATTAATCATTAATAATTTGGATAATAAAATTGAAATAATAAAGCATGGATAGTTAATTGTTAAAATTAAATATTCATAATTAAAATTGAACAGCAACTGAATACTGTTGAAGATAAAAGATGAGCATATGGAAGTCCATCCAATGTGTATATGATAAAATTTCCATGATAGATAAAAAGAAGGCAATAAATGAAATGAGTGATATACAAATTACTAAAATATGAACCGGGATAAATGTTAATCAAGATAAATTAATTAAGGCTAATAAAGATAAAAAACTAATATGAGCTTGTTCCAAGAAGTTAGGATAACAAGGAAACGGTCTTAAGAAAATTAAAAGAAATATTAAAGATCAAAGCAGAAATATATGAAATATATAACATTAGGAATACAAATTTCTTTGGCTTGCTGCTTGTTTGTTTTGGAGCCATACCCAACAGTGTCCAACAGAGTAATCCTTACTCTATGCTCAAGGATCACTCCTGGCAGTATTCAAGGGGCTATATGGAGCCTATAGAGATGATTGGTAAGTCCAAGTTACTGTCAAAACTAGAACATTTGGAAAAAAAGATCAACGTATAGATTATAGAGTGAAAATAAAGCATTCAATGGCTCCACATGATACACTCAATCAAAGCACAATATGAGAGTCACTTTTGAACCCAGCAGTTGTACACAACAAAGACCAGCAGCACACATTCATAATGAAACTTCATTGAATGAAAATATGGGTTAAATGTTTGCCTACCTGTTCTGTGTGGCTTACCTGTTTACTTAGAGGAATTGTCTGTGTGTGCATGAATACATGTACTTGTATGTGTGTATGAGCATAATTGAATCAGACTGAATATAGTCAAAGTTATAATAGTTAACAGTAACAATTTATAGACCATAACCAAGGACTTGGGGGAAGCACAGGGCCTTTAATGGAAATAAGAATGGTGTATTCCATTAGTGAGAATTTAAATACATGAGAAAGGAATTGCAGACATTTTATTGGTAATCCTGAATGATGGGTGAGCATTCTGGACTGTTAACTACTGGAGAAGAAGACCTGAATAATGCCTCTCTCTGAGTTATCACTGAGGAACCTGTGAACCTATGTGCCAGCAGTGAAGCCCTTGCCTTTACTGAGAAGGAAGAAAACCTTAAACCATCAGCTACAATTTTAGTAAGTTACTGAAACCTGATATTCCTGTGTCTCTTTCTTTTTTTTTTTTTTTTGGTTTTTGGGCCACACCCGGCGGTGCTCAGGGGTTACTCCTGGCTGTCTGCTCAGAAATAGCTCCCGGCAGGCACGGGGGACCATATGGGACACCGGGATTCGAACCAACCACCTTAGGTCCTGGATCGGCTGCTTGCAAGGCAAACGCCGCTCTGCTATCTCTCCGGGCCCCTCCTGTGTCTCTTTCAACATCACTTGTCCAGATTTTCATCCGAAGCTTCTATTAGAATTCCAAGTGCCACCTTTCTTTGTTTTCTTAGAACATACCTTGAGAACTCTGGGGAAAAAACAGGGGTGTGTTAAAATGTGGTAACAAGGTGCAGGAGCGATGGTGCAAGTTGTAGGGCATTTGCCTTGTACGTGACTAACCTAGGTCTGAGTGCAGTTCGATCCCCCAGAGTCCCATATGGTCCCCCAAGCCAGGAGCGATTTCTGAGTACATAGCCAGGAGTAACCTCTGGGTGTCACCGGGTATGTCCCAAAAAAGCAAAAAAAAAAAAAAAAAAAAAAAAAAGATAAGGACAAGATATTCATACAATGTCTACTGGGAAGAAAGATGCATATACAGCCCACCTCACCCCACCCCTGTGGCCCAGCATGTGGAATAGCAAGAAGCAGAAAATGCTTGTTCAGCTTCTCTGAAAAGAATTTGAAACAAGGGGTAAAGACCTGAATCCATACCTTGGAACTCATAGAAAGGGAGGCAACAAAACCTAAATTTCAGGAAAAACTTTTCTGGGAGGTGTAAGTAAAATCTCTCCCCACAGAAGCTGTTCATTCTCTCTACTTTCTCTTCTCAACCCAACCCAAATTTTAGAGTGAAAATATGTTTTCTTCCATTGTCTTGGTTCTTACAGTCTTTTCAAGTTTAGGAATACCTTAAATCAAATGAAAACCTAAACCCAATTTTTAAACCCAGATTCTAAATGAAAAGCCATCACCACCTTCACTCCTTGCTATTTTCATCTGTCTTGGCTTTGGTCTCAGGATCAGCTACTTCACAAAGGTCCCATTCTTCATCACTGTTCCAGTCATTATTCTTGTGTCCAAATAGCAGAGTTAAACCCCTTTCTTGTTTTGTCCAAATTTGAGAGAAAGGGTTAGTTTATATTTAATTTAATAGAAGCCTATTTAAATATATTTCTTTTTACTTCCCATCTACCTCCTGGGGATAAACTTTCTTTCCACTTTTAGCTACTTTTTAAATTTAAATAATATATGCACACACTCCATTTGTTATCATCTATAGGTCATGCCCCTTCCTCTTTACTTGTTGCGATTGGACATTGGCAATTACTTTCTGCATTTTAACCCTCTTTCTGTCAAAAACCAAATAATTTTCTTGAAAATTTTACAGTTGATTATATTATCTTTCCCTTTTGTTACCGTAATCAAATATTCAATAAATCAACAAAAAGATAATTTCTTTTCTATTTTTCATCATTTTGTTGTTGTTAGTTTCCTGAAATTTATGGATTTCCTCTTGGATCATTTAATTATCTGGAAATAAACAGGGATTCTGTACACCAATAAGCAGAAGTTATAAAATGTGAAAAGTATTTGAGAATTAACAAGAGACTAAAGTAATTGTCATCCTGTCTGAATAGAGAAAGAGGAGCAATAACAGAATGGGGGAAAGTACCCACAGTTTGTCTTGGTTACTTCGTTACATAAGGTTTTATCACATTTGCAGAGAACAGGCAGAAAAAAAAAACATAGATACGGTGCCTACCATTCTTACCCATTAACTAAGGATGTTTGAGGGTGAACATGTCATTGACAGTTCATAAAACTCAGCTTCATAAATAACAGAAGAGGGCAGAGGTATTGGAAGGTGAAACCAAGGAAGGAAAGCAGATAATAAGAAGATATCCCTCTGATATCATTGCTTTCTTTCTTTATACCTGACATTCTATTCATTTGGTCACTAGCAATCATTGTCTCAGTATGAATGTGTGCAGCAGGTATGACAGAGTACAATAGTTGATGCTGAAACAGACAAAAATAGGCATTGAATTCCACTGCTAATTCAAGCTTTAAAACTAAAGCTCAAAAGAGCACAATTCTTTTGAAAAAAGAAAAGTGCTTTTGTTTTTGCTGTTAATGGCAAAGTTTAGGTGCCTCAGAGCTCAGGAAATGTCTATGCATTAAGGTAGAAGAAAATACTAAATATTGTAAGAGCTTGTTTCTATTTCTAAAGAAGCACAGGTGATTGTGCAAAACAATCTGAAAACCATAACCATAATATAAAGGGCACTGTGTATTTAAAGGGGCCATTGATATAAAACCAAACATGAAAAAATACTGACAATTTTATTTTTGCCTACCCAATTAGTTTTAGTTAGTTTAGCTTCCCATGGTGTATTTTAGGGAGACTATCAGTGTTATAATTTAAAACTTGTTTTCAAATTGTTGCTTGAGTAGAAGTTGGTGTCTAAAATTTCTAGGTTAGTAATCATCATAATAATAAATATTTCCCTAGTAGTATTTGCAAGCCTTTCTAGTATACTGCTGTACTAGCTTTGCTTTCAAAATAGGTATGAAGTAAAAAATGTTATCATTTCATAGATGAAGGAAATAAAGGTCTGAGAGGCTCAGTGAGAGAAGTATTTGGTGGGACTGCAAATCACATTTAGGAGAACTGGCTGCTGATTCCATACTTTTTTTTTTTTTTTTTTTGCAATGCATAGCTTTTTTTTTAACATTTTATTTTTTTTATTTAACCAACTTTATTACATGCATGATTGTATTTGGGTTTCAGTCATGTAAAGAATACCACCCATCACCAGTGCAACATTCCCATCACCAATGACCCAAATCTCCCTCCTCCCCATTCCATACTTCTAATCACTCTACCTAACTACTTGAATGAGACTTATGGCAACTACATGCTATATACTCAGTCTGGGGCAGATGAATTCTAAGTTTTCTTATGTATGTACTCAGAAAAGGAAACAGAAATCTTGAGCAAGAAGGCCTGAAAAAATGTTGCCAGAAGGTAAAGGGGGACTAGAAAAGGATCTGTATAAATATTAATAATTGACACCCCCAAATGGGGGAGATCTCTGTCAATAAAACAATTTATATATATATATATCTATATATGCTTGCATGTCTATAATATATTTATATAGAACTTGCTAACTCAGAAACAATGGATTTAATGCAATTTTTTAAAAAAAATTAACAAAGCTTTTGGAAAGTCTATAACAATATTAAATGATCTCTAGGTTTTTTGGGGGAGGGGTCAATCTGGTGCTGCTCAGGGGTTACTTCTGGCTATGCAGTCAGAAATCACTCCTGGCTTGGGGGACCATATGGGACACCAGGGATCAAACCCAGGTCCATCCTGGGTCAGCCATGTGCAAAGCAAACGGCCTGCAGCAGTGTTATTGCTCCATCCCCAAATGATCTCTAGTCTTATAATCATCTATATTGTAAATGTTATAGATAAAAATGTAAGTATGACAGTAAAATATAGAAAAGTATTCTAAGAAAAATTAGCCAAAATTTCCCCTCATTTGATTAAAAATATTGAGATATAGATACACAATTATAGTAAATTTATAGTTAAAAATAGTGATAAATTATATGCAAGCATCATAGTTAAAGATGAGGTAAAAATCCTGAATGTATTTAGAGAAAACAAGACACAATGAACATAGAAGAACATTTTAATTACAAATGATATCTGATATCATATTAAAAGCAAACTAATAATGCAATCCAGAGGATTATGAAATGGCAATTTTAAGCCTCCAAAAAAACCCCCAAACCCTGTTAGTGCTGATTTCTACAATAAACAGATACTATTTCAAAACACTACTGAAACCATGTTACCTAAGCTCTAATTTAATTTTATTTTAAAAAGAATGAAGATATTTTCAGGTTATTAGAAGCTCAGGAAATGTTATTATTGCCAGCAGAAACACAACAAATATATGTTGTAGGATATTCTGATACTCTTCAGACTAAAGTAAAATGACCCTAAATACAAACTGGAACGTGTAGGAAGGAATAAAGTACACAATAAAGGATAATGAAATTGTGAACACAAAATGTTATTTTAAAATTTTCTCACCATTACATAAAAAGCAGTCATCCCCTTATCCCCATAGATAGGGGGTGGTAAATAATTTTTTTCCCTAAACCTATTTTGCTGTACACTTGGGAGTGAGAACTGAGGATATTAAGCATCAGGTATGAAATTAAAATGGGTTTTGGGAAATGGGATATATAAAACACCAAGTGAGAAACATGCTCATGCAGTGCTCAATATAGACTCTGATTGATAATTTAATGATGTGTTTCTTAGCCTGAGGATGAGACTAGAGTGGATAAAAACAGAGAGAAAATAAAATGCATTAGTGAAAAAAATCTTTTTTTGCTATGAGAAAGAAAATACAGATAGGGTAACAAAAATAAAGCAGAATATAGTTATAAACCAATCATATTGGGGCCAGAGAGGTGGTATTAGAGGTAAGGCATCTGCCTTGCAAGCGCTAGCCTAGGACGGACATTGGTTCGATACCCCATATGGTCCCCCCAAACCAGGGGCAATTTCTGAGTGCCTAGCTAGGAATAATCCCTGAGTGTCAAATGGGCTTGGCCCAAAAAACCAAAAACCAAAACATAACAACCCAATAATATTGTAATTGCATAATATAAAAGATACAATAAAGAAAATTCAAATAAATTTTATTTTATTTTTGTTTTGGGGGTCACACCCTGAGGCACTCAGGGGTCATTTCTGGCTCTGCACTCAGAAATCGCCCCTGGCAGGCTCTGGGGACCATTTGGGATGCCAGGAATCAAACCCAGGTCTGTCCTGGGTCTGCTGCATGCAAGGCAAATGCCCTACTGCTGTGCTATCACTCTGGCCTCTCAAATAAATTTAAAAAATCAACACCAAATTATGTGATTACTGTAAGAAACATATTTTAAATTTGACAACACAAAACTTATCAGTAAAAGGATACAAAAAATATACCAGGTTTGGGTCAAAGAGATTGTACCCAGGGTAAGGCCAATCCAGTTTTAATATCAGAATTCATTAGTAGTGATCCAAAGCCAAGAGGCAGAAGTAAGTTCTGAGCACCACTGAGTGTGATTCCAAAATGAACAAACAAAAATTAAGCATATAAAAATTATAGAGTCAAGGGCAATATTTCATATACTGACACAAACAGTAGTTATTTAGGAGACATACAAAGCTAAGTATAATTCTAAAACAGCTTTCAAATTTTTGAATGCAAAAATGATAAAATTAAAATGAGAAATAGAAAATTAACAGTTATAGTTTTATATTGCAACATTCCTCTCTCAATAATTCATAGAGTAAATAGAAATTCAGTTAAAATATATATATAAGCAAATTTACCTCATTGCATTTTTCTTATAAATTTTATTGTGAGTAATTTATCTAAATATTGTTTAGAGTTGCACAATTATAAGCATGAATATTTTTATAAGTTAATTTTGAACTAACTGCTAATAATATAGCACATATCTTAATTCTTTCAGAATTGGTATCGTCTTAAATATTGGTTATTCTGTCAACTTGATGCAACTACATTAATCCTCTCTAGTTTACTTACAAAGTAAGTAAGTATGGTAAGTAATTCAAACACTTGAATATATTTTCTTACTAATTTTTGTATTTTCAGGAGAAATAAATTATAGACATCAATAATGTAATGATTATTGTTATAAAATATCACAGTTGTTCCCAGGTCCTATCAGTAAATAAAACGATGAAATACATTGTATACTGTAAAGAAAATATATCATGAGTTCAGACTACATTTTATAATTTAAATGGTACCAAAGTTTGTAGACAGTAAATTTTCAAAAAAGTTCCAGTCAATTGGATAAGATTATTTTCCCTCAACAAAAAGTACAGAATCAACTGGCTATTTATGTGAAAAAAAGAAAGAACCTTCATCTCTATTTCTCAGTATGACCAAAAGGTATAATAATGAAAAATGCACTAAGACCTAAGTGAAAGAGAAAAATATAATATTTTCAGTTAAAACTAGAAAAAGTATCCTTGCAAATTTGAGCTAGCAAAGATTTCTTATAAATCTGTTTTGTTTATTGTTTTGATAAAAATCAGTACAAAATCAATAATTACAAAAATGGTAACTAGACTTGTTCAATGATTTTGTACTTCTATTTTAAAAACTTTAGTTAAATGTAGAGTTAAATGAAAGAGTGGAGGAAATGTTCTTTGCACATATATCAAATAGAAAACATCCCCTAAACCATATAAAAATCTTTGTAATTCAAAATTGAAAAAAATAATGGTATTAAGAGACTAAATTAGATACATCAAAAAAGAAACTACAGTTAGTAGGTCCTACTGGCTTATTTAGTTATTCACTGTTGCCATGTTTAAATTATATATAATTTTTAAATAAGTAGTTTCACTTTTTAATTTTATATTAAAACCTATAAATTATTAGCAGTAGGTTCTGCAAATGGACAAAATTTTAAATTTTGGTCCCACAAGTCATTCATTAGTCAAAAATCAAAAGCAAATTAATATTAAAATCAGAATATAAATACTGATCAAGATATACTAGGGTAGGGACAGAGCGGTGGCACAAGCGATAAGGCATATGCCTTGCTCGATCCTGCCTAGGACGGACAGCAGTTCAATCTCCTGGCGTCCCATATGGTCCCCCAAGCCAGCAGCGATATTTGAGTGCATAGCCAGGAGTAACCCCTGAGCATCACTGGGTGTGGCCCAAAACCAAAAAAATAAAGGGGGGGGGTTACTAGGATGGTTAAAATATAAAAAGATAGCAAAATTAAGCACAGGAGAAAATAGGAAAAATAAAACTTTCTCCTATAGGTAGAACAGTAAAATATTAAAAATCATTATATAAATTATTTGATTGTATCTTCAAAGATAAAATTATATTAGTCATATAATATTATAACATAATATAATATAATTAAACTAGAACAGTATACTCCATCATAGTAGATCAATTCAAATAAAATAAAATGAAAGATTTGCATGTATGACCTGAAACTATGAAACACATAAAAAGAGGGGAGGGCTTGTCTTCCACTCTTAAAAAGTTGGGTATTTAAATCATTGTAAGACCATAAAGTAACAATAAACAAATGGAACTACTTCAAACAGAAAAGCTTCTGCAAAAATAACAGGCTACTGTAAAAGGAAAATGGAATTATGCTGAATTGAAAATATATTTGCAAATCGTAAATCTGACCAAGAGTTAAAACCTCCAAATTATAGAAAGATTAGTAAAACTTGACAACAAACTAATAAAGGATCCAATTAAAAATGGGCAAAGGATCTGAAGAAACAATTCTCCAAAGAAAACATGTAACTGATAGACACATAAAAAGATGTGCATCATCTTTTATTTTAGAGACATGTAAATGAAAACAGCAGTAAGAAATCATTAACATCTGTAAGAATAGCTGTTATCTCTAAGAAGCAGCAAGTTTTTCAGAGGATATAAAAAGGAGGAATCCTTTGTACTATGTTGGTGTGAAGGCAAATACATGCAGTCAACTTGGAAATCAGTCAAGAGATTTCTCAAAATGTTATAAATGAAAATGTTATATAAACATTAATTCAAAGATATATATATATATATACATTTTTATATTCTTTTCTTTTTCTTTCTTTTCTCGTTTTTGTTTGTTTGTTTTTATTTTTCTGTTTTTTTTTTAAATTTTTTTTATGGGTCAAGCCTGCAGTGCTCAGGGGTTACTCCTGGCTCTGCACTCAGAAGTCAATCCTGGCAATCTTGGGGGACCATATGGAATGCTAGGGACTGAACCTAGGTCTGCCACTTTCAAGGCAAAAACTCTACCCACCAGCCCCTATTTTTTATTTTCAAAAGCCAAATGTTCTTTTCATGACTGAAACCCAACTACAAGTATGTTTGTAATAATGGTGCTTAAATATATATCATTAAAAAATAAAACAAATATTGGAAACCTTCTATCTACCCATTAAAAATAGGCAAATAAGATGTATAAATGGGATACCGAAGATGATGATAAAAAAAAGGAGGAGGTGGAGGAGGAGGAAGAGGAGGAGGAGGAAGAAGAAGAGGCAGAGAAGGAGGAGAGAGAGAAGAGGAGAAGGAGGAAGAGAAAGGGAGGAGGAGGAGGAAAAAAGAGGAAGAGAAAATGAAGGAGAGGTAACAGAAGAGGAAGAGGAAGAAAGTAAAGAAAAAGGAGGAGAAGACAAGAGAAGATAAAGAATGAGGAGGACAGAGAAAGAAAAAGAAAGAAAGATAGAAAGAGAGAAAGAAAGAAGAAAGAAAGAAAGAAACAAAGAGAGAGAGAGAAAGAAAGAAAGAAGAAAGAAGAAAGAAAAAGAAAGAGAAAGAAAGAAAGAAAAGAAAGAAAATTTTTTCATCTTTCTACACATTTATTAATTGATTGATAAATGTTTTTGACATCTTTATTTTTTTTTATTTAAACACCTTGATTACATACATGATTGTGTTTGGGTTTCAGTCATGTAAAGAATACCACCCATCACCAGTGCAACATTCCCGTCACCAATGTCCCAAGTCTCCCTCCTCCCCACCCGACCCTCGCCGGTACTCTAAACAGGCTCTCCATTTCCCTCATACATTTTCATTATTAGGACAGTTCAAAATGTAGTTATTTCTCTAACTAATCTTATCACTCTTTGTGGTGAGCTTCCTGAGGTGAACTGGAACTTCCAGCTTTTCTCTTTTGTGTCTGAAAATTATTATTGCAAGAATATCTTTCATTTTTCTTAAAACCCATAGATGAGTGAGACCATTCTGCGTTTCTCTCTCTCTCTCTCTCTGACTTATTTAACTCAGCATAATAGATTCCGTGTACATCCATGTATAGGAAAATTTCATGACTTCATCTCTCCTGACAGCTGCATAATATTCCATTGTGTATATGTACCACAGTTTCTTTAGCCATTCGTCTGTTGAAGGGCATCTTGGTTGTTTCCAGAGTCTTGCTATGGTAAATAGTGCTGCAATGAATATAGGTGTAAGGAAGGGTTTTTTGTATTGTATTTTTGTGTTCCTAGGATATATTCCTAGGAGTGGTATAGCTGGGTCGTATGGGAGTTCGATTTCCAGTTTTTGGAGGAATCTCCATATCGCTTTCCATAAAGGTTGAACTAGACGGCATTCCCACCAGCAGTGGATAAGAGTTCCTTTCTCTCCACATCCCCACCAACACTGTTTATTCTCATTCTTTGTGATGTGTGCCATTTTCTGTGGTGTGAGGTGGTATCTCATCGTTGTTTTGATTTGCATCTCCCTGATGATTAGTGATGTGGAGCATTTTTTCATGTGTCTGTTGGCCATTTGTATTTCTTCTTTGTCGAAGTGTCTGTTCATTTCTTCTCCCCATTTTTTGACGGGATTAGATGTTTTTTTCTTGTAAAGTTCTGTCAGTACCTTGTATATTTTGGAGATTAGCCCCTTATCTGATGGGTATTGGGTGAATAGTTTCTCCCACTCAGTGGGGGGCTCTTGTATCCTGGGCACTATTTCCTTTGAGGTGCAGAAGCTTCTCAGCTTAATATATTCCCAGAAATTTTTTTTAAAGAGATTATGGAATTTTACTTTTATGGAGACTAGTCAAGCAACAAATTGAGTGATTTTAAATTTAAAGGTAATTGTAGGTATTTTCTTGCAAAAAATATGCAAATTTTAACTTTTGTTGCTTATGTGCTAGGCATACAGCTTGTATGTAGGAGATTAAAGTGTCACCTATGGAAATGGTATTATCTTCAAATCCAGTAACTTAAGCTTGTATGTAGGAGGTTAAAATGTCATCTGTAGAAATAGTATCATCTCCAAATCCAATAACTGTTTTATTCTGAATTCTGAATCACACAGACAGAGAAACTGAACAAATTGCCCCATTCAACAATGGAGTTCTTTGTCACATCTGAATATAGCACTCTAGCCACAGGTATATTTAAAGCTTCAACTTTGTCTCAAAAAGTGGCTCATAGTGGATCAGTGCCTCAACCCTGACTCCTCAGGATACCCAGGATACCATTCTGATATTATAATCAAAATGCCCTGTATATGTTATTGATGAAATGTATTATACTATCAACCAGGATTTTCTCAGTTCTATGACTTGAATAGAAGAAGGAGCTTTATTTACTAGGACAGTGGATGGCAACCTTTTTTTCAACTGAGCCAAATCTCACCAAAACCACAATTGAAATTTATTTTGAGAGCCACATTATTATTATTATTATTATTATTATTATTATTATTATTATTGGCAGCGCTCAGGGGTTACTCCTGGCTCTATGATCAGAAATTGTTCCTGGCAGGCTCAGGGGACCATATGGGATGCCAGGATTTGAACCACTGACCTTCTGCATGAGAGGCAAACGCCTTACCTCCATACTATCTCTTCAACCCCGAGAGTCACATTTTTAAAACCAAAAATACATAGGATGGTACACTGTTTTCAGTTTCAATAAGTTTTTATTGAAAATATTCTGTATGCAAGTATCCACATAGGTCAGGAGGATACAAATAACACAACTAATAAAACAAAAACTTTAGAACGATATTATTTATCGATAACATTAAATTCCATAAAATTTGCCTTACAATGTAGAGAAAATTACATCCTGACAATGACTGACAAAGTCACAAACACTAATGTGAACATTGGCCTTGCATTTCCGTGGATAGTTTGAGTAAGTCAGGTTTGTATGTTGTTTTTAATTTTAGGCATGATTCCAGGTTCTCATCGATGAGACAATTTCTAAATTTACTCTTGATAAGATTCACGCTTGAAAATGATTGTTTGCATAAATATGTAGACCCGAACAAGGAAAGAATAGCAAACACTAGCTTTTTTTTGGTTGATTATATAAATCAGGAATACTATTCCAGGTGTTAAAAATCAACATATCTTCCTTCTCCAGGTCTTTCAAAGCAGACCACTTGTGCTGTGAACTAAGTTCACATTTGTGTTTCGCCAATCTTTCTTTCTTTTTTTTTTTGGCACTTACATATTTTATTTTACTGATACAATATATTACATTACTTGATTCACATATGTTGTATCATCCTTGCACTCTTTTTTTAATATAATTTTTATTTTGATCATAGTGGCTTACATATTGTTGACAATAATATTTTAGGTACATATTTACATAAAATCAGGGGGGCTTCCCATCCCCAAATTGTCCTCCCTACCCCTCCGTTTTTGTCCTACCTCCCATTTCCTCTTCCCTCACCCTCAGGGCGGCTAGAATATGTGGTCCCCTATGTATCTAACCTACTACTTAGTAGTCTTGCATCAATTTGGTCTTGATGCCTCCCTTATTTCCCCCTGTAAGTGGGGGCAGGGCTAGCTAGTTCAAGTTGCGTGGTTTTGCCTGAAAAAGAGAAAGTAAATAAACTGGGGTAAGGGTCTAATACCCCGAAAATGGGCAGAATCCTTCTAGAGGTTCTCATCATCGATTTGGGAAGTGAATGAGAACAAGAAGGTGAAACACTCCACCAGTACCAAAAGAAGTGTCAAATATCCAGTGAGGACTCCGGTTGCACAAAACCTTGGACATTTTATATATATATATATATATATATATATATATATATATATATATATATATATATATATATATCTTACCTTCATTTATTATCGTTATTATTATTTTTTTACCTAGCTATTTTGGTCGATTTCTCTGTTTGGCTGTGATTATTGAAATTGTTGTCCCCAATTATTCTTAATTTTTTTTCTCTCTTCCTTTCTCTTTCGTTTTGTGCTACGCCATGTTTCTTATTTCAAGACCACGGCGTGTTTTTTTTTTGTTTGTTTGTTTTTTATTTTTTTTATTATTTTTTCAATCTGTTTTTTTGTGGTGCCTATCGATATAACCGGAGTCCTCACTGGATATTTGACACTTCTTTTGGTACTGGTGGAGTGTTTCACCTTCTTGTTCTCATTCACTTCCCAAATCGATGATGAGAACCTCTAGAAGGATTCTGCCCATTTTCGGGGTATTAGACCCTTACCCCAGTTTAATTAGCACAAAGACGTTCAAATTTTGAGCTCCACAGTTCTTTGTTTTTAAATCCAGAAATTGCATTTCAAAGTTGCCAATGTCAATATTAAAGGGAGAAAAATTTAATTCCATTACAGTGGCATCCAGAGGTTTTTAACAAAGGCCAATGTCACTTTTTTTTGTTTCTGAAATCCTGAAATTTCTTGAGAAAAGCTTCCCTCATATTTAAAAGTGCTGTTTTAAAATAGGTAATGTCAATATCAGAATTATTTTCTTGGCGATGTTTCAACAGGCTTGGAAGGTGAATCAAAGTTTCTCAGTCAAAATCTTAAGCAAAAATAGATAATTTGTTTTCAAACGCAATAACTTCTAACATCGAAAAAATTGTGTTTCCTTTCCCCTGTAGTTTATGATTAAGCTGATTTAGATGTGAAGTAACATCCACCATGAAATACAGTTTTTGAATCCACTGATCATTTGTTAATTATGGATAGTGAACACCCTTCTCGGGGGGGGGGGGGCGGAAATCCTTTGATTTCTGATAATAGGGAAGCAAAACGTTTCAAAACGTTTCCTCTTGATAACCAAAATGTGCTGAAAATTTGAAAACCTACAATATGGAGATGAAACAGGTAAAAGAGAAAAAGCTTTTTAACAATCTTTAAAAGCAAGGACAGTGTTCCAGAGAAAAATTGTGATTTCACTTAAAGGAAAAAAAACCTATTGACACTTTAGTGTGTGCTGCAAGAAAGCAAACTAAAATACACACAAAAACAAAAATGGTACTTTGTTAAAGACATATGATATATCATAAAGGAATTATGATAGAGTGCCTGAAACATTTTAAAAATATTTTTATTTAAGCATATTTGTTACAAAATTATTCATACTTGAGTTTCAATCATAGAATGTACACTACCTTTCACCAGTGCACTTTCCCCACCACCAATGTCCCTTGTTTCCTTCCCCTTCACCCTCCTCTGCCTATGTCAGGGGCAGGCATTTTGCTTTTTTCTTTCTGTCTCTCTTTTCCTTTATGACACTGAGGTTTGCAAAATTTCCTTTATGACACCGTGGTTTGCAATATTGTTTTATTTTTTTAAGGGTGCCTTCCGGTGGCGACCAGGAGACCTGCTGGACAAATTTTAAAAGAGCTGTAACACTGGTTTGCAATATTGTTAATTAAAGGGTACCATGCATGTCACTTATCCATTTTCAGCATCCAGTTCTTGTCCAGAGTGATATGTTCCAACTATCAATGTTATAATGTACATTTCATATTCTAACTGAACTCACCACTTTTTTTTTTATTTTAATTATGACAACAAAGATGTAAAGAAGAGGACAGGGTAAAGTTACAGTGGAAGCCCAATCACCCATAAACAGAATTCTCGGTAGTCCCATCGATGATATCCCAGCCTTGAACTTTCAGCCAAAGAACATTAATAAAAACAAAACTGAACCCATGTACAATACAATTTCTTGTCCCTCAAATCCCCAGTTGTAGTACATACTATTTCTTAGCAGCACACAATATAATCTAAAGACATTATACTTATGTAGCTCCTTACACATTGAGGGCAAAGTACATTTCTCTAGTTCCATGTACATACAAACTAGTTTAAGTTAACCTCGAAAGTTTTAGTGGCTTGTTTTTCTTAAGAATTAGAGTCAAGGGAACATAGTAAAAAATGGTATTAAAGTGGCATTTGTTTGCATAGGCCCATCAAAACATAAGGGACATGGAAAGACAAATTATGGTCTAAATACAAGGAGACCCTAACCCTGAAGTTTCCTGGCACAGGACTGACTCTAGGCTCCAGGCGAATTAATTTGTCCAATTCGAGTCATCGTCTGTAGTGGCAATACACCTCCATTCCTCACATAGTCTCGTTTGTTGGTATCATGCTTCTGTATTAAAGATCCTGGAGTCTGCATATCCCATATTGCAGTCAGGATGGTGCATAGCTTCCTCTCGTTTCACCTCACACTTAAGGGGCACTAGAGAGAACCATGTCCTATAGAGCAGGTCATTGATGTTGTCAAGTCTTCTCAGTGTAAACGGAAGTCTCTTTTTAGGGGGTCGATGTCAGACCCTTGATAGTGTCTTTCCTGGTAGAAGACTGCTTCCAGCTGTTGCTGTAAAAGACCTTGGATGTTTTGTAGATAGCTTGCCTGGTTCTGGCATGAATGGAGGATGCCCATTCTTCTGATGCCTGTGCCAGGTCATTATATCAATGTTCAGGGTGTAAGGTACATTGTACTGAGATTTATTAGATAAGAACTTATCTGTATGTATGGTGTTTTCCCATTTTAATGTGTCTATGCAAACAAGGATCAATGCCATGGGGCGTTATTGGTGCATCTGGAGGCAATAGGAACAAGACCAGCAATTTCCATGACATAGTTCAATCATAGGCATCAAACTGAGGGACAGTTCCACCAACAATCCTTACTGAACAGCTTACAAAGAATAGACAAGATGAAAAGTGAATAGAAACATCATGGTAGAAGAATATATATAGAGTTACATCAGTTAAAGAAAATACCCATAAAAAATTCAAAAGATATATGTGTTCAATATGTGTCCTTCTAAATAGTTCTGTGATTTGTTAGATATACTGTATGTCTTAGGTCAGAGATTAGAACTATGTGTTACTGAAGTTAAGAAGGGTAAATCTGGGGTAGTGATGGTTGGAAGGAGCGCCCCCGCGCGGTTTGCAAAATGTAGACTGGTATGAAATTACCAGTGACAGACTGAGTATAGCTGAGCAGCTATCTGCCACCCACCAGATCGAACTCTACCCCCTAAGCCCCACCTTAGGCCAGTGTCCCGGCCCGGCCTGGGAGTGGGGAAAACCCAGGGTGCCCCGTCAGCTCCTCCCAGAAACCCACCTGGAGATCCGGAGGAATGGGGGAAAGGGGGGTCGGGTGACCCAAGTCCGGGCCCCCCTGACCCTAGGCCGGACAAAAAGGCCGCTGGCCCATGGGGGGGCCTGCCAGCTGCCCGTCCGGGCCGGCTGAACTCACCACTTTTTATGGCAAGCTTCCGATCATGGACTAGTCCTCCTGTCCCTCACCCTATTTTCTCTAGATATTATTACCATATTGCCATTTATTATTCTTATGTGCCACAAATGATTATTCTTGTCTACACCTCTCCTTTTGACTCATTTCACTCAGAATAATAATCTGATGTGTTTATGTATGTACAGATGATGCACTGTGCATGGCTCAGTGTTTTTGTGTAGTCACAAGAAACAGAAGTTGCACATCCACACATTGTATCCACTCTTTGTATGATAGACTGGATTCAAAAAAACTCCCTGCTGAACTAAACTCTGATAGATGACACAGTAAAGATAATTTGTGAAATTCATAATTGTGATCAAATCCAGGCTATTCACCACCCTGGGTGAGAGTGTGGATGCCCACTACTAGCATCTTCTCCATGAAGAAGTGAAGTGGCTGTTCAGGGGAAGGGCGCTCTCTCACCTTGTTGGCAAGAGGGAAGAAGTAGTGCAGTTCCTGTGAGAGCAGAACTCTGACTTTGTACAGTCCCAGTTGGAGAAGGAATGGGTAGCTAAGCTTGTGTATTTGGCAGACATTATTCATTTTCTCTATGAATTTAATATTTCTCTGCAGGGGAGTTTCACAAGCAGTTTTTACAGTGAGACATAAGATGGATGTGTTCAAAAAAGAATTTGATTCTGGGATAGCTGTGTCTGAGGAGATATTGAAATGTTTCCAGTCGTGCAAAAAAGTTCTGATTGGCACTTATATTATGCAGAAAGTCATAATCCATATGAAAAACAGTATTTAAGGGCATTAGCTCACAACTTTAATCATGAGTACTCTAACATGAGAATCCACGGAAAAGAAAACTCTGGGTTGAGAATCGCTTCATGGAGATGCCCACTCCTGTGCAAATTAAATATGTGTTTTAAGATCACTCCAGGCACTGTATTTCTAAACCCCACTCAACCTGGTCTGAAGAAGCAGGCTAGCAGGAAAGAAATAATAAGCTAGCCAGGAAAGGATGATCATGGAGTCCATGGCCTTTTACCTTGTACTCTCTGCCTCGAGCCCAAAAAAGCTAGAACACCTCTTTATTTATTAAAACCAATTCCCGGCCCGGAGAGATAGCACAGTGGCGTTTATCTTGCAAGCAGCCGATCCAGGACCAAAGGTAGTTGGTTCGAATCCCGGTGTCCCATATGGTTCCCCGTGCCTGCCAAGAGCTATTTCTGAGCAGACAGCCAGGAGTGACCCCTGAGCACTGCCGGGTGTGGCCCAAAAAACCAAAGCAAAGCAAAGCAAAGCAAACCAAAACATAACAAAACAAAAAAACAATTTCCAATACCAGGAGGCTTCAGGTCAAGAGATGACGTTGGGGGAACACCTTTGCTTAAGGTTGATACTGGGTTTCATCTTACACTCTTGGAGCTGGCCGCTGGGGCTGCACACAGGATGCGCACTGACAGAAGCTAGGAACAGAGTCCTGACTCCTGGAGCTGCCGCCTGGCACACAGAAGAGTCAAATTAAAAGTGTGAAGAGCCACATTTGGCTCGAGAGCCGCAGGTTGCGGACCATTGTACTAGAACATTGATTTAGAGTTAAACCTGAAGTGTTGAGTTTTGTCAGGTACAGCTATTGATAAAAAACAATTGTGGCTCACATAGATTTCTGACTATAGGACTTATAAATATAAGTGGCCACTCCCACCCCCCAACTAAATGACAATTTGATGTCAGCTCCTTTCACATATATGGATGGTGCTCATAACACTAAACAGAATTTGTCGCAGAATAAACTGGGTATCCATGGGATGCATCTGACAGGATTACGACTTGACCAAGATGGAAAGCTTTGTTCTTTTTTTTTGGGGGGGGGGGGAGTCATCATACCCCTCAGTGCTCAGGGGTTACTCCTGGCTCTACACTCAGAAATCACTTCTAACAGGCTCAGAGAGACCATGTGGCAGGGGTCTCATACTCTACCTGGGGGCAGCAGGAGGCAAAGTCGGGGTGAGGCAGGGCCGCGTAGGGATTTCGCTTACTGAATATTCGCAATAAAAAATCACATTAGTAAGAAAAAAATCACAAAAATCGCATTAAACATTTGCATATCCTGAACGGAACTGCTCGGGGTATGCAAATGTTTAATGCGATTTTTTTCTTACTAATGCTATTTTTATTGCAATTATTCGGTAAGCGAATTTGAAGGCCGGCCACGGGCCACAAAAATGTACGGAGGGCCGCAAACGGCCCGCGGGCCGTGAGTTTGAGACCCCTGCCATATGGGATGCCGGGATTCGAACCACCATCCTTCTGCATCCAAGGTAAATGACCTACCTCCATGCTATCTCTCTGGCCCCAAGACCTCTGTTCTTAATCATATTTACATTAGTGAAATTTTCCATGGATCTGGTTTGCAATTTTGTGCTTTGGATCACTGTGTCTAACCTCCTGATTCTGTTAGACACTATTCTGTCAAAGTTGGAGATTCTGTCAAACTTGTCCATTCATATTTCCTTCCCACATTGATTTCAAGGCCATATCCACATGTTATTTCTAATTTAAGAACTTTAATACTTCAACATATATAATATACTACCAATATTTTTATTATTTAACCCTCCTATGTTATCAGTCTCCTTCCTCCCTTGGTTCACTCTTTGTTCCTTTCCATATGGACATAAAAATGATCCCATGACTTTGCTTTGTGTTTATGCTGGAATATCTTTTAGAAGGCTGACTAAAACAACTATAAAAACAGATAAAAATTCAGCTGATAGTACAGTGGGAAACCTTGCATGTGGCTGACCCATGTTTAATCCCTGAGTTCAGAGCCAGGAGTAAGCCCTGAACACTGATTTCACAATAGCAGCAACAGCAACAACTAAAACTCATAAAATATTATTAAAAAACATAATAAACACAGGCCAACCAAACAAAACAAAGAAAACCAACAGTAAAGCCAATGGACATCTACTATTTAAGACTTCTGTACATATACAGAGAAACAAGATGCTAATATGAAGTCATTCTTATCAATGCCACTCTAACCCTCAACTCTTTTTTGCTAGTCTTTGGCATCAGAAACATTTTGAATATCCAATCAAATTATTTTGCGGATGACATCTGAGATCACTAAATCTAATTATACTTCAAGCAATGTGATTAGGTCAAGGAGACAAAGCCAGGGAAGTTAAAACATGGCATGCTAAATACTTGGTAGAAGGAAGTATTCATAAATGTCACTTATTCTTCACACAGATTTCCTATAATGTTTTACTTATTAGCTACACAGAAAAATAAAGGGGCTTTCTGTGGTCTCAAAAAGCTTAATACATACATATCCATATAGAATAATAGCTACCAAGGAGGAAAAACACTTGAAAAATGCCCCAAGCATTCATATGTGACCATTGGATGCATTTTCCCTTTGACTTGTCTGAGCATGAGTTCAAAGGAGACTTAACAGCATTGGTTTAGCACAGGCCTGTGGAAGTCTCAGCACATGCCTTTATTTTGGCTCTCTGTTTTATTCTTTACCCTGTGGGGGAATTAATTTTTCTAAATTAGATTCTTATCATGTTATCAGCATGTTGATTATTGCACATTGTTTTTATGATCTGAAGTTTTAAAGATATGCCCTATATTGACTGAGCTTAATACCAACCTTTCTCTCTGAGATCGAAAATATCAAGATTCATTAAAAAAAAAGGCAAGTAATTTTTCTCCTGCATTTGAGTCTTGTACTTTGTTTCTATTTTCTATTCTAATCACGAATATATTGTTTCTCAGGTGATTTAAATAAAGAATGATTTCCCCATTCAAAAAATCCTCTCTGTCCTTAAGATCTCCTTAAAGCGCCAGAGCCAAAGACAGTTTGGCTGACTTTTTTTTAATACATGTGACACAAACATTCTTTAATAAAAGAGTCATTTCTTTAAGAAAGTTATTTAATGTAACATTAGAATCGGACAGAGATTTTCTATTGAATAATTGTTCACACATAAAAACACATGCATATCTAGGAAGAAACCAGTTTTCTAAAGTTGAGGCAAAAGAATGAGATAAAAGATAGTTCAGGAGGGCTGGAGTGATAGCACAGGGGTAAGGCATTAGCCTTGTACATGGCCAACCTAGGACAGACCTGGGTTCAATCTCCAGCATCCCATGTGATCCCAGAGCCTGCCAGGAGCAACACCTGAGCCCAGAGTCAGGAGTAACCCCTGAGCACTGCTGGGTGTGCCCCCCAAAAAAAGATAGTTCAGGGAGGAAAATATACTCCACTATCTTTTTAATTTTATTCTTTAGAATTGATGCTCTTCTAAAATGAACTTAAGGCAATAAGTAATTATTGTGCCTCCAACCCTTTGAGGTTTTTAGTATTTTTCTCTAACTCTGCTTTTGTCCATTAATTGCTTACTAAAACTAGAGTTCCTTTGCTTTTTATTCACTCATTGGTGTGGCCATAATGAGCTCATCTTTGTTTTCCTGTTTCATGTAATAAGAATCGAGTCCTTATCCCCTTTATCAAGTAATTAATGGATCAAAGACTGTGGTGGTTAATCAATCTCAACTTGAGTGGAACGAAGGCAATTTTCAGTGATAGTCCTAGCTTTGTAAAAGCACAACTTGTATCTTGGAAAAGCCAAGATTTTTTTTTCTGTTTTACAAACTAGTATTTGTAAATAGCAGAAGCCTTCTAAACACCAAAGGCCCTGCCTTGGATGATTTCAGGGATTTAATTGTGTGCAACTTGATGGTAAGAAAAAATATGCTCAAGGAAACACAGAACAGTAAAAATAACAGTTTATTTTTTTTCCCTGCAAGCACACAATAAGACCCATTCTTCTCTACAAATTGATGTGACATAGAATATATTCTTATACATTTTTTCCTTTCAAATAGAGAAATAGACAATGTGTTGTTTATCTTCCTACAACTGTAAGAGAAAGCCAGTCCACGTAAATGAGAGAAATAGAGGTTTTTCTGCAGATGGCTCAAGTGACATCCATTTGACATCATTTTGTGACTGTGATAGCATTCCAGGTTCTCACAAATGCACCATTTGTCACTAAAAAAATCCTGATTATAGTCCTCTCCTTTCAACACATCTTCCACCCATATTGTTGAAATGAAATCTATTGTTTAAATGAAAATATGAATTCCAGTGACTAAGAGCTTAGAGATAAACCTTATTCAATAAACAGTACTTGATGTGAAAATGTTTTATGCTAAACTTTTCAAACCTTTTTTTTTGAAATATTTGTCAGGTAAACATTAAATAACCCTTATCATTCTGAACAATATCAAAGCATTGACCCTGTGTGGGAGTGTGTGTGCCTGGATTATCTGTGTACAGAGCTATTTTTGTGTTGTTTTGTTTTGGGGCCACACATGGCTGTTTTCAGAGTTTGTTCTTGAATCTGCACTCAGGAATCACTCCTGGCTGGCTCAGGAAAGCATATCCAGTGCCAGGAATAAATCACAGGTGCGACATGAGACTTTATCTGTGTACTATCTCTCCTGCCTCTGAATAATGTATTTTTAATGCTATTACTTTTAATTTTTTCTATTTATTAGTTTCACAACTAGCCTTTACTCTGCATCCTGCTTTTAAAAAATATATTTTTTTAATTGGTTACATATCTTTCAATGTTTTTTTTTTCTTTTGTGTTATGTTAACAATGGTAATGTAATCAGGGTCTAGGCTATGTGCTCAGGAATCATGCCTTGTAGTGTTTGGGGGTGTGTGAAACTGTAATACAAATGTCTTATATCTACCCCCCTGTATTGTCTCGCTGACCCATTCCATTGATTTCTTACTCAACTTTAGTTTTTTAATATCAATCTGCTATTTGAATATAACTAAATATTTTTTAAATGTTAGTATTTATTTTGGGGGGCACACCCAGCATTTCTAAGGGGTTGCTTCTTTTTCTGCACTTAGAAGTCATTCCTGGCAGGCTTGGGGGACCATATGGATACCATGGATCAAACCTGGGTCAACTGGGTGCAAAGCAAATGCTCTACTCACCGTACTATTTGTTTTTACTTTTTTTTTTTATATCACTGAAGAGCTAGCAGGGAAAAATTCCTCCCTTTCTGTCAAAGGAATTAAAGGGTCCTGAGTATAAGGAAAATAAATTGATATATATGTTTTCTCTTGGCAGAGACAACTTAACTTCCTTTCTATAAAGCATTTTAATAACATATTTATTTTTTGAAAAATAATCAGCTGTAACTCTTCAAATAAGTTTTTATTTTTATGCCAAGAAAATATCAAACCATGACCACAACAATAACAATATAAAAAGAAGATGCTTCATCTTTTCTGTTGTAGAAGTGAGGGTCATTTATGCATTAAGAAAATAGCATGGACATCTTTTTTTTTTTCCTTTTTTCGGTTTTTGGGTCACACCCCGCAGTGCTCAGGGCTTACTCCTGGCTCTCTGCTCAGAAATTGCTCCTGGCAAGCTCAGGGGAACATATGGGATGCCGGAATTTGAACTACCGACCTTCTGTATGCAAGGCAATTGCCTTACCCCCATGCTATCTCTCCGGCCCCAGCATAAACATCTTTTGTGTTGATTTTGAATCTGATTACAGAGACTGCAGTGAGATGAGATTATTTTATTGGGAAAGAACAATTTTTTCTTCCAGGGTTTGTGAGGAATAAACTTTGTGTTAATGAGATGGAAAATTACTTATGGCCCTCACAGGAGCTGAGTTGTTTTATAGCCTAGAAAAATTATGCTGTTGTAATCAAGCCTCTGGTGAGGGTCAACCAGTTTAAGGGAATTCCAAGGGTGTGAAAGGTTTCCCAGACATTAGGGAAACTTTCAAATTAGCACCATTATTCGAGGATCTAATTTTGATGTAAACAATATAAATCTCTGGGTAGGTGGTATCTAGTTCCCTGAGACATCAGAAGCAGGTGTTAATACTGAGAAAAAAAGAATTAGAAAATAAAGGGAAGGAAGGAGTAAGGGAAGAAGGAAGGGAGAAAGGAAGAGAGGGAGGAAGGAAGAAAGGGAGGAAGGAAGGGAGGAAGGAAGGGAGGAAGGAAAGAAGGGAGGGAGGAAGGAAGGAAGAAAAGGGAGGGAGGGAGTAAGGGAAGAAGGAAGGGAAGAAGGAAGGAAGGAAGGGAAGGAGGGAGGGAGAAAGGAAAAGGGAGGGAAGGAAAGGCGGGAGGGAAGGAAGAGGAGAAAAGAAGGGAGGGATAAAGAAAGGAAAAAGGGAGACAGGGAAAATGGAAGGGAGGGAGGTAGGGAGGTTGAAATATATATAGGTTTTTGGGTAACACCCAGCAGTGCACAGGGTTACTACTGGCTCTGTCTCAGAAATAGCTCCTGGCAGGCTCCAGGGACTAAATGGATGCTAACAGGGGTCCATCTTGTATTGTCTAAATGCGAGGAAAATGCCCTATTGCTGTGCTATCGCTCTGGTCCCTTTTTGGATATTTTAAAGGATAATTTAAGCTTAAAGAATCTTTTATTTTTTTTTAAATACTATGCAACACAGTGATAATACTTATGAAAAAAGAAATTGTCATCTGCTAATTTATCGTGTTACATTGAGTATTTTTGCATGTTTATAACATTTGTTTTATGCTATATAGAACAATTGAGAATGCATCTATAGAAATTACTTGCTTGTACTTATGTGAATATTAACTGTTGAAATGCATAATCACTATTGTGGAAGAAATGCATGAAACATTTATTACATAGTGGCAATTTTTTCTAAGTATTTTTTTCTTTATTTGAACATCTTGATTACAAATATGATTGTGATTAGGTTTCAGTCATGTAAAGAACTTCCCCCTTCACCAGTGCAACATTTCCACCACCAATGTCCCAAATCTCCCTCCATCCCACCCCACACCCACCTGTACTCCAGACAGGCTTTCCAGTTCCCTCATTCATTCACATGATTATGGTAGTTCTCAGTGTAGTTATTTCTATAACCACATTCACCACTCTTTGTGGTGAGCTTCATGAAGTGAGCTGGAAGTTCCAGCCCTCCTCTCATTGTCTATGAGGATTGTTGCAAAAATGACTTTTATTTTTCTTAAAACCCATAGATGAGTGAGACTGTTCTGCGTCTCTCTCCCCCCCTATGACTTATTTCACTCAGCATGATAGAATCCATGTATAGGAAAATTTCATGACTTCATCCCTCCTGATGGCTGCATAATATTCCATTGTGTATATGTACCACAGTTTCTTTAGCCATTCGTCCATTGAAGGGCATCTTGGTTGTTTCCAGAGCCTGGGTATTGTGAATAGTGCTGCTATAAATATAGATGTGAGGAAGGGGTTTTTGTATTGTGTTCTTGAGTTCTTAAGGTATATCCCTAGGAGTGGAATAGCTGGGTCGAATGGGAGCTCAATTTCCAGATTTTGGAGGAATCTCCATATCACTTTCCATAGAAGTTGGACTAGATGGCATTCCCACCAGCAGTGGATAAGAGTTCCTTTCTCTCCACATCCCCGCCAGCACTGATCTCATTTTTTGTGATGTGTGCCAATCTCTGTGGTGTGAGATGGTATCTCATTGTTGTTTTGATTTGCATCTCCCTGATGATTAGTGATGAAGAGCATTTTTTCATGTGCTTTTTGGCCATTTGTATTTCTTTTTTTATCAATGCGTCTGTTCATTTCTTCTCAGATTTTGATGGGATTAGATTTTTTTCTTGTAAATTTCTGTCAGTGCCCTGTATATTTTGGATATTAGCCCCTTATCTGATGGGTGTTGGGTGAATAGTTTCTCCCACTTGGTGGGTGGCTCTTGTATCCTGGGCACTATTTCTTTTGAGGTGAAGAAGCTTCTCACCTTAATATATTCCCATCTGTTTATCTCTGCTTCCACTTGTTTGGAAAGTGCAGTTTCCTCCTTGAAGATGCCTTTAGTCTCAAAGTGAGGAAGTGTTTCAGCGACATGTTTTTCTATATACCTTATGGTATCAGGTCTGATATCAAGGTCTTTAATCCATTTGGATTTTACCTTTGTACATGATGTTAACTGTAGGTCTATGTTCACTTTTTTGCAAGTGGCTAACCAGTTCTGCCAGTACCACTTGTTGAAGAGGTTTTCCCTTGCTCCACTTAGGATTTCTTGCTTCTTTGTCAAAGATTAGCTGATTGTATTTCTGGGGAACATTTTCTGAGAACTCAAGCCTATTCCACTGATCTGAAGGTCTGTCTTTATTCCAATACCATGCTGTTTTGATAACTATTGCTTTGTAGTACAGTTTAAAGTTGGGGAAAGTAATGCCTCCCATTTTCTTTTTCCCTAGGAGTGCTTTAGCTATTCGAGGGTGTTTATTGCTCCAGATGAACTTCATAAGTGTTTGATCCACTTCTTTAAAGAATGTCATGGGTATTTTTAAGGTGATCACATTAAATCTGTATAATGCTTTGGGGAGTATTGCCATTTTAATGATGTTAATCCTGCCAATCCATGTACAGGGTATGTGTTTCCATTTCTGTGTGTCCTCTCTTATTTCTTGGAGCAGGGCTTTATAGTTTTCTTTGTATAGGTCCTTCACATCTTTGGTCAAGTTGACTCCAAGGTATTTGAGTTTGTGTGCCACTAATGTGAATGGGATTGCCTTCTTGATGTCCATCTCTTCCCTGATATTATTGCTGTATAAAAAAGCCATTGATTTCTGTGTGTGAATTTTGTAGCCTGCCACCTTGCTATATGAGTCTATTGTTTTTAGAAGCTTTTTGGTAGAGTCTTTAGGGTTTTCTAAGTAGAGTATCATGTCATCTGCAAACAATGAGAGCTTGACTTCTTCCTTTCCTATCTGGATTCCCCTGATATCTTTTTCTTGTTTGATCGCTATAGCTAGCACTTTCAGTACTATGTTAAAGAGGTGTGGTAAGAGTGGACAGCCTTGTCTTGTACCAGAATTTAGAGGAAAGGCTTTTAGTTTTTCTACATTGAGGATATTTGCCATTAGCTTGTGGTAGATGGCTTCAACTAGATTGAGAAAGGTTCTTTCATTCCCATCTTGCTGAGAGTTTTTATCATGAATGGGTGTTGGACCTTATTGAATGCTTTCTCTGCATCTATTGATATGATCATGTGATTTTTATTTTTCTTTGCATCTGTATTCATCAGGATATTGGTCTGTAATTTTCCTTTTTGGCAGCATCTCTGTTTGATTTTTATATCAAGGTGATGTTGGCTTCATAAAAGCTGTTTGGGAGTGTTCCCGTTTTTTCATGTAAGAGCCTGGCTAGGATTGGTAGTAATTCCTCTTGAAAGATTTGAAAGAATTCATTAGGAAATCCATCTGGACCTGGGGTTTTCTTTTTGGGTAGATGTTTGATTTCAGTTTCAATTTCCTCAATAATGGGGGTGTTTAGATATGCTATATCCTCCTTACTTAATTGTGGAAGGTTATAGGTGTCCAAGAATTTTTCCATTTCTTCTAGGTTCTCATGTTTAGTAGCATAAAGTTTCTCAAAGTAGTTTCTGATTACCCTTTAGATCTCTGCAACATCTGTTGTGATCTCCCACTTTTCATTTCTAATACGTGTTATTAGGCTTCTCTCTCTCTCTCTTTGTGAATTTTGCCAATGGTCTATCAATCTTGTTTATTTTTTTCAAAGAACCAACTTCTGCTTTATTTGATTTATCGGATTGTTTTTTGGGTTTTCACTTCATTGATTTCTGCTTTCAGCTTTGTTATTTACTTCTGTCTCCCTATTTCTGGTTACTTTTGTTGGGCATTTTCTAATTTTTTGAGCTGCGTCATTAAGTTATTCAGGTATTCCCCTTCTTCTTTCCTGATGTGTGCTTGTAGAGCTATAAATTTTCCTCTCAGGACTGCTTTTGCTGTGTCCCATAGATTCTGCCACTTTGTGTCTTCATTATCAATTGTTTCCAGGAAATTTTTGATTTCCTCTTTGATTTCATCTTGGACCCACTGGTTGTTCAGTAGCAGGGTGTTTAATTTCCAATTATTAAAGTTTTTCTTTTGTGTGCCTTTGTAGTTCACATCTAATTTCAAAGCCTTGTGGTCAGCAAAGGTAGCCTGCAAGATTTCTATCCTCTTGATTTTTATGAAGGTATGTTTTATGTGTCAGCATGTAGTCTATTCTGAAGAATGACCCATGTACAATGGAGAAGAATATGTATCCAGGTTTTTTGGGATGGAGTGTACTATATATATATATATCTTCTAGTTTTCTTTCTTCCATTATTTTCAGGGCTAGTATGTTTTTGTTGGTTTTCAGTCTGGTTGACCTATCAAGTGTTGATAGGGCCATGTTGAGGTCTCCCACAATTATTGTATTATTATTAATATCTTCTTTCAGATTTGTCAGTAACTGTATTAGATAATTTGCTGGTCTCTCATTGTGTACATATATGTTTAATAGTCTAATTTCTTCCTATTGCACATATCCCTTGATTAGTACATAGTGTCCATCTTTGTCCCTTACCACTTTTCTGAGTATAAAGCTGGTGTCATCAGGTATTAATATGGCCACCCCAGCTCTTTTAAGTGTGTTGTTTGCTTGGATGATTTTCCTCCAGTCTTTGATTTTGAGTCTATGTATGTTCTGACTATTCAGGTGTGTTTCTTGTCAGCAGCAGAATGTTGGATTCATCATTTTGACCCATTTTGCCACTCTGTATCTTTAAATTGGTGAATTTAGTCCATTGATGTTGATGGAGATAATTGTCATAGGATTTAATGTCATCTTTGTAGATAAGTTTGCTGTGTTTGTTGGTCTCTCTCCTGTTAAAGTAGACCTATCAGTTTTTTCTTTAAGGCTGGTTTTTCATCTGTGAAGTTTCTGAGCTGTTGTTTATCCTTGAAGCTATGTATTCTTCCTTCAAACCTGAATGTGAGTCGGGCTGGGTGCAGTATTCTCGGTGAGGCATTCATTTCATTCAGTCTTGTCACAATATACCACCACTGTCTACTGGCCTTGAGAGTTTCTTGTGACATGTCTGCTGTAAGTCTTAGGGATGCTCCTTTGAATGTAATTTCCCTTTTTGATTATGCTGCATTCAGAATTCTATCTCTATCTGTGGGATTTGTTATTGTAACGAGGATGTTACAATGTTACAATGAGGATGTCTTGGGTGTTTTTCTTTGGGTCTCTTTTAGCTGGTACTCTTCAGGCATGTAGGATTTGATTGCATGTAGTCTTTAACTCTGGGAGTATCTCTTTGATGATGTCTTTGACAGTTGATTCTTTCTGGAGATCTCCTACTTGGGTCTCTGGGACTCCAATGATTCTTATGTCGTTTCTATTGAGCTTATCAAAGACTTCTATTTTATCTGTTCACATTCCTTGAGTACTTTTTACATTGCCTGATCATTTGTCTTAAGGTACTTTTCTAATTTCTTCTGTTGTGTTGAGTTTTTCTGCATTCATCTTCCAGTACTCCGATTCTCTCTTCAGCTGCTGTTACTCTGCTGGTGAGGCCATCCATTGAGGTTGTTAGTTGAGCTACCATGTTTTTCAGATCTGTTATTTCAGTTTGGAGTTTTCTGATTTCTGTCTTTGGGTTCTGTTCAGATCTATTAATGCTTTCTTTGAGTTCTGTAAACATCTTCCATATTTCTATTTTAAGTTCCTTATCTGAGAGGTTAATCAGATGGTTGGAATTTTTTAGGTCATCCGAGCTATCGTCTTCATTCTCTGTGGATGGTGTTTGCTGCGAGGTTTCCCCATTGTCACGCTTGTAGTGTGGTTTTTCCTGCGTGTTGTGGTGGGGTTCATTGGTTAGAAAGAGTGTGAGGCCGCAGCTTCAGAATGCAGTTTTTTGGGGGTGCGCTCCCTAGGCCTCTGAGGAGACCTTCAGGTATTCAAGAAACACAGACAGGCACAGGAGAGATTTCCCTTAAAGTCCTCAGTGTGATTAAAGGCACAGCAGGGCAGAGCCTCCACAGGCCAGAGAGCTTTGCTTATTGGTTGGAACTCCCACAGCCAGACTTTACTCACTCACTCGCTGGGCAGCTTCAGAATATAGTTTTTGGGGGTGCGCTCCCTAGGCCTCTGAGGAGACCTTGAGATATTCAAGAAACACAGGCACAGGAGAGATTTCCCTTAAAGAATCTTTTGATAAATTGTTGTTGATTTTGTTTTAGCAAACAATAAAAATTTTATAAACACAGGGAACTTAACTAACATCCAAATCATATGAAGTAGTAAATGTTGGAATCTTCTTTATAGAGAAAATGATCAAGAATTTCCCCTACTTCTTTTAGTCTTTGGTTTACTGAATAATTGATTGATAAGAACCAGATCAGCAGAAGATGAATATATAGATCTATAAAGATAAAAACTTAGTGACTGGCCAGAACAGGTTTTTATTTTATAAATATACTAAGGCTAATTAATTTTATTTTTATAAATCATCATTATAAAGTATACAAATTATTATTTATAAATATTCAATGTTTATTTGGTAAGGAAGGGTTACAACAATGTACCTTTTTATTATTTTATATTTGTCATGTTACTTTACAACTTTGACCACCAGAGTGACAGTAACCCTGTACCACAGACCTTCTCTTTATCTTTTTACTACATTTCAGTGCGGTGGCACTATCTCAGAGCTTGGGACTGTCTTATTTCTTCCTTTGTTTCTTTTTATTTCACACATGAGTGCGATCATTTTGCAGTTGTTATTTCCCTTGGGACTCACTTTACTTAGCAGGACATTTGCCAATTCCATCCTGCTTGCAGTTAACTGCATAATTTTATCTTTTCCTCATAGCTGAATAGTATTCCATTGTGTATAGACAACATAGTTTTCATTAACATTTACCAAGAATCTATTTTTTCTTCGTGTTATAAAAGCACACTGTCTTTATAGTATTTATATGCCTTAATAACTGAAAATCTTGAAAGGGAACCAAGCAGTTCTACTTAATATTTTTGTTTCTTTGAAAATCAGGTGTCTTTCTTTTTCTGCAAAGATAGTAACTTTCACATGAAGACTGGCTTTTTCCCACTTGAGAGCAGAACAGAGGTTCAAAGAATATTCCTGCTTTTAGGAGAAAGAGATTTTCAGAATATAAACTATTCCTTTAGTTCTAAATAACTAACATGCTGTCCTGGCACATTTTGAGGAAGCCTGGTAAAGGAGTCACAGCTTAGAGTCCAAAAACTGTGAAAAAAATCTCTAGACCCTGTGTGTTATCCAAGCTGATCCCCCACTTTGTCAGTAAACAGACCAGAAAACAGCAGGGCAACAGATGCTACAAACTCTCTTGAGTCACAAAACTCTAATTCCCGAGCCTCTGAGTTCTACTGCTCTTTCAAATGAAACTCAGCAACAGTGAAATTTCATATTTTCCTCCCAACACTTTTTATGAAATCTTTGTTCTGGAGTTTGAACATAAAAGGAAACGAAAGGTATGAGATTAGTGGAAGTGTTGATTATTCCAGCTTGTTGCTATTGACATAAAGTCTGTCATTGTCTGACTCAGACATAGGCTACTAAGCCATCTCTTTTCTTTAACAAAATTTGACAAACAAAAGGACTAACTGACCATCTATCTGTTCACATCCATTATCAAAAGACATTTTATGACTGGTCTTGATATATTTTCAACATGTAATGCCCCACTGAATGTGCTAGCTCTTGTCAAGAAAAATTACAATGCAAATATGAAACATAGAAATCCCTTTTTTATAAGGTGGAAGGCTTTGACCTTAGTTTAAATTATTTTCTTTTAATTTATTCTTCCCCCACCCTGTTCCTTCCTTTAATTTTCATGCAGAATTAACATTCTATGACAATTTCCAAATGGATAAAGGACCTACACAACGAAAGCATAATAATGACATTTATCCTTTATTACAATTAGCTTCTGTTCTCTATTTTTAGAACTATTCTTTAACAAAGATCAGTGATTTTTGTTGCTAAATACTATTAACATTTTCAGTTCTCTTATTACTTAATCTTTCTGTTGACTATTTTCTTCTTTATATTCTCTTCTTGTTTTATATAACTCAGTCTGTGTTTCTAAAAGTAATGGTATTAGGCCTCTTCCTCCTAGGTTTTCTCCAATGCCCTTACTTCATTTCACTGTTCATTCCTCATTTGCCCAATGTTGTGTCTTAAATTTCAGTAAATTTTTTTTTTAAAAGTAGAATGTGCCATAGAAGTTTCTCTGGACATTTTCCAGGAAAATTTTCTTCTAGTTTCAAGATTTTAGTTACAAAACTCATGCCAATAAATTCCAAATCCACTTTTCGTGAACTGGAGTCTCTTCTCCTCAGATCAGTGAATTTAGTGGCTGTTTGATATACCTGTGGGTATTTAGCTGGTTATCAGAATTTGCTAATCGCTCTCAAAGGTACTATCTCCTATTTGCCCACTTTCAGGGAATACTACTGTCAACCACACAATTACCACAGAGCGAAGTCTAAGAACCATGTTTAACTCTTCCTTTTCCAATCTACCTTATAAATGAGCTAAATTTCATATCCCTTAAGCCATAGTATCTAATTAAATGCATTATTAAGATAGTATCTAAACTGGGTGCTTGTTAACTTCCTCTTCAAAAATGTTATTCATTTTACCATATTGGAGAATGATTTTATATGTAAATCAATAGCAAAACTCTTCAGCTAAATACTATACCAGTAGAATAAATTCTAAGCATAAAACAACACAAACCTTTATTATAGACCTTCAATATGCCTTTCTAGCTCTATTTTTATATCCACTCAGCTTCTTACTTTATGCTATTCTAATTAACCTGGTGATTGTGTTTTCAGTTAAGTTATTTCTTGTATTTCTTCTTATATTATTTCATTTTAATGACTCCTTTTGTGTGTACTCCTACATAAAATAAATTCTCAAAGGCCCCAAACTGTTATTTCCCTTAAAAAAATTCTTGTTCTAAATGGGGTGTAGAGTGAACAGAAAGTTCCTCATAGAAGAAATACAAATGGTCAAAAGGCACATGAAAAATATTCCACTTCATTATTTATCAGGGAGATGCAAGTCAAAACAATCATGAGATATCATTTCATTCAACAGAAATTGGTACACATAAAAAAAAAATCAACAACCAGTGCTGTTGCAGATGCAGGGGAAAGGGACATTCATTCACTGATGCTGGGAATGTAGAATGGTCCACCTTTCTTGAAAACAATCTGTATGTTCCTTGAAATAAACTAGAACTTGAGCTTCCATATGACCCAGCAATACCATTACTGGGAACATTCCTTAGGGGCCTGAAAACACAATGCAGAAAGGCATCTGTACTACTACATTATTGCAGCACTACTCACAACAAATAGACTCTGGAAACAACCCAAGTAACTAGAAACTAGGAAATGGAATAAAAATATAAGTTTGGTACACTACACAATGAAATACTATACAGCCTTTTGAAAAAAAGAAGTAATGAAATTTGATCATACATAAATATATATATTAAGAATAGCATGCTTAGTGTAGTGAGTCAGAAAGAGAGGGACAGACAGAATAATCACACTAATTTGTTAAATATAAAAATAGTATGAGAGTAATACTCAAAACAATAGAAATGAGGACCAAGAGGTCTATAGTGTCAAAGTCTATGGTAGGAAGCTTGCCACAAAGTGGCAGTGCAGTTAGAGTAGGCATCATGATGACAATGACTGTTGAAAACAATCACTCTAGAGAAATATTGGGTGTTGAAAGGAAGTAAAGTGATATTCAAGATATCCTTCAAATAACAGTATTCAAACCCCAGTACTTAAAAAAAGGGGGGAAGAAAGAGAAAGAGAGAGAAAGAGAAAGAAAGAGAGAGGTGTCTGCCATAGCAGTACCTAGAAGATGGTAGGGGTGGGATGAAAAGAAAATTAGGGACTTTGGTGGCAGGAAATGAAGGGTGAAGGGATGGGTATTAGGACATTGTATGACTGAATGCTAACCATCAACAAATATGTAGCTGTCATGGCCAATGGCAACTTGAAAAGCATTCCCTTTATTTTGTTTTAAGATTTAGTTCTGGGACTGCTGTATTCTCCACAAAATTTTCATGACCCACTATACTTTCCAGGATGGGCCAAGTTTCCTATTTTTGTAATGATTCCCATATTGCCTTCCTCTAATGTCAAAAACTTTTTGAAAAGCATGATTATTTTTCTAGATAATATTTTGTTTTGTATTTCTAATACTTAGAAGGTTCAAAATGGTAATCAATGATTATAATTAAATAGATTTGTATAATTTAATCCACAACAAAAGATGGTATAGAGAATTTTGATGTGAAAATCCTATCAGTAACAAAATTAGAAGTTTGATTTTATGTTAAGGAATTTGCTAAGAAAGTATAAAGATCGAGTTGAAATGTCCAAGTCAAAATTGTCACCAAAATTGTCACAAGCAAAATATAAGCTTATTTTTATTTTTTTCAAGAAAAGTAGTTTATTCTCAAGATGGAGGTGATTTTTCTAAAGAAAACCGTAGGTAAACATATTTAAACATTTGCTGCATGGAAGTTAGGAGATTCTTTGCATTTGATTGTTATTAGCTTAGAGATTCCACCCCTCAAGAAAGAGGGACATAGTCTATTTAAAATTAATTATGGCTACATTTTATTAAAATAATCTTGCCATTTTTGCTTGTGATACAGACAAAATGTTTGAGAGTAAGTAGTGGGGGAATTAGGAAAGTGGTAACATCATCTATTGTAATGGACACAGACATTTCTTTGAAGTTCAGAGAAAGTAATAATGCTGCTGCTACAATAGAGAGCGTGATTTTTTTGTTGTTTTGTGGCCACACCCTGCAGCACTCTGGGTTACTCTTGACAGTCTCCAGGGACTATAGGGAATACCAGCATCTAACCCCGGTTAGCAGCATGCAAGTCAAACACCCTACCTGCTGTGCTATCACTCCAGTCCCTATAAGCTGGAGTTGACTTAGGAAGACATGAAGAAGTGAAGAGTATTAGTAATTATTGTTCCTTCCAGAACCTCTGGTAAAGTTTTATTTAAGTGCTTCTCTTTCCAGTTATAGCAGGAGCTTTCAATTTCACTGAACATTGAATATGCAGTGATAAAATCTGATCAAAATTTGATCACTGGTCCCATTAACCTTTTGAAAACTTTTCAAAAACAGTAAAGAAAGGATGCTTCGGGGCCGGGCGGTGGCGCTGGAGGTAAGGTGCCTGCCTTGCCTGCGCTGCCTAGGACGGACCGCGGTTCGATTCCCTGGCGTCCCATATGGTCCCCCAAGAAGCCAGGAGCAACTTCTGAGCGCATAGCCAGGAGTAACCCCTGAGCGTCACAGGGTGTGGCCCAAAAACCAAAAAAAAAAAAAAAAAAAAAAAAAAGAAAGGATGCTTCATCTACATCTCTTGCAAAACATTGCTAGAGATATTTAGAATACTTCATTATAATGGTAGACAACCATTCTTCCCAGGGTACCATGAATTCTCTTAAGATAGTTTTTGTGGGGCTGGAGCTGTGGCACGGAGCGGTAAGGCCTTGCCAGTGCTAGCCTAGGATGAACCGAGGTTCCATCTCCTGGCATACCATATATTCCAAGCCAGGAGCGATTTCTGAGCTCATAGCCAGCAGTAACCCCTGAGTGTCATCAGGTGGTGGCCCCAAAACAAAACAAAACAAAAAAGATACTTTTTGTATTAAAGCCAGAAAATAACTTACACCAACTATAAAGACACATGATTATTCATTAGGTATAGTCATGAGTGACCTGAAATTGTTTAGGAAATAACCTCAGTTGATCATTTAAATCTTAGATAACTCAGTAGTAGATCTTTGCAAAATGGGGCTAGTCTTGGTCACACATTTGAAGGAAAGACTGATATATTATTTTGTTCCCTCAATTTTTCTAAAATGAAAATAATCTAACCGAGTTTGAATTTTGATGGGATTTTATTTAAATTTGTTCCTGACTCTAAGTGAAATCATTAGTGATACCATATTTGAACCTAGAAGGCATTCAAGACAAGTCCATGTCACTAGACAGAATTGTTATGTATGATGGAATTGACCTAGACAATCTTTCAGACCAAAACTGTCTGTGATTTCATTAATAGATATTAAACTAATATATCAGGACAAAGAGAAAAGTCAATACAAATTTACAGAAACTAATATGACTTTTTAAATCTAGATTTAAGTGCTTTGTTGAGTTGAGTTCTAGATCCTAGGGATTGGGAGAGAGGAGATATTGGACTGATTCTTAAGGTTAACCTTATCTTTATAACTTTTGCATGGGACCAATTGAATACAATAGTCCTAATTTGTTAGATGAATTAGAGGTCAGAAACAGTGAAACAATCGTTAGAAAATTATCAGGAAGCCAATATTATCTAGCAATGAATGAGGGGTAGATTCTCTTAGTAGATTCATCTGAGAGATAGTTCAAGAGAGGTATTTTATATTCTTGCATATCTTGTAAGAAATGTTGTATTTTGTCTTACTTTTCCAAACCTGTTTCACATAATAATGTCTCCTATAGCAAAGATCAAGCAGATTTACTTAAAGCTCATTATTTCACATTACCCTGTGGAAACTGAGACTTAACAACTGGTTAGGAAAGTGATTCCATTCTTGTATTGCCATTTTGTTTTCAAGTAATAAACCAGCCCTTGTATCTGACTCAGGGTCTATCTTCCAAAGGATCATCGTAAGTTACAACCAAATAACTTGTTAATTTTCACGTAGAGCAAATCCTCAGACTACTAGATATTATTTACATATGTTAAAAGATTTATAGCTTATTATAAAAATTACTTCAGAAATATTTCTATGAAGATTGGATCACTACCAACATAAAGTCTTTGGGCCCAACGTCTCACAGAGGAAGAAAACTAAAGGTGAGAGAAATGTTGTCTTACTTTTCTCTATGGAATTTTTTTTCAATTCATTATCCTTACCTAGTTCAATACCTTTGGGGGAAATAGAGTAAAATTAATTTTCTTCAACCTAGTAGTTCATCTAGTCTTTGAAAATATTCTCTATGTATATCCTGAGGCTTTTCTGGTCTTGATTAATTATTTCTGTTCCTTCTACAGTCGTTGAGAAATTATTTTAGTCCATTTTTTTTTGTCCTGGTTTGCCCTTCTCAGAGAATTTCAGTTTGCAATACCAAGCAGAATGTGACACTTAGAAATGATGACATTTTTTTCTAGTGAAAAAATTGATGTTTACAGAACTGTAACTCAAAGAGTTGATTGAGTTTACAGCAATGTAATAATAGCTACAGAAATATAATACAAACATGTTACAAAGTATTATGCAGTAATGAAAATAGTATTGTCAAAAATGTTTTTCATATCTTTCTGTTTATATTTCTAATCATCTATTTTCCCAACTTACTATCTCTTGATCTAGCTGGTTACCTGGGTGCTCAGAATGTGATTTTATTTGGACTGTCAGGGTCTTTGAGGATATAATGAGTAAAATTAAGTTCATACTTTGTGATTATGGACCCTAACTCCAGTAACTGATATAATCCTAAGAAAGAAATATATAGTCTTACACAGGGATTTGCCCATAAGATGACAAAATGGGAGCATCCAATGAGGCAGTAACAAGCCTAGGAATGACAAGGATTATTGTCTATACTCAAAGCTAAAGCAAAACAAAACAAAAAACAAAGCTAAGGAAAAGCAAAACATCTTTTGAGGTTTGGGAAAAAGATGACCTTGCCAATATTTTATTATTTTAAATATAGAGTCGCTGAAAATCTAAGGGAAAAGTATTTGTATATATATTAAATAAATATAAATAAATTTATATTTTAATAAATATTTTATGTTCTTATATGATATAATATAAATATATATCAATATATAAATGATTTAGATATATTTATATTATATATATTTGGTGGAGCTGTCTAACTCATTACAAGTTGTTGTGGCAGCCCTACTACTACTGTATAATCTATATATTAGTTTCATATAATTACCATAGCAAATAACCATAAAACAGAATCTTAAAAGAGCACATATTTATATTACACCCCTGAAGGTCAAAAGTTTACATAGGTCACTAGGGTTGTGTTTCTTTGGATGCTCAAAAGTTTAAAATCTGTCCCTTATCTTTTCCAATTTTTCTTCTTTACATTCTTTCCATTCCTTACATTCTAATGCCTTCTTTACATTACTCCATACTCTGGTCTGTCACCTTTGACTCAGACTTACCTATTTTGCTATTATAAAGTTCTTATGTGATTGCATTGGGTTCACACGGTAAAATTTAAGCTGAACTCTCAGGCTCAGATTTTGACACATGCTATCACACTTGAATATTTGCAATATAATTACAGTGATAGTCTCTGAGGATTTAAATATGGGCACCTTTTGATCACTACCTTTACCTAGCTGTATACATATAGTTGCATAAAAAAGAAAGGAAAACCATAAAGGAAATAACCTCAAAAATTTAAGTGATTGTTTCTATATGATACTTTTTTATACTAACATGCATAGTAAGTAATAAAACATACTCCATGACATTTTCTTGGCCTAAATATCATAAAGAATAATTCAAATTTTTAAAATTCCCCAGAACTAATACTTTAAATTTTACTTGAATCTACTTTTAGGCATACAGTTTTGAAAAAGAACCCTAGACCATGAGTGAAGAGAGCATCTTTCCCAGAATCTCCCATCTTCCTGAAACACTCAGTAACTACTGACAATTCTCGCTGATTTAATCCCATTGGTTATATTTTATTTTCCCCAGGGAGCTATTTTCTCATGTATTGTTCCACGTGTACATTGATGATCCTCCCTCCAGGAGGATGTAGGATTAGTAAGGATAAAAATCAGAGATCAAGCCAGTAAGTGCTACAGTGGACCCCAGGCTTCTCTACTATTACAGGAGCAGCTGGGCATGCCAGATCGCTGAGGGATATTCCATGAAAAATTAGTGATATTTGGATTGCTTTAATGGAAAAATTTCCTAGATATTTTGGTCACATAAAAGTATGCCTTCAGTCATACAAGTGATTCCTCAGAATGGTCAAGGTTTTAGATCTCTAGTGACAGAATTCCCGAGTTGGACATACACTAGTGAGAGCTAACCTATAGCTTGGGTTAATTTCTCAAAGTTTTGCATTGCCAGGTTCTCCTCCAAATTTCTCAGGACTCCTCCTTGTGCCTAGGAAATTGGAGAAACTTAGTTCCCGAGATGTTTGCAAGGAAGATGAGGCTTGCAGAAAGATCCGACCTTATGGCAGGTTGTGCTTTGTGTAGATCTGGTGTTCACAGAGTTGTTATGCCACAAAGATGGCTTCCATTGAGGGCTACCTTCACAGTGTAGGTCTTCTGCTTCACTCAACATCTTTCCAGCCTTGGAATTCCTTGACACCTTAGGAGTGGGTATATTTCTCAGTACAGGTAACCTGGATATGTAGAAGAAGTAACCAAGAAATTATATATATATATATCTTTTAGCATGCTGCATGAGTCAATTGAAGATTCAGAAAAATATGATACAAAATACAAATTACCTGGGATCAAGTCCTGTTTTGGTTTTCTACATTCAACAGTTCATTGGTTTACACATAATTAGTTATAGAATTTATTGAGAAAATTTAATCATGCAAAGCATGTGACGTGACTAGTAAAACATCTAGGGTACAAGAAAAATATATGTATTGAAAAATAAACTTCCTTATCAATTTTTTATCTATATTGACTACAGAGAACTGTCTATGAGCAAAAGAGTAGTTGACACAGTTATGGAAAAGAGCATATCTTTCTTTGATCAGAGTTTAAATTTTTTCATGAACAACTCTTAGTAGGAAAAGAAGGCCTATAAACTAGAAATAAATTAATGAAAAAAAAAACAATCAGTAAAGTGACTTTATCAGGTTAGAAGGTTTTTAGGAAATATAACTTCTCTAGAATACCAGGATTATATTTAAAAATATAAATCATAAGAAATGGAGGGTATAAGACTACAGAGAATGGAAGAACCATTTCAATATTTTGGTGGCACCAAGGAAGGAATGGGGGCAGTAGAATTGTCTTGGATAATCCTATATTTTCCTCCAGTATATTAATTATTCTGTGAGCCCTTTGTAAAGTATGCTATTCTCAACATTGCATATTAAAAAAGATAAAAATATTCACATAATTATATATGGAACTGGAGAGATGTAAAAGCAATTTACAATATGATTATGATTTTCACAGGCTGTGTTACTCCCACTGATGCTTATGATACATGCATGGATATATTTTTGCAGAAAATATGGAGAATTTGATATGTTCTAATATATTATTATGATGACCCTGGTAATAATAAACACCACCTATATATATTTACTAAAGTATTTGCTTTTAGCAACAAGTTCAAATTTTGTTCTAGTAAATAAGGTTGTATTTTATCTTAATTTCCAGATTATTAAAATTAATTTCTTAGTTTCTTAAAATGCTAGTGTTTTTCATATTGATGTTTTGCTCTTATTATTGAAGTAGATTGAGTATGAATCAGTGCACTCATGTAAAGGATGTCAAATTTCTAAACTCTTTTGTTTGATTAATCCTTGAAATCAATTAACATCACCAGGATATTTTCTTGTTATAATTCTGTATCATTGTTCTAAAACACCGTGTTCTTTTAAACTTCTCATGTAGATATTCTATGATTTCAGGAAGTATTTTGCATTACATTCTCAAAAATATATCCTGTTTCATTTATTCTATTCTTTATTTAAAAATCAACCAGGTAAAAATTAGGTACCCTTTGTCTTTATTTTTTTTTAACATATATCATTTCCTCTCTATTAATGTCAAGCTTCTTATCATTTCCTAGCTACTTTTGCATAATTTTCCCCAAGCTTTATTATAAGCTGTTTTATTATATTTTAATATAAAATCTTTATTTAAGCACCCTGATTACAAGCATTCTTGTAGTTGGATTTCAGACATAAACAGAACACCCCCCTTCACCAGTGCAACATTCCCACCACAAATGCCCCTCCTATTCTTAATGCTTTTGAATTGTTATATTTCTCTATTGATCGTTGCTATTATTTTATTTCCTCCTAAGTTACAGAGTTAACTTTCACCACCTTCTATAATGTGGATAGCTCTATTAAATGCTTTTTATTATCCTCTTGGGTAAATATGTAAAATTAAAATGCCTGAAATACAGTTTGGAATATTCAACAATCAAGATAATGACAAAATATTATTTTCAGCATGGTTCTAACAAATTTTATACTGTAGAGAAATATATGCTAAGCCATGACTAAGCTAACCCATGCATTAACACTTTGGATTATGTGACAACTTTTTCAAGATGATTTAAAAATATTTTTATATTTAACCATTTAGTTTTATATTTGTATCTTGAAATAACCTCTATATTTTTTTTTTGGGTCACACCATTTGATGCTCAGGGGTTACTCCTGTATAAGAGCTCAGAAATTGTCCCTGACTTGGGGGGACCATATGGGACGCCAGGGGATCCTTCCTTGGCTAGCGCTTGCAAGGCAGGTGTCTGCCTTACCTCTAGCGCCACCTCTCCGGCCGATACTTTTTTTTTTTTGATCATATTGGCTTACATATCTTTCACAGTAGTATTTTATGTACATATTAACATTGAATCAGGGGAATAACCATCACTAAATTTGTCCTCCCCCCATCCCCATTTTCTTCCTGCAACCCATATCCCCCACCCCATCACCCCCCCCCCGGGCTGCTAGAGTAGGTGGTTCCCTTTTTGTTTGGCTTAATATTAGTGATCATATATCTGTTTGGTCCTGGTACCCTCCCTTGTTTCCCCCTCTATTTGAGATGTAGAGCTAGATAATTCAAGTTTTGTGGTTTTGTTTGAAGGAAAGAAAAGCAATAGAATGGGGTAAAAAAAAATAAAAATAAAATAAAATAAGCTGAAAATGGGCAGAGTCCTAGAGGCTTTTAACCTCAGTTTTAGAAAGGACATGAGAAAGATAATTGAAACACCACAACAATACAGAAAGAAATATCAAATTAAATATCCAGTGAGCACTACAACAATAAAGACAAGCACCACACAATAGTTTCGGTCCTGAAATCAAACCATGCTGGAGTGCAAAAAGAAACAGAAAGATAAAATAAAATAAAATAAGATAAAATTGGAGACATCAACTTCAATATCTACACCAAAATAAAGAAGTAAAAAAAAAATCAATCAATCAATCAATATATATGTGGATAAAAGAATTATTTTGTGCTTTTTTTTTCTTTTTCCCTCTGCATAAGCACAGTAATGATTGGGGATATTATAGAGGAAATTTCCTTGGCCTAGGAGGTACAGGGTTTCTCCATCCCTGAAGTATACTGTCATGGGATTAACAATAGACTTCTTGCATGATCATTTTTACCTTATTAACAGGTCTGACATAATCTGGGAAATCTACTTTTTCCCACACATCTTTCCCTTCTCTTTTTCTTCATTTTACTTTCTAAATCCCTTAGCTATTCTAAATTATTTTATATATATATATATATATATATATATATTAGAATAACCAGTTTGAACATTTTCTACTCAAAACAAAAGTCTCTTAACTTTTTGTTGCATTTTATTTATTAGTAGAGAGGTGATACATGTTGGAGATAGCTTTTCATCAGCATATAACACTTCCTTTTAAAAAATGTTCCTTTAAAAATATATTGAAAATGGTAAAAAGATTTTAAAAGTGTTTCTATTTATGAGTGTTAGACCTCTCTTTTTGCATCTTTTCTTTCTCTTTCAATTAGAACTTTTTCCTGCATTTAAACTTTAAATTTATTTACAGTTTTTATTCACCCATCCAAAGATAACTTCTTTTTCTTATTTTTTTTATTTTTGGTGCCATGACTCGGATGATAACTTCTAAAATATTTGCTTTCTATTTGTTCTAGATATATAAAATTATTTTTGTAATTGTTTTTTAAGCTGGTTTTGTATTCTTTGAGGGGTCTTCTGTATCAATCATAACAACTTGTCATTTCAAATATTTTTGAGAGATTTCTAATTGGTACTCAGAAGGCCCAAGGGTTCTTTAATTTTTAAGAAGTTTTTTTTATTTATTGATTAATTTATTGATTGGTTTTTGGGTCACACCCATGATGCTCAGGGGTCACTCCTGGCTCTGTGCTCAGAAATCACTCCTGAAAAGTTTGGGGGATCATACAGGATGCCAGGAATCAAAACTCCCAGGTTGGCTGCATGCAAGGCAAATCCCTTCCCTTTGTGCTATCTCTCCAACCATGCCCAAGGGTTCTTAAGCAATTTCCTACTTACCAATATGGCAGTTTAATACAAAGGGCTCAAGAAATGATGTTGCTTAAGCCCTGCAGTGTCAGAGATTATCTGAGTCACACTGGTGTTTCTTCAACATTGCTTCAGGTCATATCCAGTGACAGTGATATGATTGCACTCAGTGATATTTGTGGGCTGGAATGGAGAATCATGATGCCAAGGATCAAACCAATGTTGTATGCAAGGAATAAGTCTTAACCCCTGTACTATCTGTCTTGCCATAATATTTAAACTTTAAATTTATTTTTCTGATATTATTATACTGGTTAGATTTTTAATGCAGTTTTAAATTAAAGTGAAAATGAGGCAATTCTTGTCCTACTTGTTTAGTTTACTTTATTTTTTGTTTGGGGACCATACCCAGCAGTACTCAGTGGTCACTCTTGGGTCTGAACTCAGGAAGTACTCCTGGTAGATCTCAGGGATATAGGATTCCAGATATAGCATTAAAGCCAACTGCCCTAACCTCTGCACTATCATTTTGGTCCCTCTTGTTTCACTTTTGATGCAAAATTATCCCTCTTCCATTTTTAATTTAGAATATTATATACTGATATAGAAGTCAGTGAAGGACTCCCACACCAACCCCAACCCTGGAGTGAAGCTGAGCCAATGAATAAAGACTCACAGTGAAACAGTGGCCTGCACCCCACTGTGCAATTGCAAGAAAACTACATATTACCAGCACCTGAGATGTAAGTCTCCTGAGTCCCATACCAAAATCAGAGGTTATTTCTCCAACCCTGCGTGGAGTACTTAGCATAAGAGTTCCTTTGGGTGACTGGAGAAGAAAGAATCATCAGCCTTTCTACTATAACGTATTATTAGACAGAGGAGTGTATCCATCCACAGCTAAGGACAGATAAGCAAAGAACCAAAGGCCTGCTGCACCTTCACAGAATTAGAGAAAACGAAAAGGTGGGTCAGGACAAGAAGCATTGGATGTATGTCAAGCATACAACATTTCTCTAATCACCCTAGTCAGGATTTTAAAGTGATAATATTTAGTTTTTAAATTTTTCAGTGAATAGGAAAAATAGAGAAGTGTTCCATCAAGGAAGGAAATCTGAGTCTGAATTAATACCTAGAGCTATGTAACCTCAACAAGATTCAAGAGGAAGTTAAAAAGCTTGGATAGACCAGATATAATATAAAAGAAATTGAGACAGTAACAAAAACATCTCCCCTCAAATGAAAGCTCGGGGCTAAATGAATCCATTACAAAGTTGTATCAAAACTTCAAAGAACTATTTCTATCCTCTTACAATTCTCACAGAAAGCAGGAGTAACAATAATACTTCAAACTAGCTTTGGCCAACATTATTTTTATATAAAATTCACAAAGACCTTATTGAAACAAATTTTAAACAAATATTCTGGATGAATGCAAAGTCCCTGGATAAAATCACAGAGAATGGTGAAGGGTGTTGTACCTGGTATGACTGAAACTCAATCTTAAACAGCCTTGTAACTGAAAACAAAACAAAACAAAACATAAACAGCCTTGTAATCAAATGTTTAAGTAAAATAATTTTAAAAAATCACAATGAATAAACCAAAAAGAACACAATAAATAAAATACACTTTCTTACAAGCATCACATGTCACAACCAAGTGGAATTTATCCCAAAGAAGTGAGGATAATTTAGCATATTCAAATAACTTTTTACAAGGACACAATAATGAAAAAAGAAAAAATAAACATCTGAATATAATAACAGAGAAAACACTCCAAAAATGCTCACTAATTTGTGATGATAATCCTTAACAAAATGGCTAGTGGAAAAATTTATTTCAAAATAAAAAAGTCCATATACAAGACCACAGTGACATTATCATTGACAGGAAAAAATTGAGAGCTTTTCTTGTAGGCCACACCTGATGATGCTCAGGGGTTATACAGGGGTCATTCTTGGCAGTGCTCGGTATCATATGGGATGCCAGAGATTGAACCTGCTTTGGCTGCATGCAAGGCAAATGCCCTACTCACTCTGTATCACCCTGATCCCAGGAAAAAAAATGATCAATCATACCATTTATAGTCATATACCCTCAAGTATCTGAGAACCAATTCAACAAAACAGAATTGTGTAAATTATAAATGATTTCCAAAAGAAGGACACTGGAAACTAAAAGAAAGAGAATTGGTCTTCAGTAGGAAACATGTCATTTGTTGGGGTGGGGATAGGACTGGAGGTGACTACAACTATGTTGAAGAAAGGTGTTCAACTGGGAGTAGAAAGTGATGCTGAAAGGTGGCAGGGAGTTATGCATGAAACCCCATCGGTAACACTACTTAAACTACAGAGCACAAAAGTATATAAAAGAAAGTGCTTTCATAGAGGCTGACTGGTTGTTTGGAGTCAAACAAGGGTGAGGGTAGGCATTGGTGGAGAGAAGTGGACACTGGTGAAGCATTGGTATTGAATAGCATGCCTGAGTGGCATACCCACCAGTCATGAGAATCTTTGTAATTTCATGGGGACTAAATAGATAATTTCTGATAAATAATAATAACAAAAAAGCCAATAAAAAGTGGTACATATTTCTTGTTCCTGGATTGAAAAAGTTAATGACATAAAGATGACCATCTTACTCAGATTAATTACAGATGCAATGCACTCTTTATCAAAATTCTAATGGCAGTTTTTCAAAGGACATAAAATCTTACTTCTAAAATTTGTATGGAATCATAAAGCTTCCCGAACAGCCAAGCTACCAGAAGATGAAAAAAAAAAAGACATGACTCATTTCATTTCAGACTTTAAACCATATAGGCAAACCCAGTAATCAAAAGTGCATATGCAGATTCTAGATTAAAGGCAGATTTTCAGGAAAAAAAAAATAGAGAAATTCTCAAGTGTATGTATAGAGAATTAGTACTGAGAACTTTAGTTGCCTGAAGTAGGGGAAACTGAGACTTGCAATAAATGATGCTGAAAAAAATGTATAGCCAACTGCAAAATTAAATTAAATGCCATATACAAAGAATAAATAAAATGAAATAAATATCTAAATATAAATTCTGTCCCTAGAAGTGGAACAGGATTTAAAAAAAAAAAACAGCATTCTTAAAGATCCTGACCTCAGAGGAGTCTTTAATGGAATGACCTTACAGTCAAGAAAACAAAACCAGGAAAAAGCAAGTGGAACTACATCAAATTAAAAAAGTACTGCACTGTGAAAGAAATGTGGCTTAATATAAAAAAATAGATGTCCTACTGATAGAAATATTTGCACATCATACATCAAAGAACAAATATTCAAAATATATAAAACACTCAAAATTCAAGAACAAAAAAATAGACGACCCCTTAAAAACATAGGGAAAAAATAAAGAGACACTTCTTTAATGATGATATACCAATACCCAACAGACATGGAAATTATTAGTCATCAGTGTCAGTTAAATTGAAATATACTTGACAGTGGGGTATTACCTCACACCAAGTCTATATCAAAAAGTTCGATTTGATGTGGTGAAAAGAAACTTATTTGCCAATGCTGAAACTCTACCTGGTTCAGTTCCTTTCGTTCTTTTTTTGGGGTGTGGGGTGTGGATGGTAAACCCAGTGATGCTCAGGGCTTACTTACCCCAAACTCTGTACTTAGAGATCATATTTGGCAGTTCTTGGGGGAAAACACAGGGTGTGGGGATTATAAGGTTGTGTGCAAAGCAAGAGCCCTCCCTTCTGTAATATTCCCACCTTTAATCTATCCACTTCCGAGATTAATATGTTTGGTCACGTTTGATAAATGAAGAAGCCAAAATTTGTGAGTTAATGTGCCCCCTCAGCCCATGCTGGAAAGTGAAAATTGGATTTTGCTACCAAAATACCAGGGTCAACAGCTGCTGAGCCTTGGGAGATCATACAACTTGCCAGGAATCCTTGCTGCTCTTAATCTTAGTACAGTCAAGCCCATTTTGGGGTTGTGTGTGATCTCAGTCATGCATAAAACTCAATAGTGTCCATAAATAAACCGGACAGATCAGCTCAGCCAAATTTCACCTATGACTCTGAAAAAACAGAAGACATTGTCTTTTTTAATTTAAATAAAAACACACTAATCCTAAACAAATTTTGAAAAGATAACTTTTTCCAGTTACTTCAATTAAACAACTTCACGTCACTGCCTTTCACACAGTGATGATTCATCAGTGAACATTCACGTCAGTAGTTTTTGACCAGTTAAGAGGAAGTAGCAGATAGAGAGATTGCAAAAATCCCTTTTTTCCCGATAAAATCACTGAATTTTAAGCTTTCCTTCTTATGTAACAATAAGCAAACTACGATGAACTCTAAAGTTTGCAGACAAGGGAATTCAAGTATTTTTACCTGTGTCAGGCTCATAGAAAATATAAAAACAAACAGCTATGTGCTGATATGTGTATATAATATATATAGACATACACACAAATATATAACATAATTGTACAACTGGCACATGTTGACAGAAAATTGGGAAACACACTGCAAACACATTGTTACACTATGTAAGCATATGCTTAAAATGTATCACACATAAAAGTATAAACACTTCCATGTTATACATGTCTGAAAGCATACATGTGAAGGTAAAAATACAAGTGCAGAATAAATGCATCATAATGCAGTTCAAAAATGCATGAGAAAAACATATAGATCTAAATAAGAATTTTATTACCACTTTGTGATAGTAAAGGAAGTAAGAAACAGATTAGTATAAGAATACCTTGTAAATGGCTGACTGAGTTTAATCCTCAGCATACTATCTTGTCCCCTAAGTCAGCCAGGAGTACTTTTTGAGTATAGAGCCAAGAGTAAGCTCTGAGTACCATTAGATATAATTAAAAAAAAAAACAACAAAGAAATGAATAAAAGTGTTTTTAGGCATATTTGTAAAAAATTATTTTTTTACTTATAGGCTGAAGATGAATAGCAGCATTTGTTATCTAGATGACCAATTTTGAATCTAGAGGTATTTGAAATATTTTCATAGGTTATCTAATGGCGTTGTTAAGGTTTAATTTTTATGCTGATGTAAATATTATTAAAAATACAATTTAATATAAACCCAGAGGTTAAATTTCAAATTAGTTATTCACCTCCAGAACTCTATCTGGACTCCAACAATAGATAAGATGGATATTTTAAAATAGCATGTAGATATTATTTTATTATTTTCTTTTCAAAAAACTTGCTTTCACTTAAAGTTAAGATAGATGTTCAAAATACAAAAAGCATCAATCTTTACAGTTCTTTAGAAATTTTAACTTGTACTGTAAGGCATTAGGCAAGATAGTCAAACTACAGGAATCTTCATACTCTCAAGTTAGGGCAAAGGTCATCCTAACAATATGGCTGTTATTTGAATATTCTTACAATTCTGCAACACCTATGTGGTTTTAGGAAATTATAGTCTTTGGCTGAGAGAAGAATGGAATTAATTAATGAGGATTTAGAAAATCATAGATATTTGGAAGTCAAATAAAGCATGGAATCCTGTAGGATGGAACTTGATCTTGGACATCACCTAACCAAAGAGATAAAGGTGTGAAGACTAAACAGGTCCAGATGGATTTACTAATGAATTCTTTCAAACTTTTCAAGAGGAACTATTTCCAATCCTGGAAAGACTCTTTCATGAAATCAAAAAACCAGGGACACTTCCAAATAGCTTTTATGAAGCAAACATCACTTTGATACCTAACCAGACAGAGATGCTACAAAAAAAATTACAGAACAATATTGCTCATGAATGCAGATGCAAAGATCCTCAACAAAATCCTGGCAAATAGGATTCAGTGCTTCATTAAGAAGATCACCCACTACAATCAAGTAGGTTTCATCCCAGGAATGCAAGGATGGTTTAACATCTGTAAATCTATCAACATAATACACAACATCAACAACAAGAAAAATAAAAATCACATGATCATATCAATAGATGCAGAGAAAGCATTTGATAATGTCCAACACCCACTCTTGATTAAAACTCTCAGCAAGATAGGAATGAAAGGAACCTTTCTCAATATAGTTAAGGCCATCTACCACAAGCCAGTGGCAAATATTATCCTCAATGGAGAAAAACTAAAAGCATTCCCTCTAAATTCTGGCACAGTACAAGGCTGTCTGCTCTCACCACTCCTATTTAACATAGCACTGGAAGTACTTGCTATAGTGATCAGGCAAGAAAAAGATATCAAGGGAATTTAGATAGGAAAGGAAGAAGTCAAGCTCTTGCTGTTTGCAGATGACATGATACTCTACTTAGAAAACCCTAAAGACTCTACCAAAAAGCCTCTAGAAACAATAGACTCATATAGCAAGGTGGCAGGCTGCAAAATTAACACATAAAAATAAGTGGCCTTTCTATATACACCAATAGTAATAAGGAAGAAATGGACATTAAGAAAATAACCCCATTCACAATAGTGCCACACAAACTCAAATATCTTGGAATCAACTTGACTAAAAATGTGAAGGACGTATACAAAGAAAACTATAAAACTCTGCTCCAAAACATAAGAGAGGACACATGGAAATGGAAACATATACCCTGCTCATGGATTGGCAGGATTAACATCATCAAAATGGCAATACTGCCCAAAGCATTGTACAGATTTAATGTGATCCCTCTAAAGATACCCGTGACATTATTTTTTAATATTAGCAATAATTGTAAATTTAATATCAGAATCCATGATTTTATTCATCTAGGAAATAACAGTTACTTTTTTATCTTTCTCATACCCAAAGGTACTGATGGTACTTAAGTCAGACTTTTTTTTTTTAACTTGAATCATGATCCTTTATGATTAAAGTTGTCTTCCATTTGTTGAACCCACAATGAAGTTCATGCATATTTTCTTCAGCTGGATGGAAATATCTTTTTTTAAATATTTTTCTTTATTTTAACATCTTGATTACAAATATGATTGTGATTAGGTTTCAGTCATGTAAAGAACACCCCCCTTCACCAGTGTAACATTCCCACCACTAATGTCCCAAACCTCCCTCCATCCCACCCCAACCCCAACTGTACTCCAGATAGGCTTTTCAGGTCCCTCATTCATTCACATGATTATGGTAGTTCTATGTGTAGTTATTTCTGTAAGTGCACTCACCACTATTTGTGGTGAACTTCATGAAGTGAGCGGGAAGTTCCAGCCCTCCTCTCATTGTCTCTCAGGATTGTTGCAAAAATGAAAAAGGAAAATTTGGGACATTGGTGTTGGGAATGTTGCACTGGTGAAGGGGGGTGTTCTTAACATGACTGAAACCTAATCACAGTCATATTTGTAATCAAGATATTTAAATAAAGATATTACATATAAAAAAAGAATTGTGTATTATTATATACAATGGTATGGTAAACACTGATGGTTCACTTACATATATATTTGCTACATAATCATCAAAACTACTTTTTCCTAAGATTCACTAAGAATATACATAATCCTCTATGAATGTAGCCTATTTACATATCAAATTTTGGTTTGAATTAAGGTTCTATGGCTATACAATCTTTGAATAGATAAATTTATAGGAAACATGAATATACCCTGAAAGATATTTCTTTGTATCACTGGTGTTTCCATGTGAAACTGCTGGTACAGTAAAATAAGTGTATTTATAAATTCTACTTTTATAAAGTTTATGGTTAAATTGTCTACAGATCTTTAATTGATTAGATTTTATGATTTGAGATACTCTAAGGGTAAATCAAAAGTGCTTTTTTTTTTTTTTTTTTTTTTTTTGGTTTTTGGGCCACACCCGGTAACGCTCAGGGGTTACTCCTGGCTATGCACTCAGAAGTCGCTCCTGGCTTGGGGGACCATATGGGACGCCGGGGGATCGAACCGCGGTCCGTCTCCTAGGCTAGCGCAGGTAAGGCAGGCACCTTACCTCCAGCGCCACCGCCCGGCCCCTCAAAAGTGCTTTTTAATTTTAGGTTCTAAGTGATAGTTTAAGGGCTAAGAATGTTTTTATTCTATTTTTATTTATTTTTATTTTCTTGTTTTTTTGGGTTTTTTGGGCTAAACTTAGCAGTATTCATGGGTTACTCCTGGCTCTGCACTCAGAAATTGCTCCTGGTAGGCTGGAGGGGACCATGTTCCTTACCAGAGATTGAACCTGTGTCCGTCCTGGGTTGGCTTCTTGCAAGGCAAATAAATACCCTACCACTGTGCTATTGCTCCAGCCCCAGAGAATGTTCTTGATGTGAAGAGCAGAAGGTGAAATAAAATTAAAATCTTTAATATTATATAAAACATATGCATTCTAAAGTAGAACATTTTGAGAACAGAAAAGTTAAGTAGCAAAAAAACATTACTCTTAAGCTCAACATCTATAGAGAATAATTTTTAACAATTTTACATAAACCCAGTAATCAAGCAAGGTCCTTTCAACTATTTTTTAAACTGACTAAAATATTTATACTCTTGTCTCGAAAAGATCTTAGACTTTAAAGATTATTTCTTGTTATTTTTTAAATTTTTATTTTGTTGATTTTTGCCATTGGATATTAAAATTAAGAAAAATTAAATATGTATGTGCTTCTTTAAAGTCTTAGTAAGTACATTACATTTTAATTAATCAACACAAATTACACACTTAATAAAATTTTTGTTTTTTAAGACATACATTTAGTGAACAGAATATTTCTTTGCAAATATTTTCAATGTCATATTTAATAGAAAGTAGCTGACATTACATCTGCCTGTGCAGCTAACCTTTTCTGCATACTATTTTGGTGAAATTATATGAGAAAAATACAACTTTATGTAAATATGACTTTGGGAAAGGAAAAAATATTTTGACTACTTTTCCACAAAATTCTCAATGCTTTCTGAAAATCCCAATGTATATTCTCATAAAGGAGTACAAGATAGCAAGTAGTACCTTAGTGTTGGCATGTAAATAACTTTAATATGAGGAAGCAGGACAAACCTGCCTGCATTCAAAGTTAATTCTTACAATTGGCATTTTAAATTGCAATCTGAAGATAAAATGATAAAAATAATAAATTTATCATTTTTATCTACATCACAAAACCAGCTAGTTGTCATTTTACCAGTAGACATATAAAAATAAATGTACAATATCATCAAAAATATGATGAAAAAATCCTAACAGTCTTCTATTAGGATAATGGCTAAATACTTTGTAATAGTTACATTTAATCAATATTAAAGCAAGATAAAATACATATATCTAAATGGCTACATCTCAAGGACAAAGAAGCCAGAAAAAAACTGTCATAGAGTAAATACTGTATGACTTTGTTTTTATGCGGTTTAAAAACATGTAGGACTTTAGAATAGGTTGCCTAAGAAATCAGTGATGTGCTTTAATTATAAAGATAATTAGAAAAAACTATAATCACAATTTTCTGGGTGATGGGAGATAATGAGACAGGGTTCACTCAATAGAACTCCGTGTGGTCACAACACATTATTCCGAACATTATGACTGGAATAAACAGTCCGATGAGTAAAGGGTATAATTATCTTTGCAATTTTCTATCATCTATTAAATTATATTCAAAATATCTGAAGGTGGTATAGACCTGACATATCATCTTCCATTTCTGTTACAAAAGTGAAAGCATAGGGTAACTATTAGAACTGAGCTTTCTTGATGCCGAGTACTATTTTCTGCATGCCCACTACTTGCTTCTACTCTATTAGGCATATTTGGAGAGGATTGAAAGCAATAAACCAGATTGCATTTGTGGAACTTTGCTCAGTCATTTAGAGGATAACATTTACCACAAGTAATGACCAATGGCTTGAGACCATTTGGGGTTTCTTGATTGTGTGCCTGCATTCCTGGAACAATCTTCACTCTTCAAACAAAAAACAGTCCTGTTGACCTGAGGTTCATTTCACACATCACTTTAAAATGCTTTCTCAAGAATCTCTCTGATGATAAAATCTTTCATAGACCCCAGTGCATATAACATATACCATGACATACCAGGTCATTTGAACTTCCAGTCATGAAGCTGGCTCTCCCCATCTCAAGCAAAAGTACACTGTTGTCACCAAACCTCAGATGATTTGTTTCTCTTGGAAGATTTCCATATTTGCCTGTTCAGCTCACTCTTCTGGGTCTTTGTAATTACTGTA